>NC_072428.2:119483863-119786893 GCF_028878055.3 Symphalangus syndactylus
CTTGTGGCAATTTACGTTATTTTTCCATAATGGAAATTGAGGCAGCCTCTAATCCTGCTATCACACATGGCAACTACTTATTTGATTTTTGGTAATTTGGGAGCAGCTGTGGACAAACAATTATTCTGCAAAAAGAGCCATGCCAGCTGCATTCTGACCCAGTTGCAAATGCTTGGGTAGACCAAACTTCCTATTCACCATCTTTCCAAACCAGGGATAGCTTCAACAACTCACCTGCTTTTTATTGATATTCGTAGCTGCTGGTAAGCGTCTACATATTTGAGAATGCACTCTCTAATGCTTTTTTATTGTTGTCACCAACCTTCACTAGGCACCTACTTCATTCAGGCACTGTGCCAGACACGGGGTTGTAAGCTGTAAGTTGTTATACAGTGTGGATAGACTGCTTTCATTTTGACAGGTGGGTCAGCATTAGCTTTATTTTTAGTAGACTAAATGGCAGTGTAAAGAAAGAATCTGGTGTGGAGGCAGTTGAGAGCTGTGTTCCTTTGGTCCCCAGACTCCCCCTGAATCTGCTGTCTGGGCGTTCATTGATGTCCCCTTGTTATGCCATGTGCTTTCACAAGCTGTTGCTGCTGCCTGCAGTGCCCTTTTTTTCATTCTGGAGCCTGACGAGCTTCTGACTGTAGACTCTGTCTTTTCCTTCAGGATGCCTGCCCCATGTCCTTGCAGTTTTGTCTTCTCTGCGCTCCCTTAACCCTTAGCAAATATCACCAGAATAGGATTTGTTTTTTAAATGGCGAAAGCCTACTTACTTAACTATATTAATTCAGTCTTTCAGTATACACTTATTTATTTTTTAAACTCTTATAACCGAGGGGCTTAGAAAGATGTTTCAGTAAAGAAACAGGAAATTAGGTAGGTAGGGTCATCTGTAAGGAGCAAAAAGATGGCTTACTTTTGACTGTGAACGTCTGTAGGGTAAGGACAAAACACTGACAAATCTTTATTTCTGTCTCTATAGTGCTGAATTATCACAAGGGACAAATTGGCCTGAATAATTGTATGAACCCACTCTATTAGAAATTACCTTCACACTGATAGATAATGGCCTGTGATAAGAAGCAAGTCAAAACTTTTTAGAATGTAGAACTGCACTGTTCAGTATAGTAGCCACAAGCCACATATGGCCATTTAATATTAATTAAAATTAAACATTTAATTCCTTATGATCTCATGAGGTCAGTAGTCCACATGTCCAGCTACAGTTTTGGACAGCACACATTTAGAATATTTCCATCATTGCAGAAAGTTCTACCGGACAGTGCTAATCCAGAACCTATAAGAGAGTTGACATATTTTAAAGCATTTGATGAAGTACATTCACTTAACTCTTCTCTATGGAAAGATGTTCCAGCAAGCCGAAATTCCCCATGCTTTCTTTACATTTTTTCCTTTGCCTGTGGCACCCTCTAGTGTTCTGGCAATACACAGTCTATTTGTGATTTGAATAGAAGAACATTGGAATATTTTGGGAAATTCTGTGTGTGTAACATTTTTCTAGGGAGGAGCTCTGTAGCTTTCACCCATCCCCAAGAAAGTTTATGATTTAAAAACGATTAAGAACTCTATGATAGAGGTATTTGTATGGCCAAAATTCCTAATATGATCTGTAAACATTATTTCACCCAGTGTAAAAAAAAATCATGTAACTGTCCCTTCGACATTTCTTTGCTGTCCTCGTCTTTGTACATGGAATAATAATAAGTTACACTTATATTAAGTGTAACTTATAGTGAGTTACATTATATACCATGTCCCTTTAAGCCCTTTTTCAAATAGTAATTCATTTTGTCCCCAGTAATTCTATGAAGTAGATTCTGTTATTTTCCTTCATTTGACAGATGTTACAACTAAGACATAGAAAAAGTCAAATGAAACTCCTCCAAGTTGCTAGTAAGTGGCAGAGCAAGAAATGGAACGCAGTATTCTGGTTCCAGAGTTTGCACCACCCCGCTGGAGAAGTGAGGATGTGTTTAAGTAGGCATGAGGTAGAATGGAGAGGAGACTCTCCAGACACTTGTACATGCTGAGTCCAGTTGTATAATAAAAAAAAGAATGGTAACTCTAAATCGCTCTTTCCCATGCTGGAAATGATAGCCATTACCCACCATTGATTTTCAGTAGGTCTATGCAGTCTGGTAGGGAATTAGAATGGTAGATAAAGGTCAAAGGTACCACTGCTACCACATTTTCTTTGGTTTCCAAAAACCTGATCTATTCATCAAGTAATATGACAAATCATTTTCTGTTTGTCAGTGTTGTTTCTATAAAGAGACAATATAGTACTATGATGTTGATTTTGAGGTTCGCAGGAATGTTAGACTTAAAGAGTAGGTCAGATAGACTCACAAACATAAGTTTGTGTTGATATCACCTACTTTCCTGTCTATGCTCCCTTCTCACTTCTAAGTGTCCCATTTCTGTCTGTGTGAAGCATTTTAATGTATTTATTTATTCTGAGATACAGTTTCACTTTGTCGCCCAGGCTGGAGTGCAGTGGCATCATCTCAACTCACTGCAGCCTCCGCCTCCCGGGTTCAAGCGATTCTTGTGCCTCAGCCTCCCGAGTAGCTGGGACTATAGGCGTGCACCACCACACCCGGCTGATTTTTGTATTTTTAGTAGAGACAGGGTTTCATCATGTTGGTCAGGCTGGTCTTGAACTTCTGACCTCAGCTGATCCACCTGCCTCCCAAGGTGTTAGGATTACAGGTGTGAGCCACTGTGCCAGGCCTGTGAGACATTTTATACTCTATAACTCAGCATCTTTTTAATGGTTCGTTAAATTTGAGATTCATCAGTGTCTGAAAACAGAAACTCTAATTGTAGTCTTGTAAAAATGGGCTTCATTTTTTACATCACTTCTTTATTGAGGGTATGAGAATCCCAGATTGCTGCTTACCAGCACTGTATGAGTAATTTTGGATGCAGATATGTATTTTCTTCTTTAAGTATTAATCGGGGCCTAGAAAACCATGTGTGACATTTCAGAGAATTTAATTCTGGGAATTGGGTACACAGGTGTTACAAGATGAAAGAGCACAAAAGACACTGAGGTAATCCAGATAGGAAGCACTACCACCCCCAGGTTTGGGGGAACAGAAGAGAAGAACCTGGAAGTTCAGAGAGGTCCTCCCGCAGCTGGTAATCTGATCTCCCAGTGGAATGCCATTCAGCTGGTACTCAACCACCAGGAGAGAAGGGGCACAGCTGGAGTTGGGAGGTGCAACACTCCTCTTGCTGGAGCAATGCTGATGTTACAGCAATGAAAACAGCAAAGAAATCCCTTCTCTCCCCTTCCAGTCTCCCTAGGCAAAACCTAACAGGATACTGGCAGTAAAGTCTGGAAAACATGGTTGGCAGGCTCAGCCCCAGAGCGAGGAATAGTGCAACTCGGGCAAGAATAGAAGACAGGGCTTGGAAGTGAGAGGAAGAGAGAGATAAACAGCCAGCACATCCTTATAGGAGAGTTACAGAAACTGTAACTGCCTGGGTGTAGCTTTAGTAATTAAAATGTGCAGCTGATTGCCCACAATCATTTATTAAAGAGCACATTATGATAGATCTATTCATAGAGACTTTATGGACCCAAGCCCTGACTTCAGTGAGCTTACAGTATTTCCTTTTTTTTTTTTTTTTTTGAGATGGAGTCGCACCCTGTCGCCCAGGCTGGAGAGTGCAATGGCGCGATCTTGGCTCACTGCAACCTCCGCCTCCCGGGTTCAAGCAATTCTCCTGCCTCAGTCTCCAGAGTAGCTGGGATTACAGTCATGTGCCACCATGTCCGGCTAATTTTTGTATCTTTAGTAGAGACGGGGTTTTACCATGTTGGCCCAGCTGACTCCAGACCTCGTGATCCGTCCGCCTCCGGCCTCTCGGGATTACGGGCATGAGCCACCACGCCCGGCGCTTACAGTATTTTCATAAAATCATCCACTCATCCCTAAGTCATTATGAAGTTGTGTGGTAAAGCTTTTTTTTTCTTTTCTTGCTTTTTTTTTTTTTTTTTTTGAGACGGAGTCTTTCTGTGTTGCCCAGGCTGGAGGGCAGTGGTGCGATCTTGGCTCACTGCAACCTCCGACTCCCAGGTTTAAGCGATTCTCCTGTCTCAGCCTCCCGACTAGCTGGAATTAAAGGCACACGCCACCACCCCTGGCTAATTTTTGTATTTTTAGTAGAGATAGGGTTTCACCATGTTGGTCAGGCTGGTCTCAAACTTCTGACCTCGTGATCCCCCAGCCTTGGCCTCCCAAAGTGCTGGGATTACAGGCGTGAGCCACCACGCCCAGCCTAAAGCTTGTTTTTCTTAAGCGTTATATAAAAGCATCATTGTTAACTGGATTATCGTGTTATTAGTATTAAGGAATATTTACAAAGTTAACCTATTGGTATTAAAAATATTTGATTAGTCATATAATTTTGTTAGTTTTAGATGCCGCAAATTAGGAAGTTAGTCTTACTCAAGGCAAGGCCACTTCTAAACTTGAACTGTGCTGTTCTCAGTTCTTAACGTAAGAAGGGAGCTTTATTTATCTAGTGACAGTTGGCTCTAGCATGTCATTTAATTTTAATTTTCAAAAGGATCAATTTGGAAGACTATATCATAGCTATTTGTTTTTAAAGCTCATTTTGTTAAAAGTCAAAGTAATACATTCATATAATAAAAGATCAAATAGAAGGACTTACAATAAAAATCAAGTCTTTTGCCACTCTTTCCCTATCCCGAGTCCCACTTTTCAGAGAAAATGAACTTTTTTGTTTATAGTTTGTTTTGTTTATAGTATCATCAAACAGTAATGCCTCCATAACTCTAAATAATATGTCTATACCACTATTTCTTGATTTATCAAATGGGCATTATTGACTTTTTTTGTTTGTTTGTTTTTTGTTTTGAGAAGGATTCTTGCTCTGTCGCCCAGGCTGGAGTGCAGTGACGCAATCTTGGCTCACTGCAAGCTCCACCTCCCGGGTTCACGCCATTCTCCTGCCTCCGCCTCCCACGTAGCTGGGACTACAGGCGCCCGCCACCACGCCCAGCTAATTTTTTGTATTTTTAGTAGAGACGGGGTTTCACCGTGTTAGCCAGGATGGTCTCTACCTCCTGACCTCGTGATCCGCCCGTCTCGGCCTCCCAAAATGCTGGGATTACAGGCGTGAGCCACCGCTCCCGGCTTGACTTTCTTTTATGGAATATAAGGTACTTATTTTTTTAGTACTTTTCCTTTCCCTTCTACTTTTGATAGTTACATTGTAATACTATTTCCATCTCCTGCTAATAATGTCTCCTGACTCCCTCACCATGTAAGGATAGGATATTAATACTCCTATACTCCTAGCCATTCTTCCACCTTTCTGCCCCTCTCCCGCCTCCAAATTTCTGTCAGCCTTATCTTTGCTTTTTCATTGTCGTGATTCATAACTTTTACCTTCTGTTTTGTATTATATTTCATTTTCTGTATTTTGGTCTGTAGTCGGAGTCTGGAGATGGAACTACATATACAACTATAGCTTCATTTTTTTTTTTCAACCGTAGAGTCCAGTGGTGTGGGAGGATATTTTTTTTCTCTCCATGTCTGATATCATCACTCATACACTCTTTGAAAGAGAATTATCCTAGGTCAAATGGATTCTTCTTTTCTTATGTTCCATTTTTACTCAGAATTAAGCCACATTTTACTTTGATTCTATTTTCACTCTGACTTGAGCTGTGGAATTGTTTTTAATTTTTACTGCTGTGGTGAGAGTTCCATCCATTACCCTAGTGTCCCCCTGAGAAGCAAACCCTATAGTTGACTTTAGGCTTCTTTAGGCTTTTTGAGAAAGGGTAAAATTTCTATCCTAGTTATGCAGTTTATATTCTGGATGTGTCCAAGAATGTAAGTTGAGCCTGCCTAGGTTCCCTCCCCCCCCAGTTTGGACTGTAGACTGAGGCTAGATGTCAGATTTTCCCTTAGGCAGTTCTTGCTGTTTTTCTTTTGATATGATAATGCTATTGATTAGACTAATGCTTTCTTTTACATTTAGTTACACTTTGATTAGATTTCCTGGCCTGCTTTTCTTTCTGCTTTGATTTTTAAAATACTCTATACTTAATCTCATCCATTATGTGTGGATTAGACTAAATTTAACTCCCTTGGACATTTCCTTCAAATTCCAGTAGCTCCTTAGGTATTATTGACTACAAGTACCAGGGTGCTCTGGGCCAAGACAATCTTTTTCTGTGTTTTCTTCCACTAACCCACCCATTACTGGCCTAGAGGAACAAAAGTAGGAGCTCTTCTGTACCAGATTACCCCTACCCCAACCTCTTGTAGTTTATATAATAAAGAAGGACTTTTTAATTTAATTTTTTTTTTTAAGAGAGAGGGTCTCACTCTGTCACACAGGAGTGCAGTGGCGCGATCTTGGCTCACTGAAGCCTTGTCCTCCCAGGCTCAAGCAATCCTCTTGCCTTAGCCTCCTGAGTAGCTGGGACTATAGGCATGTGCCATCGTGCCCAGCTAATTTTTCATTTTTTGTAGAGACGGGGTCTCCCTACGTTGCCCAGGCTTGTCTTGAACTCCTAGACGTAAGCGATCCTCCCACCTTGGCCTCCCAAAGTGCTGGGATTACGAGTGTGAGCCACTGTGTCCGGCCAAGAAGGACCTTTAGATGAAGAATATATTGCACCCCAGGTGATGATCCAGGGTAAGAAAGATTTTAGTGAAATTGTTACCATGTTAAGTTACTGTTGGGGGAATTGTTTTTTCTTTTTTCTTTTTTTTTTTTAAATGAAGTATTGACTAATCTGCTGAACACCACTGGCTCTGGGTGATAGGTATGCTGTTTTATTTGAATGTGGTGTTGAGTCACAGGTCATTATGTGTTGCCGGCGCTTTCATCTTACCTTTTGTATCAGTTCAGAGGAATCACTGTCAAGTCCATCTGCTGCCTCTTCATTTTGTGCACTGTTGTGAAATTATGCTAGGGGACTTGGTTTCCTATAGTTTCCTTATTTTATGTCTAGGAGAACAATATTTCAGTTGCTGGAGTTAATATAGGGCTTTTTAGATGCCTGATTCAGTCTCTTACACACAGTTAAGAAAACTATCCTCAGAGATGACTGTCTGATTTAGAAATGAAGAAATTGAGGCCCAGTGCTTGTGAGACTAGTCAAGTAATGAGTCAAGAAGGATAGAATCGGGAAGACATAGAGATTCTGGCATCATCATCATAATTAATGTCAGGCACTTATTGCTGGGCACTGTGTTCCTCACTTTATCTGGGTTATCTCATTTAATCCTCATATCATCCTTTTGAGAATAGGTAGTCATTTTTTTTTTCATTTAAAAAAAAATGATAGAATTGTAGCTTAGAGGTTAAGTAACTTGTCCAGGGGTTCTGTATATCTTGGTGATAGACTGTGCTGTTTTATAAAATAGAGAATATTTAATATGTTTTTACCTATTGACAGTTCGCATCACTTTAGCTATCCAGGGAATCTAACTCCTCATGGAGGAAAGCTAAAATGCTTCACTAAATTGACTTGGGAGAGTGAGGTCTGATGATGTCCAGCAATATGTCATATGTCATATGACATATCAGTCATATCTGGCATTAACCAGCCTGCTTCCTTTACGATTTTATGGAAACTTTTTTTTTTTTTTTTTTTTTGAGACGGAGTCTTGCTCTTTCGCCCAGGCTGGAGTGCAGTGGCACAATCTCGGCTCACTGCAAGCTCCGCGTCCCGGGTTCACGCCATTCTCCTGCCTCAGCCTCTCCGAGTAGCTGGGACTACAGGCGCCCGCCACCACGCCCGGCTAATTTTTTGTATTTTTTAGTAGAGACGGGGTTTCACCGTGGTCTCGATCTCCTGACCTTGTGATCCGCCCGCCTCGGCCTCCCAAAGTGCTGGGATTACAAGCGTGAGCCACCGCGCCCGGCCTTATGGAAACATTGTAAGTATCATTCATAAGTATCCCACTCTAGTTAAAAGAAGTCAGAAATACCTTTGCCTTTGCTTTTCACAGAGTGTGCTGAATAAAAATGGTTAGAGAGGCCAGGCGCGGTGGCTCAAGCCTGTAATCCCAGCACTTTGAGAAACCGAGGCAGGTGGATCACCTGAGGTCAGGAGTTTGAGACCAGCCTGGCCAATATGGTAAAACCCCGTCTCTGCTAAAAATACAAAAATCAGCTGGGCTTGGTGGTGCACTTGTAATCCTAGCTACTTGGGAGGCTGAGGCACGAGAATTGCCTGAACCCAGGAGGCAGAGGTTGCAGTGAGCCAAGATCACACCACTGCCCTCCAGCCTGGGCAACAGAGTGAGACTCTGTCTCAAAAAAAAAAAAAAAAATGGTCAGAGAGGCCAAAGAATGGGATAGGGAGAGAGGTGGAAAGAGATGAGGCTCTGGGCAGAAATGGCAAGCCTGTGAAGCAGACAGCCCTATTGATTCATGCTGTGAACTACATTCTGGAGCAAAGAATTGAAATCCATTATGCCAAGTGCATAGCCTACAAATCCCTTTGAAAAGCAGTTAGGTGCCATCTAATCCCAAATCATTTAAAAATAATTCTGAAGTACCCAGAATTCTAAAATGCCCTAAGCAGTTTGTCTCGAAGAACAGTGAAATGGATGGAAAAAATAGCATTTTAATGGCATCTTTCTCTCATATATTATATTCAATTGTGTGACTTAGTATGTTAAATTGTTTTAGATTAGTACAAATCTAGGGGCTAGGATATATTCCCTTGGATATTCTGAAACTCACTTAAAACAGGATATGGAAGGGTAGCTTATCAGGTAGCTTAAAAATTCTTTTCTAATTTTGCCATAATTTCAGACTTTGGGAAAAGTTGCAAGAATAGTACAAAGAATTCTCATGTACCCTTTACCCAGATTTTCCAAATGTTCACATTTTGCTGTGTTTTCAAAGACCTCAGAAAATTGAAAATTTGATTATCTACATAGAAACAAATCACCTAAAGAATAAAGACATTGCAGGATTAGTTTAAGAGAGCAGTTACTCAGGGAACAAAGGATTTTAGAATCAAAAGATCTCAAGATGGAGAAAGACTTCTATAGTAGAGTAGGACAAAATAAGAGAAAAATTTTACATAAATAAATAATTATGTTCTTTTTACATGCAGCCATAGAGGTCATATTTCTATATCTATATGGTTGACATTTTTTGGTAAACTCCAGATGTGTAGTGCTGTATACTGTTACATGATAGTCAGATTTTAAATGTGTGTATATGTTCGTGTGGGTTTGTATTAATAACAAGTAGAGATAGTGTTAGTGTACAACTGAAGTACTCAGCTTTTCAATATACATCAAAATTTAAAATATATATGCCTTTTGACCCAGCAATTTACCTTCAAGAGTTTATTATTTTAAAAGAATTTATTTTTTAAAATAAATAATATACAAGATTTTTAATAAAGATAATACAGGCTGGTTTTATTATTCTCCTGTAAGATTAGTCACTTCTTCCTTTTTTAAAATTTATTTTTATTTATTTATTTTTTTTGAGATGGAGTCTCGCTCTGTCACCCAGGCTGGAGTGCAGTGGCGCATCTCAGCTCACTGCAAGCTCCACCTTCCGGGTTCACGCCATTCTCCTCCCTCAGCCTCCCGAGTAGCTGGGACTGCAGGCGCCCGCCACCACTCCCGGCTAATTTTTTGTATTTTTTTAGTAGAGACAGGGTTTCACCATGTTAGCCAGGATGATCTCGATCTCCTGACCTTGTGATCTGCCTGCCTCGGCCTCCCAAAGTGCTGGGATTACAGGCGTGAGCCGCCGCGCCTGGCCAGATTAGTCACTTCTTTGCACAAAAATTATGCTGGTATATAGGGTAATTTAAAAAAGTTAGTTGTAAAATATACATAACAATAAATTTACCATCATAATCATTTTTAGGCATATAGTTCAGTAGTGTTAAGTACATTCACACTGTTGTGCAGCCAGTCTCCAGAACTCTTCATCTTGCAGAACTGAAACTCTATAGTCTACTTTCTGTCTCTATGAATTTGACTACTCTAGGTGCCTCACATAAGTAGAATCATACAGTATTTGTTCTTTTTTGTGGCTGGCTTATTTCACTGAGCAGAATATCCTCAAGGTTGATCCATGTTGTAGCATGAGTCAGAATTTCCTTTTTTAAAAAACTGGTTTTAAATAAAACTATTTTTTTATAGCAGTTTTAAGTTCACAGCAAAATTGAGTGGAAGATACAGATAATTCCCATATACTTCTCTCCCTTACACTTGCACAGCCTCCCCCACTATCAACATCCTGCACCAGAGTGGTACATTTTGTTCCAATTGATGAGCCCACATTGACACATCATTATTACCCAAAGTCCATAGTTTACATTAGGGTTCCCTCATGGTATTGTACATTCTATGGATTTGAACAAATGTGTAACCCATATCCACCATTATTGTATCATACAGAGTAGTTTCACCGCCCTGAAAATGCTCTGCCTGTTCATCCCTGCTTTCCCCCAATCCTTGGCAACCTCTAATCTTTTTACCATCCCCATAGTTTTGCTTTTCCGGAAGGCCATGTAATTGGAATCATAAGTGTGTAGCCTTTTCAGATTGGCTTTTTTCACTTAGCAATATGCATTTAAGCTTCTTCTACATTTTCTCATAGCTTGAAAGCTCATTTCTTTTTAGTGCTGAATGATATTCTGTTGTCTGGATGTACCACAGTTTATTTATCCATTCATCTATGGAAGGACATTTTGGTGCTTCCAAGTTTGGGCAATTATGAATAAAATTATAAACATCCATGTGCAGGTTTTTATGTGGATGTAAGTTTTCAGCTCCTTTGGGTAAATACAAAGGCATGTAATTGCTGGATTGTATGGTAAGAGTATGTTTAATTTTATAACAGACTGCCACACTGTCTTCCAAAGTGGCTGTACTATGTTGCATTCCCACCAGCAATGAATGAGAGTTACTGTTGCTCCACATCCTCAACAGCGTTTGGTGTTGGCAGTGTTGAGTTTTAGATATTTAAATAGATGCGTAGTGATATCTCACTGTTTTAATTTGTAATTATCCCATGACATATGATGTTCAGCATCTTTTCATATGCTTATTTACCATCTATATATCTTCTTTGGTGAGATTGCTTCAGGTGTTTTGCCCTTTTTTTAATTGGGTTCATTTTCTTACGATTGAGTTTTTAAGAATTCCTTATTTTGGGTAACAGTCCTTCTGATTCATCTTTTACAAATATTTCCTCCCTGTCTATGTCCTGTCTTCTCATTCTTTTGGCAGTGTCTTTCACAGGGCAGAAGTTTCTTGTTTTAATGAAGTCCAGCTTATCGATTTTTTGCTTTTATGGATTGTGCCTTTGGCATTGTATCTTAAAAGTCATTGCCATACCCAAGGTCAACTAGATTTTCTCCTGTTATCTTATAGGAGTTTTATGGTTTTGCATTTTACATTTAGGTTTATGATCCATTTTGTATCAGTTTTTGTGAAGGGCGTAAGGTCTGTGTCTAGATTTCATTTTTTTGATGTGTGACTGTTCACTTGTTCCAGCACCATTCATTGAAAAGACTGACTTTGCCAAACTAATTTTTGCCTTTGCTCCTTTCTCAGAGATGAGCTGGCTGTATTTATGTGGGTCTATTTCTGGACCTTCTCTTCCATTACATTGGTCTATTTCTCTGGTGTTTCACCAATACCATACTATCTTGATTACTGTGGGTTTATGGTAAGTCTTAAAGTTGTGTGGTATCAGTCTTCTGATTTTGTTCTTTCAGTATTTTTTTTGGCTGTTCTGGGTCTTTTGCCTCTCCATGTAAACTTTAGTGTGAGTTTGTTGATATCCACAAAATAACTTGCTGGGATTTTGATTGGGACAATGTTGAATCTAGAGATCAGGTTGAAAGAACCGACATCTTGACAGTATTGTGTCTTCCTATGCATGAACATGGAATATCTCTCTTTATTTAGTTTTTATTTGATTACTTTCATCAGAGTTTTGTTTTGTTTTTGTTTTTTCATATAGATCTTGTACATATTTTGTTAGATTTATACCTTACTCAGTATTTCACTTTTTGGTTGTGCAAATGTAAATGGTATTGTGTTTTTGATTTCAGATTCCACTTACTCATTTCTAGTATTTAGGAAAACAACCTTGTCCCTGCAACCTTGCTGTATTTACTTACTAGTTCCAGGAGTTTTTTTTATTGATTATTTTGGATTTTCTACATCAACAATCATGTCATCGATGAAGAAAGACAGTTCTATTTCTTCCTTCCCAATCAGGGTACCCTTTATTTCTTTTTAAAAATCTTATTGCATTAGTTAGGACTTCCAGTACAATGTTAAAAAGAAGTGGTGAGAGGAGATTTCCTTGTCTTCCTCCTGATCTTTTTTTTTTTTTTTTTTTTTTTGAGACAGAGTCCCGCCGTTGCTGGGTCACCTAGGCTGGGGTGTAGTGGCATTATCTCAGCTCACTGCAACCTCCACCTTCTGGGTTCAAGCGATTCTTCTGCCTCAGCCTCCTGAGTAGCTGGGATTACAGATGTGTACCACCACACCGGGCTAATTTTTATATTTTTAGTAGAGACAGCGTTTTTCCATGTTGGCCAGGCTGGTCCTGAACTCCTTACCTCAGGTGATACACCTGCCTCGGCCTCCCAAAGTGCTGGGATTATAGGCATGAGCCACCTCGCCCAGCCTTCTTCCTAATCTTAATGGGAAAGCTTCTAGTTTTTCACAATTAAGTATGATGTTAATAGTAGGTTTTTTGTAGCTGTTCTTTATCAGGTTGAGGAAATTCGCCTCTTTCTAATTAGCATTTTCTTCCTTTTTAAGACTGAATAATAGGTGGTATGTGTATACCACATTTTTTTACCCATGCATTCATCGATGGTCACTTGGGTTGCTTCCACATTTTGGCTGTTGCAAATAAAGCTGCTATGAACATGGGTGTACAGATGTCTATTCAAGATCCTACTTTCAGTTTCTTCTGGGCATATATATCCACAAGTGGAATAGCTGGATCATGTGGTACTTCTATTTTTGATTTTTTTTGAGGAACTAATATGTAAAATTTTATATTCAAGGACACATTTTATACTGCATTGATGTTTATTTTATAATAGCAAAAACTTGGCAGCATATTTGATCAGCAAGTGACTGGTTATATAAATTATGACACATGCATATAATGAAGTATTATGCAGCTGTTTGAAAAAGATATGGTAGATCTGTATGTTTTGACATGTAACAATGTCCAGATATATTGTAATATGAAAAAGACAAACAATATGTACAATATGAACGTGTTTTTATTTTACATCTATATATGTGTGCTCCAAATTTATTTTTCAAATATAATGAACTTCTGAGGTGGGGAGGAGTGGAGATTGTAAGTGTGATAGAAGAGCCAACTTTTAACCTTACTGCTTTATAAATTACTGTATCATTTTGGGGTTTACAAGAAGCACAGTTTTTTTTTTTTTTTTTTTTTGGCTGGGGGGAGTTTGTTTTTGAGACAGAGTCTTGCTCTGTCGCCCAGGCTGGAGTACAATGGCACAACCTTGGCTCACTGCAACCTCTGCCTCCCGGGTTCAAGCACTTCTCCTGCCTCAGCCTCCCAAGTAGCTGGGATTACAGGCACCCGCCACCATGCCCGGCTAATTTTTTTGTATTTTTAATAGAGACAGGGTTTTGCCATGTTGGCCAGGCTGGTCTCGAACTCCTGACCTCAGATGATCCACCTGCCTGGGCCTCCCAAAGTGCTGGGACTACAGGCACATGCCGCCATGCCCTCAAGAAGCAGTTTTATAAGCAGAAAGACCAATTTGAATTTTTGGGAAAAAAGTTATTTGACTCTCACTTGTCTTTGACATACAAAGAAAATGTTAAGTATTTCACTTATTTACTAAGTGTTTTTATGTCCACAAGGCCAAATGCTAGTCACTGAGGTGTCTTAAGTATCTTTTTATTGTTATATTTGAATGTCTTTTTATTATTAAGGGTATCTGTTGTTTTGTGATCTGAGGTATAAAATTAGTACAGTGAATTTCCATCAAAATGGTTTCATGTAAGGAACACCACTCTGTCATTTTTATGTCACATTTGAGTGGTGCTTCCCATTTCCTATGACTTGGTGTGGCACGGTAAGTAGTGAAATTGGAAGTTTGTCAAGGTTCCTCTGCTCTTGAAGAAAATATCTCTTAGTTTAAACATTGTGTTACATTTACACACTGAATCCTGTTCTTTTTCTTTTTTGTCTGACAGTAGAACTTCATGGAGGAACACGGAGTGACCCAAACTGAACATATGGCTACCATAGAAGCACATGCAGTGGCCCAGCAAGTGCAGCAGGTCCATGTGGCTACTTACACCGAGCACAGTATGCTGAGTGCTGATGAAGACTCACCTTCTTCTCCCGAAGACACCTCTTACGATGACTCAGATATACTCAACTCCACAGCAGCTGATGAGGTGACAGCTCATCTAGCAGCTGCAGGTAATGTTTGGATTAGAAACTCTTCTTTAATTTTTTTTTTTTTTTTTTTGGAGACAGTGTCTCACTCTGTTGCCCAGGCTGGGGTGCAGTGGCACAATCACGATTCACTGCAGCCTCGATCTTCCGGGTTCAAGTGATTCTCCCATCTCAGCCTCTGGAGTAGCTGGGACTGCTGATATGTACCACCACATCTGGCTAATTTTTGTATATTTTGTAGAGACAGAAATGTCACTGTGTTACCCAGGCTGGCCCCAAACTCCTGGGCTCAAGCAATCCTTCTGCCTTGGCCTCCTAAATTACTGGCATTACAGGTGTGAGTTACCATTCCTGGCCTTTATCACAATTTTTTAAGCCTTGCAGTTATAACTTGAGCCTGTATTATACTGAGACTTGAGGTCTGGAATCACTTACTATCAGTGTTATGGCTTTGGTTTTATTTTTTCGTCTATTCTGCCTGTATTTTGGCTTTAAACTGAAGCATTTATTCCAATTACATTAAACAGAATCACTGACACATATTTAGATTTAAATTTACCTTCTTTTCTATATGCTTTCTCTTTGCCCTACCTGTTCTGTTTACTTCTCTCTTTCTTGGCGTTTTCTTTTGTAGTGATTGAAAATTTTGTATTTTTTCATTTTTTTCTTGTTAGTTTGAAAGTTATAAGCTTCTACTATTATCAATACCTGTAGAAATTGTAACATACATCCTTTATTTATCAATGTCTTATGTTGACTAGGCTCAGTGGCTCACACCTGTAATCCCAGCACTTTGGGAGGCCAAGGTGGGAGGATCACTTAAGCCCAGGAGTTTGAGACCAGCCTGGGCAATGTAATGCGATCCCATCTCTACCAAAAAAAATTAGCTGGGTGTGGTGACATGCTCCCTAATCCCAACTACTTGGGAGGCTGTGGTGGGATGACTGATCGCTTGAGCCCAGGTGTTTGAGGGTGCAGTGAGCTATGATTACACTACTGCACTACAGCATGAGTGACAGAGTGAGAGCCTGTGTCCAGTTGAAAAAAAAAAAAAAAAAAAAGGAAAAGCAAAAGTTGTATGTACTTGGAACTTTTAACCTGTACAGGGTAATACAAATTTCATAGAACACTTGCATTTCATGTGCCCATCCTATATGCTATTGTTGTCCTTTGTATTCATTTTTGGTATACAGTTGGCTCTCTTTATCTGTGGGCTCCGCATCTGCACGTTCAACCAATTTGATCAAAAGTATTAGGAAAAAAAAAGTAACAATATAACAATTAAAAATAATACAAATAAAAGGCCAATACAATATAACAACTATTTATATAGTATTTACACTGTATTAGGTATTATAATACTAGTATTAGTAACCTACAGATGATACAGAAGGACGTGAATAGGTCGTGCAAATACTACACCATTTTTTATCAGGGACTTAAGCATCTGCACATCAAGATGCTAGAAACAATCTCACGAGGATTTGAAGAGACAACTGTATTTTAAACACCACAGGACTTTTTTTGTTTTTTGTTTTTTTTTTTTTTGAGATGGAGTCTCACTCCGTCGCCCAGGCTGGAGTGCAGTGGTACAATCTTGGCTCACTGCAGCTTCTGCCTCCTGCGTTGGAGCAACTCTTCTGTCTCAGCCTCCCGAGTAGCTGGGATTACAGGTGTGCCACCATGCCCAGCTAATTTTTGTGTTTTTAGTAGAGATGGGGTTTCACCCTGTTGGCCAGGCTGGTCTTGAACTCCTGACCTCAGGTGATCCACCCACCTCAGCCTCCCAGAGTGCTGGGATTATAGGCGTGAGCCACCGCATCCAGCGAACAATATTTTTATTTAAAAAATAATGCTCATTTATTTTCCTGCATCTCCAACTGGTCTCCTGAGATGGTTTTTCTTCCACCTAAAGACACCATTTAGTATTTGCTTTAGCATGAATCTGCTAGTAGCAAGTTCTATTTTTGCTTGTCCATGAATGTTTTTACTTAAACTTCAACCTTGAAGGATGTTTTCACAGAGTATGGAATTCTAGCTTGGTGGTTATTCTTTCCTCATGTTGAAGGTACTGTTCCACTGTCTTCTGGATTCCATTATTGCTATTGAGAATTCAGCTATTTCATTCTAACCACTACTCTTTCAAAGATTATCTCCCACATGGCCTGCCCCCTCTCCCCACCCAACTGATTTTTCTCTTTAGTTTTTGTGATATATTTGGCTCTGATTTTTATTTATTTATTCTGTTTAGGATTTTTTGTACATCTTGACTGTGTGGACTAATGTCATCAATTCTGGGAAATTTTAGCCACTAGATTTTGCTTCTGCTGCATTCCATCTCTTTTCATTCCATGGCTCCAGTTACCTTGTTAGTCTTCCTCACTTGTATGTCTCTTACCATCTGTTCTGTATGTATCATCTTTCTGTGTAGTTTCTTCTGTCTTTCAGCTTGTGATTTTCTTCTTCAGCTGTTGTATTAGTCTGTTTTCATGCTGCTGATAGGAGATACCCAAGACTGGGAAGAAAGAGGTTTTAATGGACTTACATTCCACCTGGCTGGGGAGGCCTCAAAATCATGGTGGAAGGCAAGGAAGAGCAAGTCACATCTTAAATGGATGACAGCAGGCAAAAAGAGAGAGAGCCTGTGCATTGAAACTCCTCCTTTTAAAACCATCAGATCTTGTGAGACTTATTCACTATCACAAGAACAGCATGGGAAAGATCTGCCCCCATGATTCAATTACCTCCCGCTGGGTCCTTCCCACAACCTGTGGGAATTATGAGAGTACAATTCAAGATGAGATTTGAGTGGGGACATAGAGCCAAACCATATCATTCTGCCCCTGGCCCCCCCAAATTTCATGTCCTCACATTTCAAAACCAATCATGCCTTTCTAACAGTCCCCCAAAGTCTTAACTCATTTCAGCATTAACTTAAAAGTCCACAGTCCAAAGTCTCATCTGAGACAAGGCAAGTCCCTTCTGCCTATGAGCCTGTAAAATCAAAAGGAAGTTAGTTACTTCCTAGATACAGTGGAGGTACAGGGATTGGGTAAATTCAGGCATTCCAAATGGGAGAAATTGGCCAAATAAAAGGGCTACAGGTCCCATGCAAGTCCAAAATCCAGCAGGGCAGTCAAATCCTAAAGCTCCAAAATGATCTCCTTTGACTCCATGTCTCACATCCAGGTCATTCTGATACAAGAGGTGGGGTCCCATGGTCTTGGACAGCTCTGCTCCCTGTGGCTTTGCAGGGTACAGCCTCCCAGTTGCTTCCATGGGCTGGTGTTGAGTGTCTGTGGCTTTTCCAGGCAAAAGATGCAAGCTGTCAGTGGATCTACCATTCTGGGGGCTGGAGGACAGTGGCCCTCTTCTCACAGCTCCACTAGGCAGTGCCCCTGAAGGGACTCTGTGTGGGGTCTCCGACCCAACCCCATGTTTCCCTTCCACACTGCCCTAGCAGAGGTTCTCCATGAGGGCCCCGCCCCTGCGGCAAACTTCTGCCTGGATATCCAGGCGTTTTCATACATCCTCTGAAATCCAGGCATAGGTTCCCAAACTTCAATCCTTGACTTCTGTACACTTGCAGGTTCAAAACCTTTGTGGAAGCTGCTAAGGCTTGGGGCTTGCAGCCCCTGAAGCCATGGCCCGAGCTCTGGGTTGGCCCCTTTCAGCCACAGCTGGAGCAGCTGGGATGCAGGGCACCAAGCCCCTAGGCTGCATACAGCACAGGGACCCTGGGCCCAGCCCTTGAAACCTCCTAGGTCTCCAGGCCTATGATGGGAGGGGCTACTGTGAAGACCTCTGACATGCCCTGGAGACATTTTTTCCATTGTCTTGGGGATTAACATTTGTCTCCTTTTTGCTTATGCAAATTTCTGCAACCAGCTTGAATTTTTCCTCAGAAAATGGGATTTTCTTTTCTATTGCATTATCAAGCTGCAAATTTTCCAAACTTTCATGTTTTCCTTCCCTTATAAAACAACGCCTTTAACAGCACCCAAGTCACCTCTTGAATGCTTTGCTGCTTAGAAATTTCTTCTGCCAGATACCCTAAATCATTTCTCTCAAGTTCAAAGTTCCACAAATCTCTAGGGCAGGGGCAAAATGCCACCAGTCTCTTTGCTGAAACATAACAAGAGTCACCTTTGCTCCAGTTCCCAACAAGTTTCTCATTTCCACTGAGACCACATCAACCTGGACTTTATTGTCCATATCACTATCAGCATTTTGGGCAAAGCCATTCGTCAAGTCTCTTGGAAGTTCCAAACTTTCCTACATTTTCCCGTCTTCTTTTGAGCCCTCCAAACTGTTCTATCCCCTGCCTATTACCCAGTTCCAATTTCACTTCCACATTTTAAGTATCTTTTCAGCAGCACCCCACTCCTGGTACCAATTTACTATATTAGTCCATTTTCACGCTGCTGATAAGGACATACTCAAGACTGGGAAGCAAAGAGGTTTCAGTGGACTTACAGATCTATGTGGCTAGGGAGGCCTCACAATCATGGCAGAAGGCAAGGAGGAGCAAGTCATGTCTTACATGGATAACAGCAGGCAAAGAGTGAGAGAGCTTGTGCAGGAGAATTCCTCTTTTTTAAACCCCCAGACCTAATGAGACTTATTCACTGTCACAAGAACAGCACCGGAAAGACCTGCCCCCATGATTCAGTTACCTCCCACTAGGTTCCTCCCACAACATGTGGGAGTTATGAGAGTGCAATTCAAGATAAGATTTGGGTGGGGACACAGCCAAACCATATCAGCCGTGTTTAAGGTGCCTTTTTTATGTTCTCTTTTCTTTGTTTTTTCTTCATTTATTAAGGTGCTTCTAACTCTGTTCATTGACTTATTAATTTTGGTAATTGTTAATAGTTTAACCAAAACTACTAACCAAGTGTTTTTTTTCCTCCAGTTTTAGAATTTCTAGTGTGTGTGTGTGTGTGTGTGTGTGTGTGTGTTTCCTCCCAGATTTGCACTGAACAGTTTCCAATAGTGGAAAAAAATTTCTTTTAAACAAATAATTTTATAATTTACCTGGTAATTCTCTCTCAAGTTTCTGTTACATGTTGTTAATGTCATTTCTTGTTCACGTTGGCCGTTTTCTTAGTGTACTATTATATTTCAATGAATACTGGATGCTGTGTTTGGAAAATTATTTCTAGAAATAATTTGGGGTCTAGTGTAATGTTATCATCCTCTAGAAAGGATTTTTGTTTGCTTCTGCCAGATGCCTGAGGGCACTAGCAATCCTGGATCATCTTAATCCAATTTAAGGTTTTAAAATTTTCTGGGCTACTAAATGACTTAAAGCTGGGCTACATTTTATATCATTCACTTTCCTATTTATATTGAACATTTAGCACCATGGTGAGAAGACTTCATATAAACCATGCCTGAATGGGTATGGTATTAGATACTGATCTTAGAAGGTATTTAGAAAAGCTAGACAAGAAATTAATGATGAGGAGTGGCCAAAATACTACGTTTTAAATATATGGTGTATTTAAGAAGAGGAAGACAGATGCAATGAAGAACAACTTTATTACTGTCAGTTATTGTCCACTGTGTACTTCCGGAGTGGTGAATTTAAAAATAAGTCTTAGTGGTAAAACACATGAAATGTTTGTAAAATATATTTTGTGAAATGCTTATGTGTCCCAGCAGAGGGCATCTTAACATAATGAATCCAGGCCCACTGCTTTTCTATGAAGGAAGATGGTTTTAAGACATGGCTTTGCTGTATTATTGTACTGTTTTATCATAGTGTTAAGACCAGGAAAAGACTTTAATTTGACTCCTTTGTGTGGCACATGTGGAAAGTGAGACACAGCTGGTAGAAATGACTTACCATTTGATCATTTAATATTCAATTATTGAGGAATTATAATATATAGTACATATATGTAACCTATGTAGATACTATGTACGAGGCAGGCAAGAGTTTGCTTCTTAGGAGTGCAAAAGGCTTATTGGGGGGAAAAAAGAGTTTGTTTCTGAAGGAGCTTTCATCCAGTGGTGGGGGAGAGCTACCAATAATAAAGTAAAATAATTTGAGAAAGCATTGGATGCTCTGAATAAAATAATGAGGGAAGGTAATGGAGAGAGGACAGCAGATTGCTGCTAGTTTGGGTGGTCTGAGAAGGCTTCTCTTAGGAGGCAGGTTGTGACTGACAGGCAGTTAGGTGTCAGCAAAGGGAAGTGCATTTCAGACTGAGAAACATTGAAAGCAAGGACTTGCAGATGGGAAATGGGAAGGAGGCCAGTGTGGTTGAAGCCTTGTGAGGCAGGCATGAGTCAGACCACCCAGGGCCTAGGGGCTGTGTGTGGTAAAGAATTTCGAGAGGCAGCAGAGCACAGTGCTTACCTGCCCAGGCTCTGGAATCAGGCTTCCTGGGTTGGAATCCCAACTCCACTTAACCAGCGTGGGGATTTTTCTGAGGAGCTGGTCTGTAGCATTCATCATATCTGAAAGGTGACCCAGAAAAGGTAACTGACCATTCACTATATTGTGTTGCCCGTCAGAAACACTTCTAATTCTCTGCAGCACAGACAGCCCCTGATTATTGTTGATTTTCAAGAAAAAAAAAAGTTTATAAGTAGTGCAACTAAATGAAATCTTCAAGTAATAAAAACAACAGTATCTCAAGTTGGTTGACCTCTTTTAGTATCAGTCACCAGTATGTTGTTTGTTGTTGTCATCGTTTTTGAGACAGGGTTTCACTCTGTTGCCCAGACTGGAGTACAGTGGTACAATCACAGCTTACTGCAGCCTCACCCTCCTTGGGCTCAGGTGATCCTCCCACCTCATCCTCCTGGACAGGTGCACGCCACCATGCCCAGCTAATTTTTTAAATTTTTGCAGACATTCCATTTTGCCATGTTGCCCAGGGCTGGTCTTGAACTCCAGGGCTCAAGCGATCCTCCTGCCTTGGCCTCCCAAAGTGTTGGGATTACAAGCGTGAGCCACTGGGCCTAGCCCTAGAGGACTTCTTTTTAAACAAAATTGGATTTATTATTTCATTTTCTTTGAAATGATAAAGGATAGGTTAATAAAGAAGTGGAGAAAGATTCACATGGTATATAGACATAATTAGTATCTTGAGAGTGATAGTTTTGGTAAATTGTCCAGCAAGTAGAAAATACTTGAATATTTGAATCATACAGAGAAGTATCAAGATTGACATAAGAAATGCACGTGCACCCACTGCCCAGCTTTGTCAGTTATTACTGCTTTCACATGTTTGCATCAAATGTTTTTTAAGAATAAAAAGTACAGATATGGTTGAAATTCTCAGTGGAACTCTTTCTAATCCTGCTCCCTTCCCTCCCTCCCTCCACTGGGGTAACCAGTATTCTAGATTTGGTCTTTGTCATTCTCTTTTATTTGTCTATATTTGCTATTATGTGTCTGTATGATTAAACAATATTTAGCATTGTTTTGCATGTGTTAAATTTTATATTAATGGTATCACTCTGACACTATGTTTCTGTAATATGTTTATCTCATTCAACATTTTTCTGAGATTCACCCATGTTGATAATGTGGCTGTTTTTATTTTAACTGTTATTTGGTATTCCATTCATTATCTGAGTATTTCTTTTTCTGTTGTTGTTGTTGTTGTTGTTGTTTGAGATGGAGTTTCACTTTGTTGCCCCGGCTGGAGTGAAGTGGCACAATCTCGGCTCACTGCAACCTCTGCCTCCTGTGTTCAAGCAATTCTCCTGCCTCAGCCTCCTGAGTAGCTGGGACTAGAAGCACACACCACCATGCCTGGCTAATTTTTGTATTTTTAGTAGAGGTGGGGTTTACCATGTTGGCCAGGCTGGTCTCGAACTCCTGACCTCAAGTGATCTGCCCACCCCAGCCTCCCAAAGTGTTGGGATTACAGGCGTGAGCCACCGCATCCAGCCTGAATATTTCACATATTGGTAGATACTCAGATTGTTTGTAATTTTTTCTGTTTTGACAATGTAGCACAGTAATACATTTTACATTGTGACCCAGAATAAATGAGTACACATATAGCCAAAACTACAATTTTAAATAAATAATACTTAACCCCTACTGCAAATTATATACTCTGTGATATGTTCTAGTCTGTTCTATTTTATTAGAAAACAATACACTCATGAGTCACTGAAAGGTCACACTAGCTGTAGCTTGAAAAGTACTACTGGAGGATATACCCAGGAGGGGAATTGGAGGGCCGAAGATGTCCATTTTCAACTTTACTAGATATTGCTAAATGTCTTTCCAAATCCTGTTCATTTATATCCCCACAAGCAGTGTGCTGTAGTGCCTGTTGCTTCTCATTCTCACCATCGGTGTTACCAGTCATTTTCATTTTTGCCGATCTGGTAGGTATAAAATGACATCTCAGTGTTGGTTTAATTTGTATTTTTGAGCTAGAGATTCCAGCCAGTGCAGTAAGACAAAATAGAGCACCATTTTGGATCTTTATTGATGTCTCAATTTTCTTTCTTTGCCTATTTCCTGTTTATACCTTTGCCCATTTCCCAACTCAGTTTTTTGGTCTTTTTTCATGTCAATTTGTAAAAATTATTGATATATATTTTGTATTCCTTTCCCAATAATATGTATTGTAATTATTTTCTCCCAGTTTGTTGCCCACCACATTTATTTTTTTCTTCATGAAGGTTTTTCTTTATATTATTGTGAAATTTATTAATCTTTTACCTTATAGTTTATCCTTTTGGGATCTTGTTTAAGGAATTCTTCTTAACTCTGACTTTATAAAATATTCTATAGTAGTTTATTGTAGAAATTATAATTTTTTTTAATTTTCAATTTTAAAGGTATTTATTTATTTTTTTTTTTTTTTAGAGATAGGATCTCACTCTGTCACCCAGGCTGGAGTGCAGTGATGCAATCATAGTTCTCTGCAGCCTCAAACTCTTAGTCTCAAGTGATCCTCCTGCCTCAGCCTCCCGAGTAGCTAGGACCTCAGGTGTGCAGCACCATGCCTGGTTTTAAATTTTTTTGTAGATATGGAGTTTTGCTATGGTGCCCAGGCTAGTCTTGAACTCCTGGCCTCAAGCAATACTCCTGCCTTGTCCTTTCAAAGTGCTAGATTACAGGCTTTCTTTTGTTTTTCATTGTTTTATTGAGGTTATTGTTTTATATTTAGGCCTTTAATCCACCTGTAATTTATTTTTGTATATAAAGATCTAATTTCATTATTTTTCCATATGGATAACCAGCATCATATATTTAATAGCCCATCCTTTTTTTGTCTTTCTGACACAGGAGGATGTTTATGAAATCTGCAATTCAGTTGCATTGATTTATCTATCCCTGAGTCAGTTCCACACTAGTTTAATGACTATAGTTATGCTCTTATTTATTTATTTCATCTCATCCTTCTAATCAGTGGAGATATAACCTTAATGAGTATAGCCTTATAATTATTAATATGTGGTAGGATGAATGCCTTCAAATTCTTAAAATCTTATGAATTGTTTTGGCTATTTTTGGCCATTTGTACTTCTATTTAAATACTGGGATCAGTTTATCAAATTCCACAAAATCCCATGTTGAGAGTTTTATTTGAACTGTATTAAATTTATAAATCAGTCAAATCAAGCAGCTTTATGCACAATAGCCTAAAACTGGAAATAGTCCAAGTATCCATCAGATAGAAGAATAGATAAACAAACTGGTTTATCCAAACAATGGAATATTACTTGGCAACAAAAAGGAACAAACAACTGATTCATGTGGCAGCACGGATGAATCTAGAAACATTATTCTAAGTGAAAGAAGTTTTAAGTGAAAGAGTATTTACTATATAATTCCATTTATTTAAAGCTCTAGAATAGGCAAAACTCTATAGTGAAAAAAAAAGAAGAATACTAGGTATTGCTGAGAAGTAAGGATGGGAATTGACTGAGAAGGGACATGAAAGGACTTTCTGGAGTGATATTATAGGTCTTGAGTTTCCTTTCCTTTCCCCTCCCCTCCCCTCCCCTCCCCTCTCCTTTTTTGAGATGGAGTCTTGCTCTTTCACCCAGGCTGGAGTGCAGTGGAGTGATCTTGGCTCACTGCAGCCTCCTCCTCCCAGATTCAAGCGATTTGCCTGCCTCAGCCTCCTGAGTAGCTGGGACTACAGACGTGCGCCACCATGCCCAGCTAATTTTGTATTTTTAGTAGAGATGGGGTTTCACCATGTTGGCCAGGCTGGTCTCAAACTCCTGACCTCAGGTGATCCTCCCACCTCAGCCTCCCAAAGTGCTGAGATTATAGGTGTGAGCCACTGTGCCTGGCCAGATCTTGAGTTTCATGAGTATATACATTTTTAAAATTTATTGAATGTATACTTGGATTTGTATATTTCATTATATGCAAATTTTAACCTCAAAAGAAAAAAATTATAAAATATTGAACTCTAGCTAATGCTATGCCTGCTGAAGTATTTAGGGGGATCATATTGATATTCGCAGTTTGCTTTGAAACACATTTTAAAAACCCCAATGTGAGTTGATGAATGGATAGAAAGATGGATAGATATGTATAATAAGATGTTAAAATTCAACCTTGCACATAAGTTTTTAAGTTTTCATAATAAAATATTGGACTCCTACAACTCAGCTGCAAGAAACCAAATAACTCAATATAAAAAATGGGCAAGGGACTCGAATAGATGTCTCTGTAAGGAAGACATGCAAATCACCAACAGGTTAGATGCTCAACTATTATCAAAAATATAAACTAGTGGCATTGAGGTCGAAGAGCAACTGGAACCCTTATATACTGTTGGTGGGAATGTACAGTGGTCCAGCCGCTATGGAAAACAGCATGGAGATTCCTTCAAAAAATTAAAAATAGAGCTACCATATATGATCCTGGTGTCTCACTTCTGGGCATTTATCCAACAGAATTGGAATCAGGACCCCAAAGAGATATCTGCACTCCCTTGTTCATTGTTGTATTATTCACAATAGCAAGATGTGAAAATAGCCTAAAT
The DNA here is from genome assembly GCF_028878055.3 of Symphalangus syndactylus. Taxonomy (NCBI): domain Eukaryota; kingdom Metazoa; phylum Chordata; class Mammalia; order Primates; family Hylobatidae; genus Symphalangus; species Symphalangus syndactylus. Next base: position 119,509,336 of record NC_072428.2, read on the forward strand.
GCCCATTAGTGAATGAATGGCTAAAGCAAATGTGATCTGTGTGTACAATGGAACATTATTCACCCTTAAAAACACAAGGAAATGCTGTCATATGTGACAACATGGTTCAACCTTGGGGGCATTATGATAAGTGAAACAAACCAGTCATAGAAAGACAAATACTGCATGATTCTACTTATAGAAGGTATCTAAAATAGTCATAGAAACAGAGGAGAATGGTGGTTGCCAGGGCCTGGGGTGAGGGACAGATGGGGAGTTGCTCTTCAGTGATGCAAGGGGAATAAGTTCTAGATAGCCGTACAACATTGGGTTTATAGTTGGCAATGATGTGTTGTACACTTTGCATTTTAAGAGAGTAGATAACAAACGTGTTAAGTGTTCTTACCACAATTTTGAAAAATAAGTAAAATGTTGGGAAATGCAGCAATAAAATTTTTTCTGTAACAGCTATTTATGATGGAAAGAAAGGTAAAAAGCAGTTGCTTATTTTTTATTTGCTTTGAGGTTCTTTAGGGGGGTTTATTTAAGTCAGGCTGATTATATTACTAACAACATGTAGAAAAGTTCATTTAGGTTTACAGGGAGGTTTATTTGAGCCACTTAGAATATATATGCCAATATACAGATGAGCAATTAAATTTAATTTTTATTTAAGCCTTTTACAAGATTCACGAGGATAAAGGTAAAATGTCGTTTAAAAAAGATTGTCTTTGATATGTTGAGGTCCCAGGAATCAGAGACTTCAGTAGTTCCTTTGAGTCTACCCTCCATCTACCGTTCAAAAGACAAAACAAGACATTATACATTAGTTTTAGGGCAAGCCAGACTAACTTTTATTAACATTTTCTCAGAGTGGCAAAGTTATCTCGTTTCTGCTAGAATGCCTTCATCAGCTTGACCTTGTGTTGAACATCTCCATTTTTGGCACAATTCCCAGATGTAGAAGAAAGTTTTTTCAATTAAGATGGTATTCATTCAGATACTCCTTTAGGTGTTGTTGGAGTTCCAAATGTGAGTGATTATCTCCAACTTCCTTAACTTGGCATTGTCTTGGAGTAATGGAAACAGGGGCACAGGGATAGAAGTAAATATTGAAATATGTACATTTTTTCAATTTTGGCAAGCTTCTCCTCTTAGTGCTGCAATTTTTCCTAGTCCCTCTAAGAATATTGCCTTAACAGTATGGACATGCTGGCAAAACAAAGCCAAACAAAAACAACATTATACAAAATTCAAACTAGTGTGTGGTGGGGAGGTGTAAGTCATTTGCTTTTTTAAAAGATTCATTGTATGTTTTGTTGGTAAATCACAATATGAATCATGATAAACAATAGTGAAGTATATTGATAATAACAGGATCATTCTACATTTACCGACAACATATTAGGAAAGCAGTGCTACCTTTTTTGTACCTTTAATTGTTTCTGTCTTGAACAGTTTACAGGCAGCTGCCTAATCTCAGTACATACGTTATTATTTCAGGTCCTGTGGGAATGGCTGCCGCTGCTGCTGTGGCAACAGGAAAGAAACGGAAACGGCCTCATGTATTTGAGTCTAATCCATCTATCCGGAAGAGGCAACAAACACGTTTGCTTCGGTGAGGGCTCCCTTATCCATATTGTTACTATTCCTCAAATACTTCCTGTGGATGACAGACTTAGAACATATGTGATAAGGTTTGTCAAGGATGCTTGGTTCGATTCCTTGATGACAGATGTAGACTTAAAAGTATTCTTACAAAATTAAATACATGAAAACAAAGAAATATGATTTAACTGATATGTAATATCACATTAATTCATTCAGAAAAGTTGTATGCCTGCTATGTGCAAGCCATTGTTGTAGACATTGGGCATGGAAGAGTGAACAAAATGAATTGCCTTAAAGGGCTTGTATCCTGCTAGAGGGGGAAAGAAGAAAAGCAATATGCAATATGTCAGGTGATGATAAGTGCAATGGGAAAAAAATACAGTGGAGTAAGGAAAATAGAAAAGTCAGGAGGTAGGGGGATATAGTCAGTTTTCTCTTTTACGGGGATAGTCTGGGAAATCCTTTTTGATAAGGCAGCCTTTGAACAGAGACTGGAAGACGCTGAAAGAGCACACATGTTGATGCTGGGGGGAAGAACATCTCAGGCAGGGTGAGTAGCAAGAGCAAAGGCCCCAAGGTGTGAACGTGGTAGTTGTGTTTGAGGAACAGGCAGGGAGATATGAGAGGATGTTCAGAGTAGTAGAGAAGAGCCACGCCAGGAGATCTTTTTTTTTTTTTGGATAGATGTGGTCTTGCTATGTTGTACAGGCTGGTGTGGGACTCCTGGCCTCAAGCGATCCTCGTGCCTCAGCCCCAAAATGCTGGGATTACAGGTGTGGGTCACTTCACCCGGCCTAGGAGATCTTATAGTCTAATATCAGGGGCTTGACTCTTACTCTGAGTGAGATGAGATGTCAGTGTAGGCTTTTGACCAGAGCAATAGTATCATCTGACTTGTATTTTTAAAGAATCATTCAGGCTACTATGTTGAGAATAGACTCTGGGGATACAAGAATGGAATCAGGGAGACCAATTAGGTGGTGATTATAGTAATCTAGGCCAGAAATCATAGTGTCTTAAAACCAACATGGCAGCAGCATGGGTAGTAAGAAGTGATCAGGTTCTAGATGTATTTCGAAAGTCAACTCATCATGATTCATTGATGTGGAGTGTGAGAGAAAAAAAGGAGTGATGGGTGATTTTTGGTCTGATTACTAGGATTGCGATGACATTTACTGGAGGAGGAATGAGCATGACAGTGAGGGTGAGGCAGAATCAGGAATTTGGTTTTGGGCATGGTAAGTTTGTGATGCCTCTAACCATTAAGCGGACATACAAAATAAGCAGTTGGATATATGAGTCTGGAATTCAAATGAGAGGCCTTAGCTGAAGATATTATAAGCATATAGGTAGTATTTAGAACTAGGAGACTGGATGAGGTCACTTAGGGAGTGAGTATGGACTGAGGCCTGAAGTGCTCCACCTTTTAGAGGTTAGAGAGATGAAAGGAAGCAGCAAGAGAGTCTAAGAAGCAACCAGTGAGTCAGGAAACAAACCAAGAGAGTGGTATCCTGGAAACCAGGTACAAAAAGTGTGTCAGGAAGGAGAGCGTGTGATCAGCTATCAAATGCTGCTGACGGGTTGAAAAAGATGCCAACTGACCATTAGATTTAGTAACATGGAGTTCACGATTGAACTTGACAAGAGTGTATTCAAAGGAGTGGTTAGGGTGAAAAGATTGGAATAGCTTTAAGAGAGAATTGGGAGAGAGGAATTGGAGACAGTGAGTATAAACCATTGTTTCAAGGAATTCCATCAGATTTCTTGTTTGATAAGTGGTCCTTTGCTCACCACTTTTCAGAATTCTGAAACGTAGAACTTTGAAATCATCTCCCATGATTTCAGAGGGAAGAGGCAGTGTTTCTGTTTCATCCATTGTTACTATATTTTAAAAAGCTGTTTTTGGATTGATGGGTGCAGCAGACCACCATGTCACATGTATACCTTTGTAACAAACCTGCACATTCTGCACATGTATCCCAGAACTTAAAGTAAAATTTTTAAAAAAAATTTTTTTAAAGCTGTTTTTGGCTGGGCATGGTGGCTCATGCCTATAATCCCAGCACTTTGGGAGGCCGAGGTGGGCAGATCACCTGAGGTCGGGAGTTCGAGACCAGCTCGGCCAACGTGGTGAAACCCCATCTCTACTAAAATTACAAAATATAAGCCAGGCATGGTGGCAGGTGCCTACAATCCCAGCTAGTCGGGAAGCTGAGGCAGGAGAATAGCTTTAACCCAGGAGGTGGAGGCTGCAGTGAGCCAAGATCGCACCACTGCACTCTAGCCTAGGCAACAGAGTGAAACTCCATCTAAAAAAAAAAAAAAAAAAGCTGTTTTCATTTCATCCTCACTTGTGAAATACTGTAGGACTAAGAATAATTGTTTATATCTCAATGAAAATATGAAGCTACAACATTTTAAAAGCATAGGTATACCTCGGAGATATTGCAGGTTTGGTTCCAGACCACTGTAATAAAGCAAGTATCACAATAAGTCACGGAAATTTTTTGGTTTCTCAGTGCATAAAAAAGTTGTGTTAACACTATACTCTGTTAAATGTTGCAGTGGTATTATATCTAAAAAAAAAAAAAAAAAAAAAAAAAGCAATGTACATACCGTAATTTTAAAATACCTTTTTTTTTGGACACAGAGTCTAGCTCTGTTGTCCAGGCTAGAGTGCAGTGGTGTGATCATGGTTCACTGCAGCCTCAATCTCCTGGGCTCAAGTGATCCTCTCACTTAGCCTCCCAAGTAGTTGGGACAATAGGTGCATGTTACCATACCTGGCAAATTTTTTCTTCTTTTTGTAAAGACGGGGTCTCACTATGTTGCCCAGGCTGGGCTTGAACTCCTGGGCTCAAGCAATCCTCCCGCCTCAACCTCCCAAAGTGCTGAGATTACAGGTGTGAGCCACTGGGCCTGACCACTAAAACACTGAATTGCTAAAAGATGCTAGTGCTCATCTGATCCTGCAGTGACTCGTAATCTTATTGCTGGTTGAAGGTCTTGCCTCGATGTTGATGACTGCTGACTGATCAGGGTGGTTGTTGCTGAAGGTTGGGGTAGCTGTGGCAATTTCATAAAAATAAGACAACAAATTTTGCCGTATTGATTGACTTCCTTTCGTGAACGATTTCTCTGTAACATGTGATGCTGTTTGATAGCTTTTACCCACAGTAAAACTTTCAAAATTAGAGTTAATCCCCTCCAACTCTGCTGCTGCTTCATCAGTTCAGTTTGTGTAATATTCTAAATCTTTTATTGTCATTTCAACAATATTCATAACATCTTCATCAGGAGTAGATTTCATCTCAGGAAACCACTTTCTTTGCTCATCAATAAGAAGCACCTCTCATCCATTCGAATTTTATCACGATATTTTAGCAATTCAGTCCCGTTTTCAGGGTCCACTTTTAATTCTGGTTCTTTTACTGTTTCTACTACATCCGCAGTTACTTCCTCCACTGAAGTGTTGAACTACTTAAAGTCATCCATGAAGCTTGGAATCAAGTTCTTCCAAATTTCCATTAATGTTGATAGTTAGACCTCCTCCCATGTACTTGTACATGAATTACAAGTACTCTTAATGGCATCTTGAATGGTGAATCCATTCTAGAAGGTTTTCAATGTATTTTACCCAGATCCATCAGAGGAATCACTATAGCAGCTATATCCTTTCAACATGTATTTCTTACATAATAAGACCTGAATGTTGAAATGACTCCTTGATCCATGGGCTGCAGAATGGATGTTATCTTAGCAGGCATGAAAACAGCATTAATCTCCTTGTACGTCTCCATTAGAGCTCTCGGGTGACTAGGTGCGTTGTCAGTATGCAACAATAGTTTGAAAGGAATTTTTTTTTCTGAGCAGTGGGTCTCAACAATGGGCTTAAAATATTCCATAAACCATGCTGTAAACAGATGTACTGCCATCCAGGTTTTATTGTTCTATTTATAGAGGACAGGCAGAGTAGATTTAGCATGAGTTTTAAAGGACCCTAAAGTCACTAGCTGCATTAGCCCCTAACAAGAGAGTCAGCCTGTCCTTTGAAGCTTCGAAACCTGGCATTGACTTCTCCTCTCTAGCTAGGGAAGTCCTAGATGGTATCTTCTTCCAGTAGAAGGCTGTTTTGTCTACACTGAAAATCTGTTGTTTAGTGTAGCCACTTAGCTAGATCTTCTGGATAACTTGCTCCAGCTTCTACATCAGCACTTGCAGCTTCACTTTGTACTTTTATGTAATAGAGATGGCTTCTTTTCCTTGAACCTCATGAACCAACCTCTGAAAGAGTCAGGGCTTTGCTCTGCATTAGGCTTTGGCCTATGGGAATGTTGTGGCTGGTTTGATCTTTTATCCAGACCACTAAAACTTTCTCCATATCAGCAATAAAACTGTTCTGCTTTCTTTTTTTTTTTTTTTTTTTTTTTGAGACGGAGTCTCGCTCTGTCGCCCAGGCTGGAGTGCAGTGGCACAGTCTCGGCTAACTGCAAGCTCCGCCTCCCGGGTTCACGCCATTCTCCTGCCTCAGCCTCTCCGAGTAGCTGGGACTACAGGCGCCCGCCACCACGCCCAACTAATTTTTTGTATTTTTTGGTAGAGACGGGGTTTCACCGTGGTCTTGATCTCCTGACCTCGTGATCCGCCCGCCTCAGCCTCCCAAAGTGCTGGGATTACAAGCGTGAGCCACCGCGCCCGGCTCTGCTTTCTTATCATTTGTGTGTTCATTGGAGTAGCACTTGTAATTTCCCTCAAGGACTTTTCTTCGCATTAACAACATGGCCAACTGTTTGGCACAAGCGGCCTTGCTGTCAGCCTGTCTTGGCTTTCGACATGCCTTCCTCACTAAGCTTAGTCATGACTAGCTTTTGACTAAAAGTGAGAGATGTGCGACTCTTCCTTAAACTTGAACACTTAGAGGCCATTGTAGGGTTATCAGTTGGCCTAATTTCAATACTGTGTCTCAGGGAACAGGAAGGCCTGAGGAGAGGGAGAGAGGCAGGAAACAGTTGGTCAGTGGGGCATTCAGAACACACACATTTATCAGTTAAGTTTGCCATCTTTTGTGGGCACCGTTTGTGGTGCCCCAAAACAATTAAAATAGTAACATCAAAGATCACTGATCACAGATCACTGTAACAGATTATAATAATGAAGAAGTTTGAAATATTACTAGAGTTACCAAAATGTGACACAGAGACACGAAGTGAGCACATGCTGTTGGAAAAAAATGGCACTGATCCACTTGCTTGACATAGGGTTGCCACAAACCTTTAATTTGTTTTAAAGAAAGATCCCGGACGGTGTCTGTGAAACACAAAATAACAAAGCACAATAAAACTAGGTATGCTTGTAGTATTTTTGGACAAAATTATCTCAATGAAATATAAACAATGAGATACAGACAATAATCAATAAAAGATGGTAAAAGCAAATCATTTGAGCCCCTTTTATTAAGCATGGAGATGATATAATAAATTCTGTAAGAGCACATCTTGGTTGTAATTTTTTTTTTTTTTTTTTTTGAGACAGGGTCTTGCTCTGTTGCCCAGGCTGGAGTGCAGTGGCACCATCTTGGTTCACTGCAACCTCCACCTCCTGAATTCAAGCAATTCTCATGCCTCAGCCTCCCAATAATCTAGGATTACAGGCGTGTGCCACCATGTCTGGCTAATGTTTTTGTATTTTTAGTAGAGACGGGCTTTGCACCATGTTGGCCAGGCTGGTCTCAATCTCCTGGCCTCAAGTGATCCGCCCGCCTTGGCCTCCCAAAGTGCTGGGATTACAACAGGCATGAGCCACCATGCCTGGCCAGTTGTAATCTTTATAGTTGTAATCTTTATAATTGTTAGTAGCAGTAAGTGATGTTGCTCAGATCAAGAAGAATGATACCATGTTCAAAATTGTGTCATGGCTATGTCCCAAGGCAAAACCTTCAGTTGAGCCTTCTATCAGTATTTAAGAAAAAGGTATGTACATATTTCTGCTGAATAGGATAGCAAACCTCACATTCCCACATTTTACGTGAAAGAGCATATCCGATCAGAATAAACTGTCTTAAGTCATTTGTGTCTATGTCACTATAATTTCTGTCTTTAAAACTTTTTATTCTTGTTTCCTTTTCTGATTCAGGAAACTTCGAGCCACATTAGATGAATATACTACTCGCGTGGGACAGCAAGCTATTGTCCTCTGTATCTCACCCTCCAAACCTAACCCTGTCTTTAAAGTGTTTGGTGCAGCACCTTTGGAGAATGTGGTAAGTCAGAACCAAGCTGTTCTCGTTTGCCCTTTGCTTTCTGTCGGCTGCTTCCATTCTTCTGATCCTCTGTCAAGTATAACAGTTGGCATTTCTGTTACCCCCTAATCCAGGCATGGGAGTGGGGACTAGTTTTCAGACTGCTTTATGCATATCAAAACAAAACGATCATTATTGTTTTTACTTCTATATCAAGATATTTTACCTCCCCAGATGCAATGGGTGGCTGGGGGAAGGGGGAAGGGGCGGGGAAACAAGGTGTTTTGTTTGTTAGGAAACCAGTGCAGGATTTTGTAAGAAAATTATTGATTTATATCAGAAACAAAATAGTAGATAATTCCAAGGTGTCAACTTCCTGAGGGAAACCTCGGGGCATTTTATTGATCAGTTATTTGAGTTACATATTTGAAATCTCTTACATTTATCAAAGAATTTATTTAATACTCTGCTCCAAATATAGGACTATATTTGAACATTTTGATTGTATAACTATCCAGAGCTAATTTTATAAAAATAGTCTTTTGCCCCTGCATACTTACACAATAGGAACTATTCTTTCTCAGGCCAAATTAACTGTGAATCATTAGTAAAGTAATGATATGTAAAGATTTAAATTGCATTTTATTTTTATTAGGATAAAATTTATTAGCTTAAAATGACATTTAGTAGATGTCTCCCGTATTGAATATAGGCATTTTTTGAGTTCAGAATTAGTAATCAATTGATCGAAATTCTGTTTGTTGTATTTTTTTCACACCATCTTCCTGTCCCTGAAATGTTGTGGGTGTTTCTTAACTTTTTTTTTTTTTTTTTTGAGTTTTTCCAAAAATTCCTGAAGCCCTACAATTAGGATGTGTTAGGACCTTTCCTTAGAAGAATACAGTAGAAGGCTCCTAGTTCAAAATGGTGCCTGAGAAATAGCCTTTACTGTCACACTGTTGACAAACATGAAATCTGGGCATTTCTTCTCTTCTTTAGTACTGAAAATCTAAAACAATACTGCTACTGATAGTAGTAAAGATGATGCAATCTATGAAAAAGATTCATCTAGAAGACTCAGAAAAATACTTCAGAAAATTACTCAGGGCAAAAAAATCTTTTTAAGTTTTGGGAAACTGTTGAAGTCCTCCATAGAATACAAGAAGATATAGACTCTGTTAAACAGCATACACTAGACTAAGATAAAAAGCATTTTACCTTTGACTGACATTGATAAATACAGGTTAGGGACTGCAAGTACCAGTAAAATTAGAAGCAGAATATATCTTCCAGAGCACTGAAGAAAAAAAAACAAAACCAAGTGTCTGTATAAAAGATAGAAAACAAGGAAGAAATGTTTAAAAACTAATTAAAACACATAGTCTAGAACATAATAATACAAGTGAGGCCAGTTAATTCTGTTATAAACCATACATATAAATGGATTAAACTGCCTTGTTAAAGGCATAGATGTTCTTTCAGGTTGGAACAGCAATCCAAATCAAGCCTGCCTCTATTCAATGTATGTGTCATACTCATAGCCACTCACAAATGTTAAAAGCAGCTGCAAGTAATAGAATCAAGAAAGTGAAAAGGCAACATGCAGAGTGGGAGAAATATTTACAAATCATATGTCTGATAAAAAAACTTATATATAGAGAATATATAAAGAATTCTGGTATGTCTGATAAAAAATATATATTGAGAATATATAAAGAATTCTTACAACTCAACAATAAAAAGCAGACAGATCATGAGGTTAGGAGTTCAAGACCAGCCTGGCCAATATGGTGAAACCCCATCTCTACTAAAAATACGAAAAACTTAGCCGGGCGTGGTGGCGCATGCCTGTAGTCCCAGCTACTCGGGAGGCTGAGGCAGAAGAATCTCTTGAACCCAGGAGGCAGAGGTTGCAGTGAGCCAAGATCATGCCACTGCACTCCAGCCCGGGCAACACAGCAAGACTCCATCTCAAAAAAAAAAAAAAAAAGAAAGAAAACCCAATTTAAAAATAGGCAAAAGGGCCATGCACAGTGGCTCACGCCTGTAATCCTAGCACTTTGGGAGGCCAATACGGGTGGATCACTTGAAGTCAGGAGTTCAAGACCAGCCTGGCCAATATGGTGAAACCCCATCTCTACTGAAAATACAAAAATTAGCCAGACGTGATGGCAGGCGCCTGTAATCCCAGCTACCTGGGAGGCTGAGGCAGGAAAATCTCTTGAACCCAGGAGGCAGGGGTTGCAGTGAGCCGAGATCACATGCCACTGCACTCCAGCCTGGGCAACAAAGCGAGACTCTGTCTCAAAAAAATAATAATAATAAAAATAAAAATAGGCAAAAGATCTGAATAGATATTTCTTCAAAGAAGATATAGAAATGGCCAAGAAGCACATGAGAACTAATGATAATTATTTATCATTAATCATTATTATAATCATTTATCATTAATAATCACATTTTGATTTTCATTTCTGTTATTAATCATTAGCATTAGGGAAATGAAAATAAAAACTACAGTGAGATACCTCTTCATACCCACAGGGATGACTATAATCAAAAAGACAACAATAAGTGTTGGTGAAGATTTGGAGAAAGAAAAAGCAAAATGATACAGATGCTTTGGAAAACAATTTGTCAATCTCTCAAAATGTTAAAAGTAGAGTTGCCATGTGTCCTAGCAGTTCCATTCCTAAGTTATACCCAAGAGAACTGAAAACATATGTTCACACACAAACTTATATACAGTGTTTATAGCAGCATTATTTATAATTTCCAAAAAGTGGAAACAACTCAAATGTTCATCGCTGATGAATGGATAAATAAAATGTGGTATATCCATAGGATGGAATATTATTCAGCAGGAAAAAGGGAAGAAGTACTGATATTATACTACAGCATGGATGAGCCTTTAAAACATTGTGCTAAGCAAAAGAACCCAGTCACAAAAAATCACATATTGTATGATTCCATTTATATGCAATGTCCAGGATAGATAAATCTTATTTATAGAGAGAGAGTGGATTAGTGATTGCCAGAAACTGGGGAAGGGGAAGAGAGTGACGGCCAGTGGGCAGGGGTTTCTTTTAGGGGGAATGAAATGGCCTAAAATTAGATTTTGGTGATAACTTTAGGACCCTATGAGTATAAAGTCTTACCCTTTAAATGGGTGAATTGTATGGTATGGCAAACTGAACAATGACCCCCAGAGATGTGCCCGTCCCCATCCCTGGAACCTGTGACTGTTACCTTATACAGCAAAAGTGCAGTTGTAATTAAGTTAAGGGTCTTGAGATGGGGAGATTATTCTCGATTATCCAGGTGGGCCCTAAATGTAATCACAAGTATCTTTATAAGAGGGAAACAAAGGGAGATTGGCATAGAAGTAGATGTGTTGGTGGAAGCAAGAGGTTGGATGCAAGGAGGGGGTCCAGAGACAGTGATACAGGCTAGACAGAAGCTAGACAAGGCAAAGAAACAATTCTCTCTTAGAGATGCTCCCTTAGAGCCTGCAGAAGGACCCGGCCCTGCCAACACCTTGACTTCAGCCAAGTGAAACCAAGAAAATAAATTTGTATGGGTTTAAACCACCCAGTTTGTGGTGATTTGTGGGGATTTGTGGGAGCCATAGGAAACAAATACATATGGTGTGTGAACTATGTATCAGTAAAGCTGTTACAAATGTTAAATGTGAAATAACAGGCAAAAGTTTGTCAGAAAAATGCCTACAAAAATAAATCATGGATCACAGCATTAATATCAGACAAAGCCTAATTGTCAAGGCAGAAAAGTATTAACTGACAACCAGGGGTCATTTAGTATTGATAATAAGTATTTATTTATTTATTTAGAGACAGGGTCTCACTCTGTTGCCCAGGTTATAGTGGCGCAATCTCAGCTCACTGCAATCTCCTCCTCTTGGGTTCAAGCGATCCTCCCGCCTCAGCCTCCTGAATAGCTGGGACTACAGGCAGGTGCCACCATGCCCAGCTAAGATAAGAAGTACATATTTATCATGAACCTTTATATTCTTCAAATAACTTTAAAGCAAAACATGGGGCCAGGTGCAGTGGCTCATGCCTGTAATCCCAGCACTTTGGAAGGCTGAGGTGGGAGGATTGCTTGAGGCCAAGAGTTCAAGACAAGCCTGGGCAGCATAGTAGGACCTCATCTCTACAAAAAAAAAAAAAAAAGCCAGGCATACTGGCCCACATCTGTACTCCCAGCTGCTTGGGAGGCTGAGGCAGGAGGATTGCTTGAGCCCAGGAGATCAAGGCTGCAGTGAGCCATAATGATGCCACTGCACTCCAGCCTGGGTGACAGAGTGAGACCCTGTCTCAATCAGTTAGTCAATCAGTCAATCAGACATGTATACATACCAAAGCATGTAGATCAAAAAGTTAGAAATGTAGGGAAAAAAGATAGTTAAAACCCACAATGGGGCTGGGCACGGTGGCACATATGTATAATCCCAGCACTTTGGGAGCTGAGGCAGGAGGATTGGTTGAGGCCAGGAGTTTGAGACTAGCCCAGGCAACATAATGAGACTTCATCTCTACAAAAAATTTAAAAATTAGCTAGATGTGGTAGCACATGCTTATAATCTTAGCTTCTTGGGAGGCTGAGATGGGAAGATTGCTTGAGCCCAGAGGTCAAGTCTGCAGTGAGCTGTGATTGCACCACTGCACTCTAGCCTGGATGACAGAGCAAGACCCTGTCCCAAAGGAAAAAAAAAAAAAAAACCGGCAATGATAGTAAGAGGATTTACTATCCTTGCTAGATCAACAAAGCAAAATATAAACAAGAATATAGAGATCTGAATAACAGATTTAATAAGGTTGACAGTCTAGGCAACATAGCAAGACCCCCCTCTACAAAAAAATGTTAAAAAAAAAGGATCTGGGTGTGGTGGTGTGCACTTGTAATCCCAGCTATTTGGGATGCTGAGGCAGGAGGATTACTTGAGCCTAGGAGTTCAAGGATGCAGTGAACTATGATTATTCCACTGGGCTCCAGCCTGGGTGACAGAGTGAGACAATGGCTCAAAAAACAAACAAAAGAAGCTGATACAATAGCTACAGGAGCATTGACACCTTACAAGGGGATAATATATCATATTTGAGAAATTACATAAATGGATTATAAGAATTGACCATTTATTATTACCAGGCCCCAAAGAATTTTCTTTTTTTGAAACAAGATCTTGTTCTGTTGCCCAGGCTGGTGTGCAGTGGTGCAGTCTCAGCTCACTGCAACCTCCGCCTCACCAGTTCAAACAGTTCTCCTGCCTCAGCCTCCTGAGTAGCTGGCTAATTTTTATATTTTTAGTAGAGACAGAGTTTCACCATGTTGGCCGGGCTGGTCTTGAACTCCTGACCTCAAGTGATTCACCTGCCTTGGCCTCCCAAAGTGTTGGGATTATAGGTGTGAGCCACCAGCCCTGGCCCCAGAGAATATTTTCTGATCATAGTGCAGAAAATTCAGAATTTTAGAATTTCAAAAGACAAGAAAAAAATTTCAATCATGTGGAGTGTGTGTGTGTGTGTGTGTGTGACTTGCTCTGTTACCCAGGCTAGAGTGCAATGGTGCGATCTTGGCTAACTGCAACCTCTGCTTCCCGGGTTCAAGTGATTCTCCCTGCTTCAGTCTCCTGAGTAGATGGGATTACAGGTGTGTGCCACCATGCCCGGCTATTTTCTATGTTTTTACTAGAGACGGGGTTTCACCATGTTGGCCAGGCTGGTCTCAAACTCCTGACCTCAGGTGATCCACCTGCCTCGGCTTCCCAAAGTGCTGGGATTACAGGCATGAGCCACCACAACTGGCCGGATTCTTTTTTTTTTTTTTTTTTTTTTGAAATGGAGTCTCCTCACTCTGTCACCCAGCCTAGAGTGCAGTGGTGCGATCTCGGCTCACTGCAGCCTTTGCCTCCCAGGTTCAAGCAATTCTCTGCCTCAGCCTCCTGAGTAGTTGGGATTACAGGCTCCCGCCACCAGGCCCGGCTAATTTTTGTATTTTTACTAGAGAGGGTGCTTCACCATGTTGGCCAGGCTGGTCTCGAACTCCTAACCTCAGGTGATCCTCCTGCCTCAGCCTCCCAAAGTGCTAGGATTACAGGCGTGAGCCACCCCTCCTGGCCCGAAATTTTTAAAAGAAAATCTTAATTTACAGGTTATTTAGAAACAAAAATGATAACCAAAAATAAAAACTTAGAACTTATTATCTAAACTGATACTCAAAGGAATATTCATTGTCTTATTTTCAAAAAAAGGTATATGAGAAAGTTGGAAAAGAAACTTCATCTAGCTAAAGAAGGTGGAAAGAGAATAATAAAATAAGTCTAAGAAAAAATAGAATAAATAAACATGTGGAAGAAATGAATGAGCAAACAGGAAAAGTAGACTTGTTAAATTCAAGAACTGGTTCTATAAAAAGTCTAATAAAACAGAAAAATTGCTACATGCTAATGAGGAAAAGGGAGAAGAAAACAAATATGTAGCTTTAGAAACAAGATAGCTATAATTGCAGGCAAGAAGAGATTGAAAATTGTTAGAAAAGTCTATGTATTAATTCTGTTCTTGCAAGTTAAAAACTCAGCCATGTGGATTAACTTAGTAAGAAAATAAAATAACCAGAACACATCCAAACCTCAGTAGAATAAACATTAACCGAAAACCTCAATAGAGTAATAAACATATACAAAATTGGAAAAGTGATTAAAGAACTACATCCCTCAAAGAGACTCTAGGCCCCAATTATTTTGGTTGACTTCTGTTAAACATTTAAGGTACAAATAATTCCCTAATCTTATACCCTAGTCTTATTATAGTCATTTATCATTAATAATCAAATTTTGATTTTCATTTCTCTAATGATTAATGATAAATAATCATAGTCTTTAGGGCAATGAAGAACCGTGGGAGTTGCATGCAATGTGGAAGATACATGGAAAGTAGTATAGTGAAAGCCCCGTTGCTCATGTATTTACTTAGTCAACATATAACTATTTAACACTCTTGGATACAAGGTATGAGATAAGGATTCCATCTGAATCCTTTGGGGTTTCAGAGTTCAAAACTGGGAATCCCAAAGGACTCGGGAAATAAGAGCCCTGAACCTGAGACAAGAGAAGAAAGGAGGCAGACACTGGGGCTGGAGAGACAATAGGATGAAGTCAACATAACTTCAGGGGCCACAGCCTTCGGTCTGGCTGGAAGCCAGATGTGCTTCACAGTCACAGGTCTGAGGGCAGCTCTTTATTACATACTTCAGATGACAATATGTTTTTAGTCTCGTAGGAACTTGTAGAAAATTAAAAAAAAAAATTTTATGAGACCTTCCCAAAGACTCTTCCTTTATCCAGTTAAGCTTCAGGAATACAAAAAAATTATGGTATCTTGTCTGGGACTATTTTTGCAACCCAACTAAAGGCCCAGTGACCTTATAGCAAACATTTTGAAAATTAGCCAAGTGTGGTGGCACACACCTGTGATCCCAGATACTTAGGAGGCTGAGGTGGGAGGATCACGAGCTCAGGAATTCGAGGCTGCAGTGAACAAACCTGTGTGACAGAGCAAGACCCTGTTTCAAAAAACAAAACAAAATAAAACTCTAGTGGCTCCTGCAAATACCCTAAACACCCTCCATCTCTGGTAATTATAAAATGTTTGTTAATGTGTTACCTGTATATGTATATTTAAAATATTTTATAATATTTCAGCCTGAGCAACATGTAAGACCCTGTCTCATTCAAGTGTGTGTGTGTATGAAAAATAAGCAAAAGACCTGGTCCCTATGCTCAGCAGTGTCGTGCACTGGTTGTGTATAGTGTATTCTGGGAATAACGGTATAAGTGACACATGTTTATTTGTGTCAGTAGGAATTTAAAGGAGGAAGAGAATTATGGCAAGGATACTTAGGAAGTTTTTTCAGAGCAAGTGGGAATTGAATTGGGCCTAGAAAAATGGAAAATATTTGGATAAGAAGCAGATTTATGTGGTGGCTCATGTCTGTAATCCCAGCACTTTGGGAGGCCTAGGTGGGCAGATCACTTGAGGTCAGGAGTTTGAGACCAGCCTGGCTAACACGTTGAAACCCCGTCTGTACTAAAAATACAAAAAAATAGCTGGACATGGTGGTGGACACCTGTAATCCCAGCTACTCAGGAGGCTGAGGCAGGAGAATCTCTTGAACCCAGGAGATGGAGGTGGCAGTGAGCCGAGATCACACCACTGCACTCCAGCCTAGGTAACAGAGCGGGACTCCATCTCAAAGAAAAAAAAAAAAAATCTCTAGAAGTTTCAAAGAAAAGAACTTGCTAGATGCCAAAGTGAGTGATGAGGTTAGGCAGCTAAAAAAGGAAGAAGGTGAGCAAAGTTGCTCAGTATAGGACTGCATGGAGGTTGTATGCTGGGAGCTCAAGAGGTGTCATTCACATAGTCTCCAGGGTTAGGCAGGTACAGCTGTATCTGGTGGCTCTGGCAGAGGAGTATTGGAAAAATAAATAATTGGAAAGATTGAAATGCTGGCCAGAGAAACTTGGACTTCGTCCTATAAGAAGTGGGGAACTATAGCAGTTTCTTGAGAAAAAAAAAGATAAATGATAGTGATGTGGCTAAACATACCAGCTTTGGAGCCAGATAAAAATTTGTTTGATTTTTGGCTATACTTCTTACTAGTTAACATGATTTAGGGAAAGTTACTTAAGTTTATTAAGCCTCAGTTTTCTTATTTGCAAAATGAGTATAATAATATTTTCCTTATAGAATTATGGTAAGGATTATTTGAGAAAATGCATGGAGTGCTTGGCACAAAGTAAGTGCTCAATAAACAGTGTTTGATGCTAATAAGTGTTTCCAAAATTTCAAATGGCAGTGGTATGCAAGATGAATTGGAGGAAGAGAGTGGCAACTGATTTTGATTTTAAGTGGTTGATTACCTTAGTTGTGAAACCAGTTGACATACTGGTATGAAGTGACAAAGGCGTAAGCTATGGTTTTTGGAATAGAAGGCTTAAGTTGGAACACAAACCTGTATTTTATCTCATCTGTGACACCATTGATTATAAGATGTGCTATTATTTGTATACTATGAAGAAAGAAAAAAACATTGATGCATGTTGACACAATGCTATCACTTAGAATTTTTATTTTCTACTTATTGAAAGCTCTTTCAAGGCTTAGGTAGACATAGCTTTTAATCATATATCATTTTTGTATATATATATTAAAAGGAAAATATAAGTGAAATAAGGTATTCCTAAAACTTCTTCACATTCAGAGTCCAACCCTTTTGAATTACTTCTTGTTTCAGTCATCATTGTCTGTGTTTTTTCATGTAATATTGTCCTCTGTGCCATCATGATAATGGGCAATGCTGTATTTCTTTAAAAAGTGCTCTGTTATTGTCTGATTTTTTCCCCCAAGCAGCAACAGGTTTGATGCAAGTGTTTTGTTTTTTTAATTTGAGACGGAGTCTTGCCCTGTTGCCCAAGCTGGAGTGCAGCAGTGGTGCAATCTCAGCTCACTGCAACCTCTGCCTCCCAGATTCAAGCAATTCTCCTACCTCAGCCTCCCAAGTAGCTGGGATTACAGGTGCTCACCACCATGCCCAGCTAATTTTTGTATTTTTAGTATAGACAGTGTTTCGCCATGTTGCTCAGGCTGGTCTCGCACTCGTAACCTCAAGTGATCTGCCCGCCTCGGCCTCCCAAAGTGCTGGGATTACAGGCGTGAGCCACTGCGTCTGGCAGTGCTTCTTGATCTTACCAGAAATTGTCATTGGGAAGGTTATAGACAACAGCCAAGATTCACATTCTCTTCTCAAATGGTGCTAAATGATTTGTTGAGTAAAAAGGCCAGGGATAGCAAACATGTTCACATGGCTGCATGATAGCTACGCCCTGTTGTTGCCTTGTCCATAGCAATTTTAAGATGTATCCCAATTTCAGAAGACTGATAAATATGAAAGAAAAATGCATCTCAGAATTGATAGATCAGATAGAATTAAAACATGAGGTCAGTAATTCTGAGAAAGTTACTTAACTTTAGTAAGCAAGCGTAGATAGAAATGCTTTGGTTATACCTGAAGTTGTTTTGTTGCAAATTACTTAGGGATGCTCTGCTAGCACTAAAAAACAAAGAAACAAACAAAACAAGATGTTTTAAAAGAATTACGTAGCACTGATAAGCTGACCCATAAAAATGGCTGAAATTGTTTGAAACTGGCTAATAAAGAAGTCATAACCTAATGATTTTCCATTTTTGAATGCCAGGTGTTTCTAAAAGCCAGATTAAATTTGTTTGTATTTTAAAATTATTATTTATTTTGAGACAAAATCTGGCTCTGTCACCCAGGCTGGAGTGGCATTATCTCGGATCACTGCAACCTCCACCTCTTGGGCTTAAGTCATCCTCCTACCTCAGCCTCCCGAGTAGATGGGACCACAGGTGCACACTACCATGCCCAGCTAATTTTTGTATTTTTAGTAGACACAGGGTCTCACCATGTTGCCTAGGCTGGTCTCAAACTCCTGGGCTCAAGGGATCTGCCTGCATCAACCTGTGCTGGGATTACAGGTGTGAGCCACTGCACACAGCCTGTTTTTCTAATATGATCATTGTTCCTATTGGCTTATACCTAATAGAAGGATTTAACCTTATAAACCTTAAAGTTCTAAGACCAGAAGCTAGGTGTATTAGTCCGTTTTCACACTGCTATAAAGAACTAACTGTGATTGGGTAATTTATAAATAAAAGAGGTTTAATTGACTTATAGTTCCACATGGTAGGGAGTCTTCAGGAAACTTAACAACCATGGCAGAAGGGGAAGTAAGGCACGTCTTACATAGCGGCAGGAGAGAGAGAGAGACAAAGAGAGACAGGTGCGGGGAGGGAATGCTGGGGGAACTGCCAAACACTTAAACCATCAGCTCTTGTGAGAACTCACTATCACGAGAACAACATGGGAGAAACTGCCCCCATGATCCAGTCACCTCCCACCAGATCCCTCCCTCAACATGTAGGGATTACAACTGAGATGAAATTTGGGTGGGGACATAGAGCCAAACCATATCACTAGGCTTGTAAGATTCATTTGTGTGTGTGTGCGTGTGAGTAGGCAGCATAAATACTGACTAGAATACAGAAACATAGCAGAAAATATCCTGTAAAGTTGCTGTGGCAACATCAGCTGCTTATGTTGCAATAAATATAATGGCAATTTTTGAAACTTTATTTTTTCTTAGAGACCAGGATACAACTGAATCTCTGGAAAGATATTGAGTCTACCAGTTTGTGCTATTTTTCTGTCATCCCCTTAGTTATTGACCTATTTGGAGGATTCTTCAACTGCAGAAATTGCACCATGTGGCCAGTAATATTGTTTATTTTTCCAGATGCTTGGGGTAGAGTATGGGAATTTTTCTTTTTTTTTTTTTTTTATTATACTTTAGGGTTTTAGGGTACATGTGCACAATGTGCAGGTTTGTTACATATGTATCCATGTGCCATGTTGATTTCCTGCACGCATTAACTCGTCATTTAGCATTAGATGTATCTCCTAATGCTGTCCTTCCCCCCTCCCCCCACCCCACAACAGTCCCCGGAGTGTGATGTTCCCCTTCCTGTGTCCATGAGTTCTCATTGTTCAATTCTCACCTATGAGTGAGAACATGCGGTGTTTGGTTTTTTGTCCTTGCGATAGTTTACTGAGAATGATGTTTTCCAGTTTCATCCATGTCCCTACAAAGGACACGAACTCATCATTTTTTATGGCTGCATAGTATTCCATGGTGTATATGTGCCACATTTTCTTAATCCAGTCTATTGTTGTTGGATATTTGGGTTGGTTCCAACTCTTTGCTATTGTGAATAGTGCCGCAATAAACATACGTGTGCATGTGTCTTTATAGCAGCATGATTTATAGTCCTTTGGGTATATACCCAGTAATGGGATGGCTGGGTCAAATGGTATTTCTAGTTCTAGATCCCTGAGGAATCGCCACACTGACTTCCACAATGGTTGAACTAGTTTACAGTCCCACCAACAGTGTAAAAGTGTTCCTATTTCTCCACATCCTCTCCAGCACCTGTTGTTTCCTGATTTTTTAATGATGGCCATTCTAACTGGTGTGAGATGGTATCTCACTGTGGTTTTGATTTGCATTTCTCTGATGGCCAGTGATGATGAGCATTTCTTCATGTGTTTTTTGGCTGCATAAATGTCTTCTTTTGAGAAGTGTCTGTTCATGTCCTTTGCCCACTTTTTGATGGGGCTGTTTGTTTTTTTCTTGTAAATTTGTTTGAGTTCATTGTAGATTCTGGATATTAGCCCTTTGTCAGATGAGTAGGTTGCAAAAATTTTCTCCCATTCTGTAGGTTGCCTGTTCACTCTGATGGTAGTTTCTTTTGCTGTGCAGAAGCTCTTTAGTTTAATGAGATCCCATTTGTCGATTTTGGCTTTTGTTGCCATTGCTTTTGGTGTTTTAGACATGAAGTCCTTGCCCACGCCTATGTCCTGAATGGTATTGCCTAGGTTTTCTTGTAGGATTTTAATGGTTTTAGGTCTAACATTTAAGTCTTTAATCCATCTGGAATTAATTTTTGTATAAGGGGTAAGGAAGGGATCCAGTTTCAGCTTTCTACAGATGGCTAGCCAGTTTTCCCAGCACCATTTATTAAATAGGGAATCCTTTCCCCATTTCTTGTTTTTGTCAGGTTTGTCAAAGATCAGATAGTTGTAGCTATGCGGCATCATTTCTGAGGGCTCTGTTCTGTTCCATTGATCTATGTCTCTGTTGTGGTACCAGTACCATGCTGTTTTGGTTACTGTAGCCTTGTAATATAGTTTAAAGTCAGGTAGCGTGATGCCTCCAGCTTTGTTGTTTTGGCTTAGGATTGACTTGGCGATGCGGGCTCTTTTTTGGTTCCATATGAACTTTAAAGTAGTTTTTTCCAATTCTGTGAAGAAAGTCATTGGTAGCTTGATGGGGATGGCATTGAATCTATAAATTACCTTGGGCAGTATGGCCATTTTCACGATATTGATTCTTCCAACCCATGAGCATGGAATGTTCTTCCATTTGTTTGTATCCTCTTTTATTTCATTGAGCAGTGGTTTGTAGTTCTCCTTGAAGAGGTCCTTCACATCCCTTGTAAGTTGGATTCCTAGGTATTTTATTCTCTTTGAAGCAATTGTGAATGGGAGTTCACTCATGATTTGGCTCTCTGTTTGTCTGTTATTGGTGTACAAGAATGCTTGTGATTTTTGTACATTAATTTTGTATCCTGAGACTTTGCTGAAGTTGCTAATCAGCTTAAGGAGATTTTGGGCTGAGACAATGGGGTTTTCTAGATATACAATCATGTCATCTGCAAACAGGGACAATTTGACTTCCTCTTTCCCTAATTGAATACCCTTTATTTCCTTCTCCTGCCTGATTGCTCTGGCCAGAACTTCCAGCACTATGTTGAATAGGAGCGGTGAGAGAGGGCATCCCTGTCTTGTGCCAGTTTTCAGAGGGAATGCTTCCAGTTTTTGCCCATTCAGTATGATATTGGCTGTGGGTTTGTCATAGATAGCTCTTATTATTTTGAGATACGTCCCATCAATACCTAATTTATTGAGAGTTTTTAGCATGAAGGGTTGTTGAATTTTGTCAAAGGCCTTTTCTGCATCTATTGAGATAATCATGTGGTTTTTGTCTTTGGTTCTGTTTATATGCTGGATTACATTTATTGATTTGCGTATGTTGAACCAGCCTTGCATCCCAGGGATGAAGCCCACTTGATTATGGTGGATAAGCTTTTTGATGTGCTGCTGGATTCGGTTTGCCAGTATTTTATTGAGGATTTTTGCATCAATGTTCATCAAGGATATTGGTCTGAAATTCTCTTTTTTGGTTGTGTCTCTGCCAGGCTTTGGTATCAGGATGATGCTGGCCTCATAAAATGAGTTAGGGAGGATTCCCTCTTTTTCTATTGATTGGAATAGTTTCAGAAGGAATGGTACCAGCTCCTCCTTGTACCTCTGGTAGAATTCAGCTGTGAATCCATCAGGTCCTGGACTCTTTTTGGTTGGTAAGCTATTGATTATTGCCACAATTTCAGAACCTGTTATTGGTCTATTCAGAGATTCAACTTCTTCCTGGTTTAGTCTTGGGAGGGTGTATTTGTCGAGGAATTTATCCATTTCTTCTAGATTTTCTAGTTTATTTGCATAGAGGTGTTTGTAGTATTCTCTGATGGTAGATTTTATTTCTGTGGGATCGGTGGTGATATCCCCTTTTTCGTTTTTTATTGCATCTATTTGATTCTTCTCTCTTTTCTTCTTTATTAGTCTTGCTAGCGGTCTATCAATTTTGTTGATCTTTTCAAAAAACCAGCTCCTGGATTCATTAATTTTTTGAAGGGTTTTTTGTGTCTCTATTTCCTTCAGTTCTGCTCTGATTTTAGTTATTTCTAGCCTTCTGCTAGCTTTTGAATGTGTTTGCTCCTGCTTTTCTAGTTCTTTTAATTGTGATGTTAGGGTGTCAATTTTGGATCTTTCCTGCTTTCTCTTGTGGGCATATAGTGCTATAAATTTCCCTCTACACACTGCTTTGAATGTGTCCCAGAGATTCTGGTATGTTGTGTCTTTGTTCTCGTTGGTTTCAAAGAACATCTTTATTTCTGCCTTCATTTCATTATGTACCCAATAGTCATTCAGGAGCAGGTTGTTCAGTTTCCATGTAGTTGAGCGGTTTTGAGTGAGTTTCTTAATCCTGAGTTCTAGTTTGATTGCACTGTGGTCTGAGAGACAGTTTGTTATAATTTCTGTTCTTTTACATTTGCTGAGGAGAGCTTTACTTCCAACTATGTGGTCAATTTTGGAATAGGTGTGGTGTGGTGCTGAAAAAAATGTATATTCTGTTGACTTGGGGTGGAGAGTTCTGTAGATGTCTATTAGGTCCACTTTATGTAGAGCTGAGTTCAATTCCTGGATATCCTTGTTAACTTTCTGTCTCGTTGATCTGTCTAATGTTGACAGTGGGGTGTTAAAATCTCCCATTATTATTGTGTGGGAGTTTAAGTCCCTTTGTAGGTCACTGAGGACTTGCTTTATGAATCTGGGTGCTCCTGTGTTGGGTGCATAAATATTTAGGATAGTTAGCTCTTCTTGTTGGATTGATCCCTTTACCATTATGTAATGGCCTTCTTTGTCTCTTTTGATCTTTGTTGGTTTAAAGTCTATTTTATCAGAGACTAGGATTGCAACCCCTGCCTTTTTTTGTTTTCCATTTGCTTGATAGATCTTCCTCCATCCCTTTATTTTGAGTCTATGTGTGTCTCTGCACGTGAGATGGGTTTCCTGAATACAGCACACTGATGGGTCCTGACTCCTTATCCAGTTTGCCAGTCTGTGTCTTTTGATTGGAGCATTTAGCCCATTTACATTTAACGTTAATATTGTTATGTGTGAATCTGATCCTGTCATTATGATGTTAGTTGGTTATTTTGCTCGTTAGTTGATGCAGTTTCTTCCTAGCCTCGATGGTCTTTACAATTTGGCATGTTTTTGCAGTGGCTGATACTGGTTGTTCCTTTCCATGTTTAGTGCTTCCTTCAGGAGCTCTTTTAGGGCAGGCCTGGTGGTGACAAAATCACTCAGCGTTTGCTTGTCTGTAAAGTATTTTATTTCTCCTTCACTTATGAAGCTTAGTTTGGCGGGATAGGAAATTCTGGGTTGAAAATTCTTTTCTTTAAGAATGTTGAATATCGGCCCCCAGTCTCTTCTGGCTTGTAGAGTTTCTGCTGAGAGATCAGCTGTTAGTCTGATGGGCTTCCCTTTGTGGGTAACCCGACCTTTCTCTCTGGCTGCCCTTAACATTTTTTCCTTCATTTCAACTTTGGTGAATCTGACAATTATATGTCTTGGAGTTGCTCTTCTCGAGGAGTATCTTTGTGGTGTTCTCTGTATTTCCTGAATCTGAATGCTGGCCTGCCTTGCTAGATTGGGGAAGTTCTCGTGGATAATATCTTGCAGAGTGTTTTCCAACTTGGTTCCATTCTCCCCATCATTTTCAGGTACACCAATCAGATGTAGGTTTGGTCTTTTCACATAGTCCCAAATTTCTTGGAGGCTTTGTTCATTTCTTTTTATTCTTTTTTCTCTAAACTTCCCTTCTCTCTTCATTTCATTCATTTCATCTTCCATCAGTGATACCCTTTCTTCTAGTTGATTGCATCTGCTACTGAGGCTTCTGCAATCTTCGTGTAGTTCTCGAAACTTGGCTTTCAGCTCCATCAGCTCCTTTAAGCCCATCTCTCCATTGGTTATTCTAGTTATCCATACTTCTAATTTTTTTTCAAAGTTTTTAACTTCTTTGCTATTGTTTTGAATTTCCTCTCGTAGCTCAGAGTAGTTTGATCGTCTGAAGCCTTCTTCTCTCAACTCATCAAAGTCATCCTCCATCCAGCTTTGTTTCGTTGCTGGTGAGGAACTGCGTTCCTTTGGAGGAGGAGAGGTGCTCTGTTTTTTAGAGTTTCCAGTTTTTTTGCTCTGTTTTTTCCCCATCTTTGTGGTTTTATCTACTTTTTGTCTTTGATGATGCTAATGTACAGATGGGTTTTTGGTGTGGATGTCCTTTCTGTTTGTTAGTTTTCCTTCTACCAGACAGGACCCTCAGCTGCAGGTCTGTTGGAGTTTGCTAGAGGTCCGCTCCAGACCCTGTTTGGCTGGGTGTCAGCAGCGGTGGCTGCAGAACAGCGGATTTTCGTGACACCACAAATTCAGCTGTCTGATAGTTCCTCTGAAAGTTTTGTCTCAGAGGAGTACGCGGCTGAATGAGGTGTCAGTCTGTCCCTACTGGGGGGGTGCCTCCCAGTTAGGCTGCTCAGGGGTGAGGGACCCACTTTAGGAGGCAGTCTGTCCGTTCTCAGATCTCCAGCTGCGTGCTGGGAGAACCACTACTCTCTTCAAAGCTGTCAGTCAGACAGGGACATTTAAGTCTGTGGAGGTTCTTACTGAGTTTTTGTTTGTCTGTGCCCTGCCCCCAGAGGTGGAGCCTACAGAGGCAGGCAGGCCTCCTTGAGCTGTGGTGGGCTCCACCCAGTTCGAGCTTCCTGGCTGCTTTGTTTACCTAAACAAGCCTGGGCAATGGCGGGCGCCCCTCCCCCAGCCTCGTTGCCGCCTTGCAGCTTGATCTCAGACTGCTGTGCTAGCAATCAGCGAGACTCCGTGGGCATAGGACCCTCCGAGCCAGGTGCGGGACACAATCTCCTAGTGTGCCGTTTTCCAGGCCCGTTGGAAAAGCGCAGTATTAGGATGGGACTGACCCGATATTCCAGGTGCCGTCTGTTTCCCCTTTCTTTGACTAGGAAAGGGAACTCCCTGACCCCTTGCGCTTCCCGAGTGAGGCAATGCCTCGCCCTGCTTCGGCTCGCGCACAGTGCGCTTCACCGACTGTCCTGCACCCACTGTTAGGCACTCCCTAGTGAGATGAAACCGGTACCTCAAGCAGAAATGCAGAAATCACCCGTCTTCTGTGTCGCTGGGGCTGGGAGCTGGAGACCGGAGCTGTTCCTATTCGGCCATCTTGAGTATGGGAATTTTTCTTTTTTAATCCACATAATGAGATATTTATAAGGAAGTGTGTAGAGTCCAGCCCACTCAGCAGACAACACAGGATTCAAACATTGTTGGGACTTCTAGACAAACCTCATTTTCTCTTCCATTTTTTTCCCTAAAATAGTGCCTTGAGCCCAGAAAGCAAATTAATTTCCTATCCCACTTGTCACATTTCCATAATTCCATGGCTTGTTTGTTATTCCCAGAGGTATCCTCATCCCCCTTGTGTATTCTCCTAAGTGAACGAACCCATTTTTTCCCCTCCCAAGTTCCAGGCATTCAGATGAACCCATTATATTGGTGGTTGGAGGACCCAGCGTCTGTCCACCCTTTCTGTTCACGCTAGAAGAATGTGTGCATGTCCAGTGTGTTACTGTTAAGTTGAGACATTTCACTGGCAGTAGTGGGAATGCAGACAACGAACAACAATATCTGGTTCTGACCTGGGCTAGAGCTAAAGGCGTCATGGGTTGGAGGTTCACTTCTGTCACCAAGCCCTACCAGAAGCAAGGGAGATTTGACCTATGGGGCTCCCTTTGGCCCGGGCCTTATCGGTAGTGGCACTTAGCTACAACATACAACCTGTCAGTTTTTTTCTCTGATTCTTTTCAGTCCAGTCTCCTGTATGCTTGAATCTCCTATCTGTTTGGTAGTCTGGCTTTGCAGGAATGTAGCAGCAGTTTTGAATGAATTGGTTACTTTAAGTTTTAGAAATGTAAGTCCTTGAAGATCTTGAAAATCATTTTGCTGATGAGCTGCCACAGCTAATTGTTCATGCAATGGCCTGGGAAATGCAGAACCATGAATACCATGCCTGTTAGACCTGGAACAGGCGATGGCACCCTCATTGAGAAAATGTGATTTTAACTGAGAAGCAGTATTTCTGGAAAATTTTTCCACTGGCTCTCTTCTGTTGCTGTTACCTGTAATTTCATCATCTTTTCATTTAATTCTGTTCAGTATGATGTCTTTGGGACCAGTGGGTATTTTTATTTGCTTGTAGAAGTGTTTGTTTTTAAGGCTATGCAATGGCTCAGGAAGGCCAGCCCCACCCACTCTCTTGTTGCTTGGCACCAATCCTCCCTGGTTGTTGGGTATCTTGTTTACGTCTGCCCTTAATTCCCTGCAGGTGCGTAAGTACAAGAGCATGATCCTGGAAGACCTGGAGTCTGCTTTGGCAGAACACGCCCCTGCGCCACAGGAGGTTAACTCAGAACTGCCACCTCTCACCATCGACGGAATTCCAGTCTCTGTGGACAAAATGACCCAGGTAAGGGGTGGTAGGTGAGGAGGAGACTCAAAGACAAGTGGCACAGGTGTGGGCGGGCCTCTGATCACTTTTCTGCATTTTGTCCTCAGTGATCTGACCAGGGAGTGAGATGCAGACTGGAGTCTTGTAGTCAAACAGTAGCAGCCTTGGAAAAGACATTGTAGTGCCAGAAGAGTGCTCCCAACCAAGGTCATGGCTGTGGTTTCCTCTTTCTTCTGGCAGTTTTTTTTCCCTTTCACTTGGGCCTTTGGGTTGGATTAAAAAAAAAAAAAAAAAAAAGCAAACTTTTAGCTTGGGGTTGGTCTGAACAAAAGAACATTAGGAGTTTAATGAATCACAGTCAAGGTGGCCAAGTAAACTTTTAGCCCCCGGGCTGCTCTGCTCCTCTTTCAATGTAAATTCTAAATACCTCCATAATTATTACTAAGTACAGCTCCCTTCCACAGGGAATAAGAATGTAAAACTCAGAATGATAGTCTTCTGAGTCATTGATTTCTTCTTCCTTTTTAAAATTTTTATTTAAATTTTTTAATGTAATGATTTCTAAAGATGAAGGTCTCACTGTGTTGCCCAGGCTGATCTCAAACTCCTAGGCTCAAGCGATCCTCCTGCCTCAGCCTCCCAAAGTGCTGGGATTATAGGCATGAGCCGCTGTGCCAGCCTGATTTCCTCTTCCTTTAAGAAGGGAAGTAAAAAATGTACTTAGCCTGATAAATCAACATACCTTAGTAATTTTTATGAAATTATCCCTTTTATGTATTTTTAGTTTAGCTTGATTAAAATCAAACACCTTTTTAACATATTTTCCCACCCTATTTCTTTTTTTTTTTTTTTTTTTTTGAGACGGGGGTCTCGATCTGTGGGACAGGCTGGAGTGCAGTGGTGCAATCTTGGCTCACACTGCACTTGGCTCACTGCAACGTCCGCCTCCCAGGTTCAAGCACTTCTTGTGCCTCCGAATAGCTGTGATTATAGGTGTGGGCTACTACACCTGGCTAATTTTTGTTTTTTTAGTAGAGATGGGGTTTTGCCATGTTGGCCAGGATGGTCTCAAACTCCTGACCTCATGTGATCCGCCTGCCTCGGCCTCCTAAAGTGCTGGGATTACAGGCATGAGCCACCACACCCAGCCCACCCTGTTTCTTTATTAATTTACTTCTATCTTGCTAAATCCACTTGTCAGGTTTTTTTCCTTATCTTATTCAGTCTTCAGCAGCATTTGACACAGTTGATTACTCCTTAAAGCATCTTCTCTCTGTCTCTTGACCACACCCTCTTCTGAAGATCCTCATCCCTCACTAGGTGCTCCCCTCATCCCTTCTGGGGCCCCTCTTCCTCTTCTCACCTGATCATCGATATGCTGTTTTCACCCAGCTTACCCTCACTGTTAGATGTCTGGTCCTCACATGCCCCAAACAGAACCTTTGGTTGTTCCTACTCTCCACTCCACATCTGTTCCTCTCCAAGCGTTCCCCATATCAGTTAATGGAAGTACTGTCCATCTGGTTGCTCAAGTCCCAGCAGAGAAGTAATCCTGATTTCCCTGTTTTGCCCTCTCCCTCCACAGTCCCCTGCCACCCTCCACATCTAATTCAGCAGCAGGTCATGTCAGTTCACCTCTGAAATGTACCCTGACTCTGGCCATTCTTCTCACTTCCCATCAGCACCCAAGTCCAAGCCTTTAGCATCTCTCATATAGCCTATCCACTGTGGTCTGCTGCAGTCCATCCTCCACGTAGCTATCGTAGTAGTTTTTTAAAAAACTTAAATCATGCTGGACGTTGTAGCTCACGCCTGTAATCAAGAGGAAGATCCCTTGAGTCCAGGAGTTCGAGATCAGCCTGGACAGCAGGCTGGTATTTTTGTTGTCTCTACAAAAAATACAAAAATTAGCCGGGGCCATGGTGGTATATGCCTGTAGTCTCAAATACTTGGAAGGCTGAGGTGGGAGGATCGTTTGAACCCGGGAGGTTGAGGCTGCAGTGAGCCGAGATTGTGCCACTGCACTCCAGCCTGGGTGACAGAGCGAGATCCTGCCTCAAATATATGAGTGAATGAATGAATGAATGAATGAATTCATTTAATTGAATGAATGAATGAATGAATTTATTTATTTAATTCAGGCCATATCACTTCCTTGTTTAAGCCCTGTAATGGTTTTCCACTGTTCCTAGAATCAAATTCAGACTCTGCCGTGGCCTTGAAGGCCCTATGTAATCTGACCTCTTCCTGCCTCGTCTTCTTCCCCCCAGTCACTGGGCTCCAGCCACTCTAGCCCTCTTTTCCTCAAACACCCTGCATCCATTCTTTTGCTTTTGCTATTCCCTTTGCCTGAATATTGTTCTCCCAGATGATTGCATGATGGACTTTATCTTATTCAAAGTCTAGCTCAAATATCACCTCCTGAGACGAGCCTTTCTTGATTATCCCACCTAAATGAAGCTTTCTTCTCCCTACCAAGCCACTAATACATCCTCTGTGTTCTTGTCTGTGTAACACTTGTTACTACCTGG
Organism: Symphalangus syndactylus; assembly: GCF_028878055.3. Classification (NCBI taxonomy): domain Eukaryota; kingdom Metazoa; phylum Chordata; class Mammalia; order Primates; family Hylobatidae; genus Symphalangus; species Symphalangus syndactylus. The sequence continues at coordinate 119,538,554 of NC_072428.2, forward strand.
AATTATCTCATTTATTAACTTCTATACTTACTTGTGGTCTCCCCAGCTAGAATTTGAGGAATTTAGTTTCTATCCTTTACTTCTGTTCAGTGTAGCTGCTCAGCCTCTGAAATAACATGTTATCTAAATAATAGTATCTGTTCAGTAAATGACTTCAGGGTTAGAGCAAAAATGAATTAAGCGTAGTGGTGGGGAACAGGATCCTAAGTCCCCTGGGCAGGTGTTTACTCAGTGCGGACGCTGATGCTGCTGCTCAGGGGTGGCACTTTTATTTTTTATTCCATCTGAACCAGCAACTTGGTCTGAAGTAATACTATATTTTGTAAATATAAACCTAAATAGTGATCTTTTGATTGCTGGATTCATAGCCCTTTCTGTGGACACTGGAAGGATCTCTAAATAATGGTTCAGAAAGGAAAGCATTATCTAAACCAAGCTTGTCCAACCCACATCCCACAAGACGCATGCGACCCAGGATGGCTTTGAGTGTGGCCCAACACAGATTCGTAAACTTTCTTAAAACATTATGAGATTTTTTGGCGTTTTTTTTTTTCTTTAGCTCATCGGCTATTATTAATGTTAGTGTATTTTATACGTGGCCCAAGATAATTCTTCCTCTAATGTGGCCCAGGGAAGCCAAAAGATTTAATTTCTATTATTCTCTTTCTAGAGGCATTCTGACTAGTTCAAGTAAAGAAAACATAAAGTGAATTATTTTTGTCTGGTTGATGTAAAGAATCTACTCTATCTCAGATGTAAAGTACATCTAAAGCTGCCTAAGCCTTTGGTTTCTAATACTGTGTTAGGTAAACTCCTCCCCTGTGATGGGTATTTTTTGTTCTTTGTCACATTTGGCGTGTTAGGGTAAAGCAGTCTGTGGTTTTGATTATATTATATCATCATGGATTGGCCACAGAAGTCAGCAAAACAGTTTAGTTACTATCATTTTGGAGGTAAGACATTTGAAAGTGTTGTTTTCCATGTTTGTCAAAACCATACTCAGTAGAGCTTGGTGTGCTGGTGAATGAGGAGCTGGATCTCAGTTGTCAAACGCATAGATACTTTGTTGGAGGTGCACATTTTCTCTATCATATGCTCCCTCCTTCCCCTTCTTACCAAAGATGATGACTAAAAAGTCAAACATAACAAATAAAATAAACAAATGAGGGAGCAGGATGATAAAAAACCCAGCTCCCAAATGAATGGGAATCTCCAAGTATTTGGATCCTGCATTTTCCCCCCTCAACATTTTGTTGTTGTTTGTTTTCATCGAATACTTTTTTCTTAACCTGAGCTAAATAGCTCTCTCTCTCTCTCTCTGTCTCTCTCTCTTTTTTGGGGGACGGAGTCTCGCTCTGTTGCCCAGGCTGGAGTGCAATGGCACGATCTCGGCCCACTGCAACCTCCGCCTTCCGGGTTGAAGCAATTCTCCCACCTCAGCCTCCTGAGTAGCTGGGACTACAGGCATGCGCCACCATGCCTGGCTAATTTTTTTTTGTATTTTTAGTAGAGACGGGGTTTCACCACGTTGGCCAGACTGCTCTTGAACTCCTGACCTCAAGTGATCCTCCCATCTTGGCCTACCAAAGTGCTGGGATTGCAGGCACGAGCCACTGCGCCCAGCCAATAGCTCTCTTTTATAATTGATCCTAAAGACTTTCACTATTAATGGGAGTAAAAGGAGGGTTTTATTTCCACCTAAACCTGGATAGGCAAGGGTATGGGACTACAAGCAGTTTAATACACTGTTAGTGGGAATGCAGATTGGTACACTTTCTCTAGAGGGCAGGTTGGCAATGCATATCAAAGTCTAAAAGGTATATATCATGCCCTCCAATTAAACACAGAGGTACATTGTTTATTACAGCATGTTTACAATAGGAAAATTGGGAACAATGTGATTGGTTAAATTACGATAGTGTTTAGAATTTATATAGGAAGACGACCAGCATAGCCCAAAAGAGATGATTCAGTGAACTGTTAGATACTAAAAATGATGATTTGCTCTTTATTGCAGTGAATAATATTTGTGGTATGTTAAATTAAAAAACTGATTGTAAAGTAGCATTTTTTATATACTGTAATTTGAGGGGTTTAGGGCTTTATTTTTCTGTTTCTTTTGGGAGATTTAAAAAAAATTCTGGGAACACAGTATTGAGCTGATTTATCTCATTTTCTATAACATTAACGTAAAACATGCCCACCTCTGTGTGTATAGAACTTTGGAGGGATGCACATTAAAATATTAACACTGCTGGGCATGGTGGCTCATGCCTGTAATCCCAGCACTTTGGGAGGCTGAGGTGGGTGGATCACCTGAGGTCAGGAGTTTGAGAACAGCCTGGCCAACATGGCAAAACCCTGTCTCTACTAAAAATACAAAAATCAACCAGGTGTAGTGGCACGCCCTAGTAATCCAGCTACTTGGGAGGCTGAGGCAGGAGAATCGCTTGAACCTGGGAGGCGGAGGTTACAGTGAGCCGAGATCATGCCACTGCACTCCAGCCTGGGTGACAGAGCAAGACTCTGTCTCAAAAAAAAAAAAAAAAAACAAAAAACGGATTGTAAAGTAGCATTTCTTATATACCATAATTTGAGGGGTTTAGGGCTTTATTTTTCTCTTTCTTTTGGGAGTTTTTTTTTTTAATCTGGGAACATAGAATTGATCTGATTTATCTTGTTTTCTAAAACATTAACATAAAATATGCCCACCTCTGTGTGTATAGAACTTGGAGGGATGTACATTAAAATATTAACACTAATTATCTACGCATGGTGGCATTATAGGTGATTTTCATTTTCTTTATCTAAATAAGCATGAATTGCTTTTATAATAGAAATACAAAAAACTATTTTCCTATTTTATATTAAACTTGAATATTTTAAAGTGCAAAGTTAGGCCGGGCGCAGTGGCTCACACCTGTAATCCCAGCACTTTGGGAGGCCGAGGCAGGTGGATCACCTGAGGTCAGGAGTTCGAGATCAGCCTGACCAACATGGATAAACCCCGTCTCTACTGAAAACAAACAAACAAACAAAAAAACAAATTAGCCAGGCTTAGCGGTACATGCCTGTAATCCTAGCTACTCGGGAGGCTGAGGCAGGAGAATCGCTTAAACCCAGGAGGCAGAGGTTGCAGTGAGCCGAGATCACACCATTGCACTCCAGCCTGGGGCAACAAGAGCGAAACTCCGTCTCTAAATAAATAAATAAATAAATAGATAAATAAATAAATAAAGTGCAAAGTTTGATAATGTTTCCGCTTTGTTTTACCCAAAGATTACTTTTATTTATGTTAACATGAAGATGTCAACAACTCTCTTTTTCCCCCCTTATTTTCCTCTTAAATAGATACTGTGTGTTGGAAGGCACACTACTAAGTTCTTTACAGGAGCATCTCATTTAATCCACCTTTTTGTCTGTGTGTATGTGTGTCTTAAAAAATTCTTATTTTATAGTCAAGGAAGCAGAGCTCAGATACAGTTTATAGCCATAAAGAACAAGTACATTTTACTGGACATTAATTCTAGATTTCAGAACATATGGGTAATTTATGGCTTCCTTGAAGTGATAAAATTCTAGAACTATCAAATAGGACTGTAATAGGGATAGACTTGGGTTAACCAGACAGCTCTATTAATCATCATATCTGCACTTAATGGTATAGAGATGACTTGATATTGATGACCCTAACTTACAAATCTATATAGGATCCTAAGATACATTCTGAATCATCTAAAGAGAGTAAATTATATTCAATATTATTCTAATACTATGTGTTGCATTATTTTATATCTTTATAAATGAGAAAATTAGCATGATTTATTGGAAAGAATACTAACTGAGAGTGAGAAGATCTATTCTCTAGTCTCAATTCTACTACATATAACCAAGGTTCTCACTTTCATCATCTGATGAAATATATGCCCTCCTACCTTAAGGAGTCAGAGGAAGAAAAATAAAATTTGGTGTAGGAAAATGTTTTGAAAACTAAAGCATCACACCAAGGTATTATTACTAATTATTAATGTTAATTATATGTATTGCCTATATTCATTTTTGAATAACCTGAACATACCATCACTCAGCCATGCTTTATTAGAGAAAATTCATGAACCAAGAATTTTAATTTTTCTCAACAATTAAGTGGGACAACACAGGTGGCATTTTTTTTTTCTTTTCCCTAGTGTCTACGAAAACACAATATTTTTCAGATTGAAAATTGAGGCATAAATAGCTGGGCGTGATGGCTCACGCCTGTAATCCCAGCACTTTGGGAGGCCAAGGTGGGCAGATCATGAGGTCAGGAGATCGAGACCATCCTGGCTAACATGGTGAAACCCCGTCTCTACTAAAAATTAAAAAAAAAAAAAATCAGCCGGGTGTGGTGGCACGTGCCTGTAGTCCCAGCTACTTGGGAGAGCAAGACAGGATAATCGCTTGAACCCAGGTGGCAGAGGTTGCAGTGTGCCGAGATCACACCACTGCACTCCAGCTTGGGTGACAGAGCGAGACGCAGTCTCAAAAAAAAAAAGGAAAATTGAGGCATAAATAGAAAATGAAATTTATGAAGCAAGCTAATGACAAATAGAACTTAGGGCTGCATTCATATTGCCAGTGCTTTTTAAAAAATCTTTTTTGTATAAAACCGTATTGTGTTCATTATTCAGATTGACTCTTTGAGCTGGTCTGCACTAAACATTTACTTTTTTTTTTTTTTTTTTTTTGAGACAGTCTCACTCTGTCGCCCAGGCTGGAGTGAAATGGTGTGATCTCGGCTCACTGCAACCTCCACCTCCTGAGTTCAAGCGATTCTCCTATCTCAGCCTCCCCAGTAGCTTGGATTACAGGCGCACGCCACCACGCTAGGTTAATTTTTTGTATTTTTAGTAGAGACGGGGTTTCACCATGTCAGGCTGGTCTCGAACTGCTGAGCTCAGGCAATCTGCCGGTCTTGGCCTTCCAAAGTTTTAGGATTACAGGTGTGAGCCACCGCACCCAGCCAACATTTACTTTTTAAAAGAATTTTCTACTTGCCCCAAAATTCTCAAACTTGTCTCCTACACAGATAAAAATTGCACATAACAATGTCTGAAGTTTTGTGAGAACTAAATGCTGTTCTTTTAGGAAGTAGCTCTCTTGGTTTTTGTCTTTTGTCTTTTTTGTTTTGTTGAAAGTATGATTCTTTATTAGTAAATAGGATGTTTTACCTGAAATGTTTCTGTTTTTACTATTATAACTATATTAAAGTTTTTAGTCTCTTCTTTTGGTGCCATGACTTGGATTATAGTCCTTATTTTGGCAGGGGGGTGGGGGGTGGGTCTGTGCATTAGAAAACTACATAGCTCTATGGTATTTTTAGTTATTAAAATGAAAATTTGGATTTCTAGGCACCTTGAAGAATAGTGGCTGGAACTTATTCTATACTTATTCCATATCTGTTTTGGAATTGGAGGAGGTTGAGATAAAGCTTAGCAAAAGGGATCCTTAGTTTGGGGTAGGTTCTGCAACCCCAGAATTCATTTACAGTGAAGTCTCCTTTTTCAGATTTTGAAAGTCAGGTTAGCAAATTTGTTTTAGTATACTACAGACCAGGGCCTAGTGGGTGGGCTAAGTCAGTGCCTGTCAAACTTCAGAGTGTGCAGCAGTCACCTGAGAAGTGGTGTTCAAATGCAGATTAGGAATCAGTAGGTCTGGAATGGGCCTGAGGTTCTGCCTTGCTAGTGAGCCCCCAGGTGATGTCAATGCTGCTGTTTCTCAGACTATGCTTTGAATTCAAGGAATTGCATAGCTTCTTGCAGAGTCTTTAAGCAATAATTATGATTTTGCTAGTGGAAAGTCAGTTCTGCTCTTTACCAGACTTGGGTCCTATAGGCTTCTCTTGTTCTTGGGAGGTTGTAAATCTCTTTGGAATCTGTATTAGAAGACATCCAGGCAAAAATTATAATTATAGAAGAATCATCATTGGAAAGACCTGGGCAGTATTATGGATTAAAATCCACTCTTCTTTCCCTTCTCCCTTCCCTTCTCCCATCCCTCACCTTCCTTGAACTTACTGCCCTCCTCTTACTGTCACTGGGGCAATCTTTGTTGCTTTAATATTCCCGTGGCATGATGATGCAACAGGATAGTAATTTACAGCAGTTTCAGGTAAACCTTCTGAAATGTTCAGCACAGTGCTTGCTTCATTAGGAAGGAGTTATTCACAAGGCTTTTGAGATGTTTTACTTAGAAAACAGTCAGTTACCTGCTTAGGTTTTTTGAGAGTTTTGTTCTGTTTTGAAAAAACATAGGTCTCACCTCTTCTACCCAAAGAGTAGAAAACATTATGCTAAGTGAAATAAGCCAGACACAGAAGGAAAATATTGGGTGATTCTATTTATATGAGGTTTCTAGAGTTGGCAAAATGATAAAGATAGAAAATAGAAGTGGCTGGACATGATGGCTCACGCCTGTAATACCAACACTTTAGAAGGCCAAGGCAAGCGGATCACTTGAGGTCTGGAGTTTGAGACCAGCCTCGTCAACGTGGTGAAACCCTGTCTCTACTAAAAATTTTTTTGTATTATTTACAAAAAAATTAGCCAGGTATGGCCGGGTGCGGTGGCTCACGCTTGTAATCCCAGCACTTTGGGAGGCCGAGGCGGGCGGATCATGAGGTCAGAAGATCGAGACCAAGGTGAAACCCCGTCTCTACTAAAAATACAAAAAATTAGCCGGGTGTGGTGGCGGGCGCCTGTAGTCCCAGCTACTCGGAGAGGCTGAGGCAGGAGAATGGCGTGAATCCAGGAGGCGGAGCTTGCAGATCGCGCCACTACACTCCAACCTGGGTGATAAAGCGAGACTCCGTCTCAAAAAAAAAAAAAAAAAAAGAAAAATTAGCCAGGTATGGTGGCAGGTGCCTGCAATCCTAGGTACTGGGGACGCTGAGGCAGGAGAATCACTTGAACCCGGGAGGTAAAGATTGTAGTGAGCCGAGATCACGCCACTGTACTCCAGCCTGGGTGACAGAGAGAGACTCCATCTCCAAAAAAAAAGAAATAAAATATAAGTTACCAGGGACTATGAGGAGGTAGAAGTCAGGAGTTATTGTTTTAATGGGCACAGAATTTGTTTGAGATGATAATTTAAAAGTTCTAGAAATAGGCTGGGCGCAGTGGCTCATGCCTGTAATCCCAGCACTTTGGGAGGCCGAGGCGGGCAGATCACAAGGTCAGGAGTTTGAAACCAGCCTGACCAACATAGTGAAACCCAGTCTCCACTAAAAATAAAAATAAAAAAAATTAGCCGGGCATGGTGGCAGGTGTCTGTAATCCCAGCTACTTGGGAGGCTGAGGCAGGAGAATCGCTTGAACCCAGGAAGCGGAGGTTGCAGTGAGCTGAGATTGCACCATTGCACTCCAGCCTGGGAGACAGTGTGAGACTCCATCTCTAAAAAAAAAAAAAGTTCTAGAAATAATTATGATGGTTATACAACATTGTGAACATATTTAGTGCCACTAAATGGTACATGTTAAAATGATAAATGTTATGTGTATTTTGCCATTATTTTACCAATTTTTTTTGAAAAGAAGAGCTGGATAAGAAGTATTTTAGTTTGGTGGTTCTCAAAATTGGCTGCATAGTAGAGTCACCTAGGGAACTTAAAATCCTAGTACCCAGGCCACACTCCAGACCAATTAAGTCACAGTCTTCAGGGATGGGTCTAGGCATCTGCAGTGTTTAAACTCTCCAAGTGATTCCAGCGTGCAGGCAACTTTGAGAACTACTATGATGGATCACAATTCCAAACTGCTTCTCCATACTGTAGTGTCAGAATTTACTGGCAAAGCAGGCTCTTCTTACTGTCTGAAATTATCAAAAAATGTTTACGTATATGATGTCTTTCCATGCATGATGAAATTAAGAGAATATATATGGGCCAGATGTGGTGGCCCATGCCTGTAATCCCAGCACTTTGGGAGGTCGAGGCAGGAGGATGGTTTGAGGCCAGGAGCTTTGAGATAACCTGGGCAACACAGCAAGACCTCATCTCTACTAAAAATTAGCCAGGTATGGTGGTGCAGCCATAGTCCCACCTACTCAGGAGGCTGAGGTGGTAGGATCACTTGAGCCCAGGAGTTCAAGGCTGCAGTGAGCCATGATCATGCCACTGCACTTCAGCCTGAGCAAAAGAGCGAGACCCTGTCTCAAAAAAGAAAGGAAAAGAAAGAGAGAATATATACGTAACAAATAAAAACACTGGATGTGTTCTTAAATAGAACATAGCATATTTTGAGTAAAGAATAAGGGTATATTCAGAAATACTAAAGAGAAGAAAATAGCCATATAAATTACTTACATAGGATACAACTTGACTAAGGAAATATTTGCAATTTACATGACAATTAATATCCAGAGCAGATTAATATTTTCTTCATATGCATAAGAAAAAGATAATTAGAAAAATAAGCAAACATTATAAGCTGTTCACAGAAAGGAAAAATAACCAATAAATATATAAAAAGATTGTCAACTCACTAGTAATGGAAATTAAAATAAGAAAACATTTCCCCCATGTCAGATGAGCCAAAATAAGAAAACTTGATAATAAGGCTGGGTGCAGTGGCCCATGCCTGTATCCCAGCACTTTGGGAGGCTGAGGTGGGTGGATCACTTGAGGTCAGGAGTTCAAGACCAGCCTCGCCAGCATGGTGAAACCCCATCTCTACTAAAAATACAAAACAATTAGCTAGCCATGGTAACGCATGTGTGTAGTCCCAGCTACAGGTTGAGGCAGGAGGATCACTTGAACCCGGGAGGTGGAGGTTGCAGTGAGCCGATATCACACCACTGCACTCCAGCCTGTGTGATAGAGTGAGACTGTCTCAAAAAGAAAAAAGAAAAAGAAAAAAAAAGAGAGAGAGAGAAAACTTGGTAATAAAATGTGGAAGAGGATGAATGGGTATTGTCTGGTACTCTTAGTGACAGTGGGATTGGCAAAGTCTTTCTGGAGGACAATTTGGCAGTGTGTTAAAATGTTAAATCCATATACCCTTTAACCAGCAATTCCACTTTTCTGAATTTAAGAAAATTTTTCAGAAAAGTGGAATTGCTGGTTAAAGGGTATATGGATTTAACATTTTCTGCTGAGTTTTCTGTGCACAAAGAAGCATGTACAAGCACTGTTTGTACAGCAAGATAAACTGTAAGCAATCTAAATGTTTATCAATAGGGGAGTGGCTAAATAAAATGGAAATTCTATACCATGGATACTAGGCAACTGTTTTTAAAAATTAAATTATTCTAGTTGCACTACCATGAGAAGATCTCTATGACAAAATGTCGAATGGAAAAAACAAGTTATAAAATAGTGTACAATATGGTACCATTTGTGTTTTTCTTTAATCACATAAAACTGCCTTTCTAGCATGTATTTATGTAAATGTATAGAATTTGACCTAGAAGGAAGGCTGTTCATCAAGCTCATGCCTCTGGACAGGAGATTGGATTGAGGGAGGATAGATGGCAAAGAGGACTTTGACTTTATCTATATTATTTACATTTTTGTACAGAAGAGTACAACAAGCATAAGGTAACAGAAACTAACCAAACTGTCTCCTTCAAAGAGAAGGTAGGACTTTAAGAGCATTTTGATTAAAAAGAGAGAGAAAGTTTGATAGGTTGGGGGTGCCGAGATACAGAAGCAGAAGTCTTGGCTTGAGAGAGGAGTCTAAATGGGTGTCTCCATTGACTGGCCTTCAAATTCACTAATTCTGAAGTTACGTTGATCTTTTCTCCAAACTTGCTCTTGTATTTTCTATGGGAATGTGTTTTTAGGGAAAATGAGATTAAGAGAAGCCAGTGTTTTGCTTGGCACTACTAGGGAGTGGTGTTTCTGATAATAACCACCATAGTCATCTCTCTGAACAGAGATCAGTACTACAAATAATTTCCAATATTGGGCAAATGAATCACTTTGCTTTAGCTCTTTAATGCCCTTTAAATATCCATTCAAATATAATTGGGTCTGTCAGCCTGGATGGTAATAATTTTAAGTTAAAGTAATGTTGCCACAGTCTGAAAAATCTCCATTTTTCCTTCCCTGCTACATTCCTGTTTTCTGTAGGCTATACAAACATAGCCTTTCAACATGGTTTGCTTTCAACTGCCTTGTCTTAAAATTTATTATGTATTCTCTGACCTCTTCAGTAGAGGTGGAGTTGGCAGATATGTTGGTCTGAAAGACCTTTTCTTGATAATTGAGCCTAAATGGACATCAGGAGCCTCAAAATCCCTAGACTCAGATAAATGCAGAGCAAAGATAGAGAGGGAACAAGAGGAGAGGGTATTTGGAGGATGTGTAAGGATAATGCATTGTTGGATAGCAAAGAACTAGCTGAATTTACAAAGGAAATTTCCAGCATAGCAAGAATTTTTTTTTTTAATTGGATAAGACATTTTAGAGTTTTAGAGAACCTTTTATTTTAAACCTATCTGTGGTTTCCACATAATCTTTACTTTTCACTGACACGGGCATGAATTTGATATCCTTATCTTTGCTGATTGTCCCGGAAAGTGGTAGTATTTTCTTTTCTTTGCTGATTTGGTGTGGCTGTACTGACCAAGCTAGAGTACCTTAGGCCCACCTAGAGCCCTAAATCAGAATGAGAGTCCAGGAAAGCTTGTTCCAGCCCAATTAAAGGACCGTCTGAGAGGTTAGGCTTTAGCTTTGCTGATCCTGTTGATTGTCTCCCTGTGGATTAAAGACAAACCTTCCTTAACAAGCACATCAAGAAGCTTTGGTTTCCAAAACTCTCCAGGACCAGTAATTAATTCAACTGGTAATGAGAGCACAGTTCCGAATTCTGGAAAGGAATCATTTGACTCTTCCTGTACTGGACTGCTAGTGTCCCTTTATTAATAGTCTCTTTAGCCTTAGCACTCTTTATTTGGGACCGTATAAAAAGAACCTGTAGGAAGATTGCCTTTTTCAATGAAGTCAAATTATCTCTTAAGCATTTAGAAGTAAAAAATACCCTTCATTCCCAAAATGTACACACCTGAAAAACAAACTCTTATAGTAGAAAATACCTTTTACATCTTTTGGTATAGGGGCAAATTTTATATGCTTGATAATTAGCATTTTTAAAAGCTATGATCTGCTCCTGAATTAGAACTTGTATGCCAGCAGCTGATTTCACTCTGGTTCCATTGTTTGACTTGATGGAGTTTCTGCCTGTGGAAGTAACCTTCTTTTTGTACTGTTTCTGTTTCTCCTGCCTCTCATATTAGCCTCTAGGATCATCTTCCTAGGAATTTGAAACATTTCTCATCCAGAGATTGCTAGCAAATAAATCATCTTTGAAAAGTTTCCCAGTTCTGTCTTTCCTCTAATTATGGTTACACTTTTTTCTGACAATTTCCATTAGTAATCTGCTTGTACATCCCCCCCTGCCCCCGCACTTTTTTTTAATTGAGGGGAGAGAAACAGTGCATGTGCGAGAGGGAGCTGCTTGTATTAATACATATTTTTAATGCTCAAGGACTGAACAGAACAAGGCACCTAAACTTCCTGTACATTGTGGGTGGGTTGGTAATAGCTTGCTTGCTTCAAAGCAAATAATTGGTCCAAATGGTCAATTTGTTCCTTCTTGGTTCTAGCACCCTTTATTTCTCATCCTCAACCTTGTTTCAGATACATATAAACTCATTCTTCTGCCGCCTTCTGCATTTTTCCACTTTACCCATCCTTGAAAAACTAACGATGAATGTCTTTATGTACATTACAGTGTGTTCAGTATTAGTAAACCATTTCAGGAAGCTAGCTATTTGTTTGCAATGGGAGAATAAATTCCCTATTTTCCCTGATTTAAAAGTAAAATCTCATTTATCTTTGAAATATTTCTTTTTGGCAAATGATCACATTTAGACTTTGATAGAAACTTAATATAGATTGAGTACCCCGTGCCCGAAATGTTTGGGACCAGAAGTACGTCGGGTTTCATATGTTTTTGGATTTTTTTTAACATTTGCATATACCTAGTGAGATATCTTGGGGATAGGACCACGATCTAAACACAAAATTTATTTGTGTTTTATATACACCTTATGCACTATAGCCTGATGGTAATTTCTTATGGTATTTTTAATAATTTTATGCATGAAATAAAGTTTTCACAGCGACTTGAGGTCATGGGTGGAATTTTCCACATGTGACACTTGAAACATTCCAGATTTCAGATCTTCAGATTAGGGATGCTCAACCTCTAGCAGATTAAGGATTAAAACTGCTGGATTAAAGCCATGAAGTTTCTGAGTCCTTAATTGTTTTACATTTAGAGTAGTTTTATTTAATAGATTTTGAGAGTGGATGCTTAAAGCATCTACTTTTTTTTAAAAAAAGAACAGTTTTTTCTTATTATAAAATCAGAATTACCAATCAGTTGCCAAAGAGCTATGGTGCATCTAAATTTTATAACAAATTAAGCTTTTAGAACAAAAGTTATGAATACTGGAGAAATTGCTGAAAAAAGATGGCTTGATGACTGAGGTAATAATAATAAAACTTCTATTAATTAATATACCTGCTCTCTCAGCCCCTTAATTGACCTTGTATATTTGCTATTATTACTATTTTGCAGATGAGAACATTAAGATTCAGAGCCAACTCTGAGTCTTGTTTTTTTTTTTTTTGTTGGTTGGTTTGTTTTTTGTTTTTTTGTTTTTGAGATGGAGTCTTGCTCTGTTGCCCAGGCTGGAGTGTAGTTGAGCGATCATAGCTCACTGCAACCTCCGCCTCCCAGGATTAAGCGATTCTCCTGCCTCAGCCTCCTGAGTAGCTGGCATTACAGGTATGTGCACCATGCCTGGCTAATTTTTGTATTTTTAGTGAAGATGGTGTTTCACCATGTTGGCCAGGTGGATCTCAAATTCCTGACCTCAGGCAGTCTGCTCTCCTTGACCTCCCAGAGTGCTGGGATTACAGGCGTGAGCCACCAAGCCTGGCCCTCATGTTCTTTTTGGTAGAAAGAGCTAACTTAAGAGAAATGAGGCTGAGTGCAGTGACTCATACCTGAAATCCCAGCTCTTTGGGAGGTCGAGACAGGAGGATTGCTTCAGTCCAGGAGTTTGAGATCAGCCTGGGCAACGTAGGGAGACCCTTTCTCTACAAAAAAAAAAAAAAAAAAAAACTAAAAAAAAAAGCTGGGCATGGTGGCACGCACCTTTAGGCCCAACTACTGAAGGCTGAAACGGGAGGATCCCTTGAGCCCTGGAGGTTGAGGCTGCATTGAACTGTAATCATGCCACTGCACTCCAGCCTGGGCCACAGAGCAAGATCTGAGAGAGAGACAGACAGACAGACAGAGAGAATGAATGAACGAATAGTATATGTTCCACAAAGAATGTAGGGCACTAAACAATGAGTGGTGGCATTAGAATAGTAGCATGGAAAGTAATCCAGCAAGGGGACAGAACAAAGGCAAAGAAGCGGAAATGGGCTTAGCAGCTCATAAGACAGTGCAGAGATTTGTCTGATGGAGGACCAAGGCTGAGTGGTGGGAATTAATGGGAACTGACTGTAGTGTGAGGCCAGATTGTGGTGGGTCTGAAAAGCTGGGCAGAAGGATCTAGTTTAGTTGCCATAGTTAAAAGACATTTGAGGCCGGGCGCGGTGGCTCATGCTTGTAATCCCAGCACTTTGGGAGGCCGAGGCGGGTGGATCACGAGGTCAGGAGATCGAGACCACGGTGAAACCCCGTCTCTACTAAAAAATACAAAATATTAGCCGGGTGTGGTGGCGGACGCCTGTAGTCCCAGCTACTCGGAGAGGCTGAGGCAGGAGAATGGCGTGAACCCGGGAGGCGGAGCTTGCAGTGAGCCGAGATCGCGCCACTGCACTCCAGCCTGGGTGACAGAGCGAGACTCCGTCTCAAAAAAAAAAAAAAAAAGACATTTGAAGGTGTTTTGAGCATTGGAGCCATGTAGGTAACATTTAGGAAAACCTCTCCGGCAAGGATATGTGGGAAGAGGGAATGAAGGGAGAACTTGGAGTTTCCCAAGAAAGCCAACTAGAAGGATACACTAGCTTTGGGCCAAAAAGTTAGAATAAAGGTGGGGCCAGAGAAGAAGGGATAGACACCAGAGACATTTCAAAGAAAACAAAAGAACTGGACTTGCAATGTGTGACTAGGTAAGTGTTGAAGGAGAAGAGTAAAGATAACTTTGACATTTTTAGTTTGAGTGGCTGGGGAAAGGGTGGTTTTCTACTTGCTAAGATAAAAAAGTTGAGAAGATTAGTAGATTGGAGAGAGAGTAGGGTAGGAGTTTAAGTGAAGAGGCTGATGCTGAGCCCACCTTTCAAGTAACATTGAGTTATTGGAACTCAGTTGGAAGGCCTGGTGGGAGAGCCGAAGCAAGACTTGAGGATGAAAGGTATCCACGTCCAGGTGCCAACGTGACCCAGAACTGAGGAGCATGAGGAACTATTGGTGTAAATAGGGTGAGGTGTCAGAAGTGAAGCGAACACCAGAATTAGGGAATATAGAGTTCCAGGTGGATCTGAGCAGACTCTGTCAGTCTAGTATTCTCCACAGTGAGTGCTTTCTGATCACTTTAGGATTTCTGTTTTGTTTGTTTGGCTTAAGACAGGGTCTTGCTCTGTCACCCACTTTAGGATTTTCGTTTTGTTTTGTTTTGTTTTGAGACAAGGTCTCACTCTCACCCAGGCTGGAGTGAAGTGGCACCATCATGGCTCACTGCAGCCTTGACCTTCTGAGCTCAAGCGATCCTCCTGCCTCAGCCTCTCTAGTAGCTGGGACTACAGGCACGTGCCACTGTAGCCGACTGAGTTTTGTATTTTTGGTAGAGACAGAGTCCCACTGTGTTTCCCAACCTGGTCTCAAACTCCTGGTCTCAAGCAATCTGCCTGCCTGAGCCTCCCAAGGTGCAGGGATTACAGGCATGAGCCACTGCACCCAACCCACTTTAGGATTTTGTTAACTTAGAATTATTTAGCCTTCTCATTTCATTTTCTCCAGACTCTCCTAGGTATGAATATAAAGAAGTCTCCTTTTTGGAAACTGTTAATGGTATTCAAAGAAAAGGGAGTTTATAAAAGTCTATATCAGTTTATTTAATCTATACCTCTGAGAAAGCCATTTTTTTAACATGAAGAAGTATAAAATATTGTGTGTGAAGATTAAGCCCTTTCCTGCTCTATGTATTTCAGCCTAGAAAAAGACACACTCCCAAGAAATTAGAATAAAGGGAAAAATGACTTTGAGATGTACTTTCCTAAAATAACTGAAGTAATGACCGCATGAGCCAGCTGATGGGTTTTTAAATGGATACGTTTCTATCAGCCTGCTGCTTGATGCCAGAGCCAAATATATATGAAGTGTATTATATCATATCCTGTAGGCAGGAGACTGTCGGGGCATTGGGGGACTTAGAAAGAGAGGTGAAGTGGCAGACTTGGCACAGGAATTAACAGCGTGACTACCGTCAACCAGAACTTTATTAGGTAAACATTACTGATTGGGTTCATGGTTCCCTATTATGTAACAATTTGTATCATCTTCTCGTAAAATAGTATCTAATATTTATTATAAGAATGATAAGAACACCTGATATTTATAGAAATCTTTAATATTAAAGTGTTGCTGTACTCATTCTGTCATTGATACTTAAGTATTCTCATTTCTGTTTCTTTCTTGTTTTACTTTGTAACTACAAATCCATGCCCCTGAGTCTGATTCATTGCTAAAAGTGGCCTCTTTTTAATTTTCAGCTGCGGGGGCAGTATGGGTGCATCCTTAGTTGCAGGATGCTACTTATCTCTGGAGTGCTATAGACCACCAGGTTAAAAGGAAAACAGTAGGTCTGGGAAGGAGGAATAGATCATAACTTGATAAACTGCTTTTCTTGCCAGAAATCATTATCAGCGATTAAGAATATTCACAAAGTAGACCTTCCCTCAACACACACAGAGTGTGGTTACTATGCCAGGAAATAAGAATGGCAGTTGTCTTTGTGGTTTAAAACCTATTTGGTCTGGATTTGATTTGTAAAATAAATCTGGATGAGGTCCATAATGCATTTAAATTCGCACATGCTTTACTATGTCTATATGTCAGACTCATGGACAGTGGCCTAGCTTACTGGAAAATTTCTAGAAGAGTTTTAGGGTTATTTTCCCTTTTTATTAAGTTAAAGGCCTGTTTGTTTTCATATATTTTATAATCAGCCACCTTATTGAATTCTCATTGTTTGTAGTAGTTTTTCATTTGATCTCTTTGGAATTCTCTAGCTATAAGGTGACTTCATCTATAAATAATAATGATTTTATCAGCTCACCTCTTATTTCTCTCTTATCTAATTGCATGGATTCCTACTTCCAGAACAGTGTTGAAAACACCCCGAGTTTGTTACCTTACATGCATGAAAACTGTAGAAGGGAAATAAGCTATAGTACCAGTAATATCTTGGGAGGCAGAAATTAAACTTAGGGGTAGATATTCTTACTCTTAGAGGAACAAGTCTACAAAATGCAGCCTAAGTTGCACTTTACCAACATATTTATAATTCTCAACCACCCATGGAGATATAGGAACCTATGGAAAACAGTGGGTTTTCATCAGTCACATCTTAGAATTCTGAGATCTTCCTGGAAACCTCTCTGTTTTATAAGATTAGAATTTCAGGAGTCATAAACACACCCCAGATGTCTTTCATGAGTACTGATGACCACACTGTTCTCTTCCAGGCCCAGCTTCGGGCATTTATCCCAGAGATGCTCAAGTACTCCACAGGTCGGGGAAAACCAGGCTGGGGGAAAGAAAGCTGCAAGCCCATCTGGTGGCCTGAAGATATCCCCTGGGCAAATGTCCGGAGTGACGTCCGCACAGAAGAGCAAAAGCAGAGGGTGAGAGTTCCTCTGACTGAGTTGCCTGGTTGCTTTTCCATCCTAAATTAACCACCTCAGTTTTTGTCATTTCTACATCTTGTGCTAGAAAGTCTTTGTGTAATAGTTAAGCCTGTCCCTCCGAAGACTGATGTTCTTTGATTTATAGCCTTTTCCATTTGTCGCTCCATCACTATACTATAAAGAGAAGACTGGGGTGAGTTCATGAATTTAAAATGTGTCTTTGGGGTTGCCTTTTGGAGCAGTTTCAATTTTATGAAGTGCTTGGGAAAGTCAAAGAAACTTGAAGTAAAAGTATTAATCACTTTGAACACTTAGAAATGCTTTTATTCCTGGTTACTAAAAATCATTGTTGCAAAATGTAAATATGGAATTAGAGGGATATGAAGTCTGCCAGCTGAGCCTGCTAACAACAAAACTTTTAGAAGAAAGACTAAACTACATACCATTCCTTACTTTTTTTGCGTATTTCTTTTTCTTTTTCTTTTTTTTTTTTTTTTTTGAGACAGAGTCTCACTCTTGTTGCCCAGGCTGGAGTGCAATGGCGTGATCTCGGCTCGCCGCAACCTCTGCCTCCCGGGTTCAAGCGATTCTCTTGTCTCAGCCTCCCGAGTGGTTGGGATTACAGGCATGCACCACCATGCCTGGCTAATTTTGTATTTTCAGTAGAGACGGGGTTTCTCCATGTTGGTCAGGCTGGTCTCGAACTCCCGACCTCAGACCATCCGCCCTCCTCAGCCTCTCAAAGTGCTGGGATTACAGGCATGAGCCACCATGCCTGGCCGCGTATTTATTTTTCATTTAGCTTGGAAGTTTACTGAGAATCTTAATATGCCATTCTTGATCAGAATAATCTTTCTTTGCAAGAAGTTTAAGAGTTTGGCCTCAGGTTGGAATAGGGTGTAAACTAGACTTTGATCAAGAAGAAACCAATGAGAAGCCCTCTTTGATACTTTGTACTCAGCTTCTTTCTGCCAGAACCAGTCTGTGGGAGGTAATCCTAGGAGAGTTTATAAGAGGTTTGGTTTGGTTTGATTTGATAAAGAAGTAGCTGCTTATTGCATATTGGGACTAAATAACCAAAGTTCTTTGTGGCTTAATGTGCTTTTCCGGTCATTTGGTGACAGGTTTCATGGACCCAGGCACTACGGACCATAGTTAAAAACTGTTATAAACAGCATGGGCGGGAAGACCTTTTGTATGCCTTTGAAGACCAGCAAACGCAAACACAGGCCACAGCCACACATAGTATAGCTCATCTTGTACCATCACAGACTGTAGTCCAGACCTTTAGTAACCCTGATGGCACTGTCTCGCTTATCCAGGTGAGTAAACCTGAGGGCTACCAGACTGTGGCTTCTGAGATGGATCAGTGGGCACCTCACCTCAGACTGGGGAAAGTTTCCTTTGTGTGAACTCTTGTATGAACTTTATATAGCTCCCCAAGATCTTCCTACCTGAAATTGATTTCTGAAGAATAGTTTAAATTCTTTGCATTTGCTAAATACAGAGCTGTGAGTAGCTTCCTGGACATTTCCAAAACAAAGCACTTTTAAAGGGCCCTTTTTTTTTTGAGACAAGATCTCTCTCTGTCATCACAGCTCACTGCAGCCTCAACCTCCCGGGCTCAAGTGATTCTCCCACCTCAGCCTCCCGAGTAGCTGGGACTACAGGTGTATGCCACCAGGCCTGGCTGAAATTTTTTTTTTTTTTTTTTTTTTTTTTTTAAGTAGAGATGAGGTCTTGCTATGTTGCCCAGGCTGATCTCAAACTCCTGAGCTCAAGCAATCCTCCTGCCTTGGCCTCCTAAAATGCTGGGATTACAGATGTGAGCCACCATGCCTGGCCTTAAAATGACTTCTGTTTTACAGTTTCACTGTCAGTGATCAGGGAATATTCCTTCTGAATGACCTCTTCTGAGGTAAAACACAATTTGTTGATTGGGAACCTCTGAAGTTCAGATTGAGGTGAGAATAGAAAGTTGGTTGACCGGCACTGGGAATGGATGTGGCGATGTGGTAGCTCTTCTCATATTGACTTATTTGGTTGAAGTAAAATTCTGAAACTCGTGATAGTCTCTGAACTATGATTTTAGTGAGCTACGATTTTAGATTTCACATCATAAGGCATATTCGTTGTTATCTGTGCTGAATTTGGGATTAAATGAGTCTTAGCTTCTGAGTAAAGAAGTGGAAGGATCCATCCACTGACACTTAACCACTTTCCATGTTTTTCTTTAGGTTGGTACGGGGGCAACAGTAGCCACATTGGCTGATGCTTCAGAATTGCCAACCACGGTCACCGTTGCCCAAGTGAATTATTCTGCCGTGGCTGATGGAGAGGTAAGAAAGAGATTCCATCTGCATCTTCTTAAATACTTGAATGTATAATGAGGGAAAAGCGAGGGTCCAGAAGATGGAGTAGCCTGCCATGTCTGCGGCACTCTTTCATTTAAACCTTTTGAACATGAGACCACGAAAGTTTTAGAAAGTGTCTTATGCTATGTGTATTAATTGTAACAATTAAGATTCATGGATTAGTATGACTCAAACCCAACTGTCAGGAACTTAGAATTTTACATTTGAATGTATAGCATTTGGTATTATACACAATACAAAGGGATTATCCCTTTACTATTTTTATGCTGTGAATCCCAAAGAATTTCATCTTTGGTCTTTATGAAAAAAAAATGACACATTAAAACTGGAACTAAGGGAAGCCTTCTTTGAAGGGATAAATATGTTTGCAAGTCAGTAACATGATTTATTACATTTTAAATATGCCTTTGAAAAGATTTCTTAGGAGAATTCTTCCTTACCAAAATTGGGATAATTATGGGACATTAACCTAAAGACAGCCAACCTTTATTGATCACTTGGTGGGCTAAACACTCGACCCCATGAAGTATAAAGTTCTGT
The DNA here is from genome assembly GCF_028878055.3 of Symphalangus syndactylus. Taxonomy (NCBI): domain Eukaryota; kingdom Metazoa; phylum Chordata; class Mammalia; order Primates; family Hylobatidae; genus Symphalangus; species Symphalangus syndactylus. The sequence goes on from NC_072428.2 coordinate 119,558,378, forward strand.
TATCATCTTCGCTTTAGAGATGAGAAAACCGAGACATAACAGAGCTTAGATGATTTGCCCAAAGTCCCCTAGCAGTGTTGAAGCTGGATAATGCATTGAGGAAAACATTACCTAGGCTCTGAGCCATTGGTGAAGATGCAACAAGTGAAGGAAGGGGTTTGTTACGTCACCATGAGTGTTTCCCTTGAAGATACTGATGTGGCGTGCTGAAGTTTGAAAAATAGCCAACAGATGTCAAAGAGCAGTATCAGAAATAAAGCTAAGAATATTATCTCACCCTTGTTGAGAGCCAAGGAACATTTCCCCTTAGAACACCACAAAGTCACTTTCATTTGTGCCCCTCAGGAGAGGGGGAGAACTGGCAAAGGCCGCATGGCTGGGAGATGGAGGGAGAGTGCACCGCAGGCTCCTCGGCCAGCCTGCATGTGCCAAACCCCTGTGTAGCTGAAGCTGTGTGGAGTTGATTCGCACAGGATCCTTGCTGTCATGGGAGTCCAGTCCAGTGGGGAAGAGAGATGTCTACGTGAATGAACTCTAGCCTTGCTGTAAGGGATGCTGCAAAGCATATGTGCCTCCTTTCCACCTAAGGAGCCTGGGAAAGTTTGGGACACTGAAAAACTTGGTTATTGGGTGAGGAAAGGTGAAGGTTGACAGGACCCTTACTTTCTAAGTATATAAACATCATTAAAGGATATGGATTAGCAAAGCAAATAATTTGTCCGTCCCAGAACACTAGAACGAGATGACACTCCTTAAAAGTCTGAAAGAGGTGGAAAAGACAACGAGGGGTACAGTTAGGAGATGTGTTAGTTTTTGGCTTAGACAAAGTTATCAACCATATCTCTCTACTGAATGTTTCTTGGTACTATTTAAAGAAAGTAACTTTGTTTCCTCCTTCTCTATGAAAAAAAATTGTTTTTGACACATAATATTTATAACATTAATGGAGTTGCATTTCTTTTTTTTAATTTTTTATTTTATTATTTTTGAGACAGAATCTCACTCTGTGGCCCAGGCTGGAGTGTAGTGGCACGATCTCGGCTCACTGCAACCTCTGCCTCCCGGGTTCAAGCGATTCTTCTGCCTCAGCCTCCCGAGTAGCACCAGGCACACACCACCATGCCCAGCTCATTTTTGTATTTTCAATAGAAACGGGGTTTCACTATGTTGGCCAGGATGGTCTCGATCTCTTGACCTCATGATCTGCCTGCCTCGGCCTCCCAAAGTGCTAGGATTGTATATAATTCTGTTAGAAGAAGAGAAAGCCAAAGTACAAAAACATTAGAGACATGAATTTTAAACTGAACCATCAATATATGTAACAGTTTTGAATTGCATAACTCATTTTAGGTGCATTTTTATGAATGTCAGTTTACCTTAAATACGGGCAGGCTGAATAACAAGTAGGAAAATATCAATAGTATTTTTCCATCCATCCCTTCAGTAAATACTTTTTGAGCCCTGTGCCAGGCACTGTAGAGACTATAGATAAAAGATAATAAAGACTCCCCTTTCCCTTAAGGAGCACATAGGTAGGTGGTAGAGAAAAGCAAAGAACAATTGCAGTGAGATAAGGGTCTAGTAGCAGCATGCCCAGGGTGCTGTGGAAAGCAGAGGAGAGGCCCTCATCTGGACTTCAGGGGAGTGGAATCGTCTCAGGAAACACTTCCCAGAGGTAGGCCCTGACCTTAGACTAGAGTGGTAACTAGCCAAACAAAGGAGAGGGATGGGAGTTCTCTCCTGTCAAAGGGAGCAACCCATTCAGTGCATTGACTTGTGAAAGTGTGGAACAGCCACAGCTGAAGGGCCTTGTGGTAGTGGGCCTCTCTCAGAAATGCATAGTAGCTAATGAAATATCTTCTGAATATCTTCCCCTCCCAGGGCTTGTGGCCCTTTCTTTGCGGAAGGGGGTGCAACAAGAGCTCAAGTAAACACAGTTTAAGAAAGCACTGAGACTCAGGAATAGGAAATTCCGAAGAGATGATGGCACTTGAGCTGATTTCTTGATCACCTGCCATGTTTCTGATAGAAATCTCTTCTGTTTCTCCTCCTATTTTCTCTTCACCGTTTACTGTCATTCCATGCCATATAATTTAACTTTCTTAAATTATACTGTATATGGCAGCATTCTAATGCTATTTTCACTACAAATATAGTTGTAACTAAATGTGTCTGTATTGACTTGCTGCCTTTGGAGTTTGAGGACTTGAGAGAGCCGCACTGGGCCAAGCTCAGGTGAGAGCGGCAGCATGGGCCAGACTAAAATAGAGGGGCAGATCAGGAAACAGGAAGACCATTCCCTAGCAGTAGGCAACAGCGCTGCCTGGCTTCAGTGGATGTTTTGAGTGGACTCATCAGCCACCTAAGAATTGATAGTGCAGTTTGCCTCTTAGGGTGGCAGTGTTGGCAGTGATGTTCATTGGAGCAATGAGATCAAAGCAAGAGCTTTGGAGTTCCTGAGGGGCAGCTTTGCAGCTCTAGGATATCTCTGCCTCAGGAGTGATGGGCCCTGAAGGCTTGCTGGCACAATCCACTGCCCATGAGAACTCAGGGCAAACATGAAGGTAGCTCAAAGGAATGTCTCTTTCTCTGGGAAGCTTTTGGCAAACATTCTGAAAAGCATTATCATAATCTAAGTATGGTAATAGAACTAAAGCAGGAAGCATTTAAAATATCTACGTTAGAGCTTGGAGCACTTTCTTTGGGACACAGTAACAAGCAGGCACAAGATAACTACTCACTAGGCCCCAGCAATGTGAAGCAGGAATAGCAAGAGCTGCAGTAAGCACTGCTGAGGTCCTGAGACCCAGGAGTCCAAAGACATATACACCTGAGCTGATGGATCACCTGCTGTACTTCCGAATAGAAATTGCTTTTAGTGCCCCTGCTGCTTTTCAGTTTTGAGGGTGGATAATTAATCAACCAGTATTTATTGAGCAAAACGGACTGAAGTAACTAGATACAGGTATTCAGAACTAAGTCTCTAAACACAGAGAATTGTACTAAAATCAGTAGTTCTGTACCCCGGACCAGAGGGGACATTTGGCAATACCTGGAGACATTTTTTGCTGTCCTGACTGGGGAGGGTCCTATTGGCATCTAGTGGGTACAAGCCAGGATGCTGCTAACCATCTTGCAATGCACAGGACAGCCCCACAACCAAGGATACCTGGGCCAAAATGTTAGCATGCCAAGACTGAGAGACTCTGTGTAGGCCTAGCAAACCTGGATTCTCATGTATCCTGTCACCAGAAAGTATGATTTTTATTTTTGGGTTTTTTGATGTGGGCAGTGGGAGAGTCTTCATAACTTCTCCCCTAATAAAAAGAAAGCAGTTTTTGCTACACTTTAAAAAATTAGTTTCTGGCCGGGCGCGGTGGCTCACGCCTGTAATCCCAGCACTTTGGGAGGCTGAGACGGGCGGATCACGAAGTCAGGAGATCGAGACCATCTTGGCTAACACGGTGAAACCCCATTTCTACTAAAAATACAAAAAATTAGCCGGGCTTGTTGGCGGGCACCTGTAGACCCAGCTACTCAGGAGGCTGAGGCAGGAGAATGGCGTGAACCCAGGAGGCGGAGCTTGCAGTGAGCTGAGATCGTGCCACTGCACTCCAACCTGGGGGAAACAGTGAGACTCTGTCTCAAAAAAATAAAAAAATAAAAAATTAGTTTCTGAGTCTAGCAGTTTCTATCAAAAATAAACATGCCAAATAAGTTTGATCTATAATTCTACCTCTAGGCATTTACCCTATAGACTCACATGTAATATACAAAGTATAATAGTATATAAGGATATTCATCACAGCACTGTTTGTTAATAGCAAAAGACTGTAAACCACTTAAATGTGCATTAAAAGATGACTTGTTAAATAAATCATGATGTTTCTATATAATGCAATGCTTCCCAGCACTTTGGGAGGCGGAGGCAGGTGGATCACCTGAGGTCGGGAGTTCAAGACCAGCCTAACCAACATGGAGAAACCCCATTTCTACTAAAAATACAAAATTAGCTGGGTGTGGTGGTGGGGCACCTGTAATCCCAGCTACTTAGGAGGCTGAGGCAGGAGAATCGCTTGAGCCTGGGAGGTGGAGGTTGCGGTGAGCCGAGATTGCACCACTGCACTCCAGCCTGGGCAACAAGAGCAAAACTCTGTCTCCAACAACAACAACAAAAAAATGCAATCATATGCAGCCATTCTTAAGAATCATGAATGAGTAAAGTAGTTTTATATGTTCCAAAATGGAATCATTTCAGAGATGTACTGTTTGTGAAAAAAGCAAGATACAAAAGATATGTAGAATATACTGCCATTTTTATTTTAAAGGAGGGAGTAGAAAGGGGAAATAGGGTGAATGTGTGTGTGTGTCTGTGTAAATATACTTCCATATAGCAGGAATAGCTCTACAAAGGTACACGAGAAAATAGGTATATTACATGGAAATATTGTATAATGATAAAAAAAAATAAAAGAGAAAGAAAATAGGCACAGTAGTAGACCCTTTGGACAAAGGGTCTAGAGTACTGGTATCATATTCCCTTTGATACAGTTTGAATTTTTGGTATAGTTTGAATTTTTTTTTCCTCTCATGGCCCATTTCTAACAATCCAGCCTATATATTTTTAAACTTTATTATGTATTTATTTAAATTGACAAAAAATTGTATATATTTATCTGGCACAACATGTTGTTTTGAAGTATGTATACATCGGGAAGTAAATTGAGAAACGTATTTAAAAGTGTAGAGTGGGCCAGGCGTGGTGACTCATGCCTGTAATCCCAGCACTTTGGGAGACTGAGGCAGGTGGATCATGTAAAGTCAGGAGTTTGAGACCAGCCTAGCCAACATGGTGAAACTCCATATCTACTAAAAATACAAAAACTAGCCAGGGGTGGTGGTACACACCTATAGTCCCAACTACTTGGGAGCCTGAGGCAGGAGAATCGCTCAACCTGGGAAGTGGAGGTTGCAGTGAGCCAAGATTGTGCCATTGCACTCCAGCTTGGGCGACAGAGGGAGCCTCCCTCTCAAAAAAAAAAAAGGTACAGTGGAATGTCTTGCTTTCTGTCTCCCATCCAATTTGTTTCCAACTCCTCTCAACCCCACACATACAATCCAGAGAATATATTCAGTGGCTTTTGTGTGTCCTTCCAGAATTTCTTTATGCAAATGCAAGCAAATTCAGGTATATATTCTAATACCCCCTTTTTATGCAAAAGGTAGCTTACTTAAAACTCTGTTCTGTCAGAGTCAGACACTGCAGGTCATGTTAATTTTAAAGAGTATGTGTATTTAGCCAAAAAGTAGCAATTATTAGAAAAATTACTTTTAAAATTGTACTTTTGTGGCTTTGTTTTCTTACTATCTTGTCCTTTCTGCTTCAGGTGGAACAAAATTGGGCCACGTTACAGGGAGGTGAGATGACCATCCAGACGACGCAAGCATCAGAGGCCACCCAGGCGGTGGCATCATTGGCAGAGGCCGCAGTGGCAGCTTCTCAGGAGATGCAGCAGGGAGCTACAGTCACTATGGCGCTTAACAGGTGGTGGCAAGAGTGCGGGAATAAATGAGGATCGCAAATCTGTCCCTGCAGATATGGGTGGAGGCCTCCTAAACAGAAATGTGTCTCTGTTTGCCACAGTTGGCAGTTGGAACTTAACACTCTTGGCCCATACAATATTGTAGTTTGGGCTATAATAGGTCAGCCCTTACCAAGAAAAATTAAAACTTCTTTCCTTCAGGTGTGCTTAGGAAAGGTGATGTGAAATGGAATCCTCCAGTAAAAGGTAGTTTCCAAAACTCAATGTACTGTTTCCTGCTTAGTTCCTTCTACTGGCTGTTGATGTGAAGATCATCTCCGCATCATTCTTCGCTCCTGCCGCCACCCAGCCCCAACAACCAGTGCAGCCTTTCTGACTTCCAGCCTAAGCCTTCTCGTCAAGCCTTCCCATTTATCCTATTCTGTGTCCAGTAAGCAATAGCAGCAAGGCTTGAGTGCTTCATGTTTTCAAGGGATACAGAACAAATTAAGAGGCTTCGGATTAATTGTCCTTTTGCCCTACAAAAGAAACTGCATTTTGTTGGGGGTATTAATCCATGTTTAAGCAGCAAGTGGCTGATTTTACTTGCTTTTGAGAAAAATGTGTTGCCCTTGCTTATCAGTGAGCTCAAGAAAAATAAGTTTTGGATTATTGGGGAAAATAATGAACTTTTTTCTTCAGGTATGTTAGGAAGGGTGCTGCCAAATGGGATGCTCCAAGAGGTGGTTTCTGAAACTCGATTGTATTGTTCCCTGCCTGGTTCCTTCTACTGGTTGTTGACAGGAAAGATCAGCTTCATATCATTCTCCCTCTTCTTCATTCCTGATGCAATTTTATTTTTAATGGACTCAGGCATTTAAATTAATGGTCAAGAGTGTGAGCCTTGACACCAGACTACTTGGGTTTGAAGCCCAGCTCTGTCACTTACAAGCTGTTTGGCATCGAACAGTTCATTTGAACTCTCAGTAGCCAGGCTCTCCTATTCTGTAAAATGGGAGTGATAACAGTACATTCTTCTAGGGGTGTTATGAGAACTGAGTTACTCCATGTGAAATCCTTAGGTCAGTGTCTTGTATGCAGGTAAGGGCTGAACTCTTGCGGCATGCCAGCTCTACTAGGTAAGGCTGTAAATAGAGAATAGAGTGCTCTAGCATATACTCTGCGCTCAAAGAAATCATGCTCTTATTGGGGAGACTGATTTAAGTAAAACACTTAGCAAACAGTATTACTTAGAGTGTAACTCACTATTGAATTGTATGGTAAAGACTATGAACATTGTAGAAATTCAGAGGAGGGTGATCACCTCTGCTAAATATAAAATCAGTGAAAGTTTAGATTGATTATGATAGATACTAGAGAGCTGTGATGGATTTGTGTACGGTTCACTGTATGAGGCTGTATAGTATGGTGGCTGAGAGCAGGGTTCCAACGTCACATAGATTCAGGTTTGAATCCTGGCTCCACCACACACTAGCCATTTGATCCTGAGAAACATAACCTCTGAGCCTTGTTTTCCTCATTGTTATAATGAGGATAAGACTCATCACACAGAATCATGTATATGAGATAATATAGATAAAATTCTCATCGCAGTGTCCAACCCATAGTTAGCACTTCAAGAATTATAGTTATTATCATTTAAGTTATATTTTAAGAGTTGTCTATTCTGAATTGATTATAGTGAGAGGAGATTAGAAGATCAGTTAGGAAGAGGCACTCCAGGCATGCCTTGTTAAGGTCTTGGAAACTAAAGTAGTAAGAATGGAGGTAAAGTGATTTTTTTTTTTTTTTTGAAACGGAGTTTCACTCTTGTTGCCCAGGCTGAAGTGCAATGGCATGTTCTTGGCTCACCGCAACCTCCGCCTGCCAGGTTCAAGCGATTCTCCTGCCTCAGCCTCCCAAGTAGCTGGGATTACAGGCATGCGCCACCACACACAGCTAAGTTTGTATTTTTAGTACAGACAGGGTTTCTCCATGTTGGTCAGGCTGGTCTCAAACTCCTAACCTCAGGTGATCCACCCGCCTCAGCCTCCCAAAGTGCTGGGATTACAGGCGTGAGCCACCACGCCCAGCCTAAATGATTCATTTTAAAAGAAGTATGGCCAGAGATTGGTGGTTGATTAGGAATAGGAAACTGAAACACACACACACACACACACACACACACACAGACACACACACACACACAAAAAAACACATCTTCTCAGAGTTACCTAGTTAGTCCCTAGTGATCAGAACATTTTTTTTCAGCTCATTGAGCCATGTTGCTCGTGTTGCTCTTCATTACTTTTTTTCCCCCACTCACTTATATACTCATCATGTTGCTTTTCAGTAACATGAAAGTCTTACTTGGTTCCTTACACTTGGCTCAATTCTACCCCTCTCTTTGAGAGAAACACCCAGATAAACTTCCTGAAAGGCGTGGCCAAGTGAGACCCTCCGTCCCTTCAGTCCAGTAACACCCCCCATTCCCCGCCCAACTGTAGCTTGGGGTCTAACAGGCCCTCATTAAAGACCAGCAAAACTTGGTTTCATTGAGACTTGCAGCCAACACCTTGGATATTCCAGTGAAGTGTGTGTGTCCTGGGAACTCTGTACATAGTGGAAAATATGAGGCACATTTGGGCTCCCTTTGTTGTAAGGACCAGGGCTTATTTCTAAAGGCAAGCGGGTAATGGTATCCCCCGAGGGCTTGTTAGCAAACTCAGATGCAGCTGAGGTGGCTACAGTGTTTACTCCAAAGGAAGGAGAATGTGTTCACTGTGGCATAGAGGAGGAATAAAGAGATGTTGAAATCTCTTTGCAATCAGGTAGTTCGATGCCCCAGTGAGTGTTAGGGGTTGGTGTATTGCAGCTTCTGCTGGGGATGAAGAAATCAAGCCTGGCAGCAGAGACTAGACTATAGCAGACTATTAGGGGAACATCAGGGCTTTCTGAACCCAACAGAGGTAACCCATGGTCTAATGTCTTAGTCAGGAGGGTTGGATGTAAGAAACAAGCCCTTAACACTCGCTTCTTTGTGGATGAGATGCAGTAGAATCATTTAGTCCCTGCACTCTGAGCCTCTCCACAGAATTTGCTGTTGGAAGTCACCTCAGTGAGAAATACACAGAGAAATCTGGTCTTTGTTCCTATGATGACAAAGCAGGTTCATAATCTGCCCTCTTGCAGCTTGCTCTGTTTCGGGTGCAGATAAAACAAGCATGGTTCTCTAATAACCACCTGCACCTCTGCTGCAATGTAAACAGCAGATGTGGGCGCAGGGTGAGAAGGGAGAGGAAGCTACATACAATGGCAGGTTGGGGAATAAGGAGGCAGAGGGGCTCCTTCATCTTTTACAGGGTAAAATGGGATCAGGACAGTTGCAGGACAGACTTGTTTCTCAACCACGCTGTTAAGAGAATTTCATACTACAAGTCACAAGGGCCCAGGGCTCCACAGCCTTTAGCCCACCCTGGCTTTCTAACAACCCAAAGTGGGTATGGAGAAATTGTCCTTTAAAAACCTAAAAACTGTGTTAATTTTCATTTTCAAAATAAAGAATAAATCAGCACTTTTGGAAAGGAGGTGGGAAGGGAATCAAAGTGAACAAATGAGCAGAACATCACAGCTTTAAAAAAATGTGTGTGTATATACATACATACCTACATATATATAATACCATATATATGTATATATAAAATAGCTTATATATAAGCTATTTGGCCTGAACAACCAGAGAGGAAAGGAAGTAATATCATCATTTACTTGTGTTACAGTGATTAATTTGAATTTTCAGTTCTTTGGTTAAGCTGTCCTGGACTTGTAGTTCCTTTTAAACATGTCCTACAAACCCTCTTCCTGAATATGGCCAGTATAGTCCTTGCATGTAGAGATCATGATTTGGCTTTGTAGACTGACTCTACGTTTCTAAAGTAGTGGAAACTTACTTGATAGTATATTGTTAACACTGAGACAGTATTTATTGTGTGTCTACTGTGTGCAGGGCTATGACTCAGTGCTATGGGGAAATACTTAGATTAATTCCTCTTCTCAAGGAATTTTAGAATTTGTCTTTTTTTTGTTGTGAAGATTTTGCTTTTAAAAAGTCATATTTTGAAAGAAAAATTTCCTCTTAGTCTTTTTTTTGAGACAGAGTCTTGCTCTGTCGCCCAGGCTGGAGTGCAGTGGCGCCATCTCGGCTCACTGCAAGGTCCGCCTCCTGGGTTCACACCGTTCTCCTGCCTCAGTCTCTCGAGTAGCTGGGACTACAGGCACCCACCACCACGCCCAGCTAATTTTTTATATTTTTAGTAGAGACGGGGGTTTCACTGTGTTAGCCAGGATGGTCTCGATCTTCTGACCTCGTGATCCACCCACCTCAGCCTCCGAAAGTGCTGAGATTACAGGCATGAGCCACCACGCCCAGCTGCTCTTAGTCTTTAAGATGAAATATTGACTTAAAATTAGACATATTATTAAAATAAAATGGGGCTTTTATATACGGAGTGATATTTGTCCAATAAAAGGGGATGGAAAACTTAGATCAGAAATCTTCTCTGGAATAGAGGTCAGGGATGGTACAACTGCGTTTCTTTCCTACAGGTAAAGATAAGACACTTAACAGATAAAAGGTTGATGGAAACCTCTTATTTATAGCTTTGGTTTTGAAATGACTTTTGTCTAAAAATTGTGGTCTAGCTCAGGGCCTTTTTAATCCCTATTCACGTTTTTAAGTGAACATAATATTTTTCTAGGCTGGGCACGGAGGCTCACGCCTGTAATCCCAGCACTTTGGGAGGCCGAGGTGGGCGAATCACCTGTGGTCTGGAGTTCGAGACCAGCCTCAACATGGAGAAACCCTGTCTCTACTAAAAATACAAAATTAGCCGGGCATGGTGGTGCATGCCTGTAATCCCAGCTAGTCGGGAGGCTGAGGCAGGAGAATTGCTTGAACCTGGGAGGTGGAGATTGCGGTGAGCCAAGATTGCACCAGTGCACTCCAGCCTGGGCCACGAGAGCGAAACTCCATCTCAGAACAAAAAAAAAATCTTTTTCTAGCAGTTTAGTTTGGTCGTTTCCCATAAAGTTGAGTGTAAAAGGTCAAAGGTGAGAATCGCTCTGGAAGTGATAGCCCCGCTTACCATAGGCATCATCGTTGTCTTCATGCCCCACGTGAAGACCCTAACTGGGGATTGAATAATTAATCGTACTGACCTGTCAACCTGTCGCCCCCATTGCATTGGACCCCTCATCCCTGGCATTCCAGATTGATTTAGGTTGTTGCTGGTTTTCAGCTTTTCTTCTACCATACCATATTTTAGAAGGAAGTTAAAGAAGGTAACTTCAAGTTTTTAGGGCTTTAAGTCGAATGAAATGAGTGTGATCAGTTGCAGGTACACTTTCATGTCAAGGCTTGGGGAGCTGCCCTCTCCCTTCACTGCCTATGAAACTCATTCTGCCAGAGTGTGTTCAGGATGTACAGGAGTGGCAGGATGTCATCTTTGATTGTCATAAAGATGAGATTATTGTAAATCGTAAGAATAATTATAGGAAATAAGCAGTCACTGAGGTGACCTATAAACAAAGATCCTAATTCCATATAAACAATTCTCATTTACATTTTTCTTCTTCAGACTATCACACAGCTTTTTCCAAAGAGTATACTTTTCTACTTTCCATAAAGTCTCAGGTCACGGTGTAAATATTTGTATCATTAATCATTGACAGGTGGATGCTGTAAAATTGGCTGGTCATATATTTATGTATTCTTTTTCTTTTTTTTCTCCGACATAGGTAATTAATAAAATTTCCAGGCCGGGTGCGGTGGCTCATGCCTGTAATCCCAGCACTTTGGGAGGCCGAGGCGGGTGGATCACCTGAGGTCGGGAGTTCAAGACCAGCCTGGCCAACATGGAGAAACCCCGTCTCTACTAAAAATACAAAATTAGCCGGGCGTGGTGGTGCATGCCTGTAATCCCAGCTAGTCGGGAGGCTGAGGCAGGAGAATCGCTTGAACCTGGGAGGCAGAGGTTGCGGTGAGCCAAGATCGTGCCATTGCACTCCAGCCTGGGCAACAAGAGCGAAACTCTATCTCAAAAAAAAAAAAAAAAAAAAAAATTCCCAGTGGTTGGTAGTAGTGTTTATTAACATAAATTTCTTAGCAAAATATTAAAAATTAAGGGCCTAGGTACTAAAAAATATTCATTAAAGTCTCCTAATAAATACTTAAAAGCACTTTAAAATTAAATTCTATCATGAAAAATGTAAAGAACAGCCTTAGTAGTAATTCCAGATCAAGTGTCTCCTATTGAAAAGACAGTCCTTTCCCTATTGAATGATGTTGGCACCCTTGTCAAAAACCATGTGACCATATAGGTGAAGGTTTATTTCTAAGCTCTCAATTTTATTCCACTGGTCTATATGTTTGTCTTTATGTCAGTACTATACTGTTTTGATTACTACAGCTTTGTGTTAAGTTTTGAAATCAGAAGTGTGAGTGGTGGTGCTGGGAAAACTGGATATCTACATGCAAAAGAATGAAGTTGGACCTTTACCTAACACCATGTATAAAAATTAACTCAAAGTGGTTCCATGACCTACAACTATAAAACTCTTTGAAGACAACATGGGGCAAAACTTCATGACATTGGATTTGCCAGTAATTTCTTGGATATGGCAAAGGAAAAATAGACAAATTGGACTTTATGAAAATTATTAAAATGTGTGCATCAAAAGACTATCAGTAGAGGAAAAAGGCAAGCCACAGAATGGGAGAAAATATTTGCAAATCGTATCTGATAAGGGATTGATATCCAGAATATATAGGGAATGTCTAAAACTCAACAACAAAAACTGTATTCAAAAATGGGCAAAGGTCTTGAATAGACATTTCTCCAAAGAAGATATGCAGATGGCCAATAAGCACAGGAAAAGATGTGCAACATCACTAATCCAAACTACAATGAGCTATCACCTCACACCCATTAAGATGGCCACAATCCAAAAAAACAAAATAGCAAGTGTTGGTGAGGATGTGGAGAAATTGGAACCCTTGTGCACTGTTGGTGGGAATGTAAAATGACATAGCCACTGTGGAAAACAATATGATAATTCATCAAAAAATTTAAAATGGGACTACCATATGTTGCAGCAAATCCACTTCTGGGTGTATATACCAAAGAATTGAAAGCAGGATCTCAGAGAAATATTTGTATGCCCATGTTCACAGCAGCATTATTCACAATAGCTAAAACATGGGAGCAACCAAGTGTTCATCAACAGATGAATGGATAAACAAAATGTGGTATATACACACAATGGAATATTATTTGGCCTTTAAAAGGAAGGAAATTCTGACAACTGCTACGATGTGGATGAATCTTGAGCGCATTCTGCCAAGTGAAATAAGCCAGACACAAAAGGACAAATACTGTGTGGTTGTATTTCTGTGAGATAGAGTAGTAAAAATCATAGAGACAAAAAATAACTCAAAATGGATCTAAGACCTAAAACTATCAAACTCTTAGAAGAAAACATGGGGGCAAAATGTAATGACATTGGATTTGCCCATGATTTCTTAGATATGACAACAAAGATATGACACACCTATAGTTCCAGCTATTTGCATCAGGAGGCTGAAGCAGGATTGCATGAGCCTGGGAATTTAAGACCAGCCTGGGCAGCATAGCAAGATCCCGTCTCTAAAAAATAAAAACAAAAACGAAAAAATCATTGAGGCAGAAAGTAGAATGGTGGTTGCCAGGGGCTAGGGAGATGGTAGAATAGGAAGTTTAATGGTCCAGATTTCCAGTTTTACAAGATGAAGAGAGTTGTGGAGATGAATGGTGGTGATGGCTGCACAGCATTCTGAGTGTATTTAACTCACTGAACTGCACACTTAAGTGTTAAGAATGTAAATTTTATGTTCTGTGCATTTTACCACAACAAAATAATTTTTAAAACTACAGTACAATCCTAATTATTATCTTTTTTTTTTTTTTTTTTTTTTGAGACAGTTTCACTCTTGTTGCCCAGGCTGGAGTGCAATGGCATGATATCGGCTGACCGCAATCTCTGCCTCCCAGGTTCAAGCAATTCTCCTGCGTCAGCCTCCTGAGTAGCTGGGATTACAGGCATGCACCACCACACCTGGCTAATTTTGTATTTTCACTAGAGACGGGGTTTCTCCATGTTGGTCAGGCTGGTCTCGAACTCCCGACCTCAGGTGATCCGCCCTCCTCGGCTTCCCAAAGAGCTAGGATTACAGGCGTGAGCCACCCTGCCTGGCCTTATCTTATCTTTTTGAAGTTGTATTTAAGATTAGAAGGAAATAATTATGATATTTAAAATTTTCTTTTATACTTAATAGAGTTTGCTCAAACTTTCTATAAAAGCACGTATATTGCTTTTATTATCAGAAAAAGATAACTGTTAAAAAGCAAGGCAAATTAGTAAGAAGAGGAAATTTTTCTATTTGATGACACTTTTCTCTCCATTCGGTTTCTTTTCCTGCTTCCTAAAATCCTTACAGTGACCAAGAAGTCTTTTGCAGGGGAATTACTGTATCTGTTGTTTTACTTGTGTGCTGACTGTCTTAGGTAAAGGAGACTGTATTGAGTTTGGTACATGTTGCTTTGCCCACAGTCCTAACATGTTTACTCCAATTAGTCCCTGTCCCCTTACCCACCTCCACTTACGGCTTGTGCTTACAAGACCACTGCCATGTTACAGCAAAGCCTGCAGCTCCAGAGCAAAGCTGACTCAACTGGCTTATTTGTCCACTTCTGCTAAACTAAATGGCACCACCATCTCCATTCTGTGCCTACTGGAATTTGATAGCCCCTCAGTAACTGCAAATTGACACCTGATACTTTACCAGAAGGGATAATGAATTTGCCTGTTTTTTCACATTTTTACATCTCTGAAATTTGGAGGGCAAATTATAATCTTACAATTGTCAAGAATTTTTCTTCCTTACTGGCCCATGAAATAATAGTATGTCTTACAGTTTGTAGCATCATAGAATCAAGAAAAATGGGTATTTATGCACATAGTAAAAGCATATAGCAAGGAAAAAAAAGAAAAATGGGACACACTGCTAAAATAGTACTTGATATAAACAAATGGTTAATGTCTTCCTATTCTACAGACATTTGTGCTATGTAGGGAGGTTTATTATTTTGTTGTAATTATAGAGGCAAACTGTATTTATACAGTTTGGACTTGTAGTGATAATTTTAAACTTTAAGTCTTTGTTTTAGCCCTGCCTGGATATACAGTGAGTCAAAGGGAAGAGTTGGACTTTTCAGGATATTAATCAGCCATTACCCTGTATTTGAAAAGCATGACTATAAATCAAATTAATATTTAGTATTAATTGAAGAGCGAGTCCAGGTTGCTGCTGACTCCTCATATTATCATTCATCCTTGGCTATAAAAGGACAGTCTCAGATGGTCTGCCTTGTGTTACTGTAAGGAGAAAAGAGAAAAGGAAAACCTTGTGATTGACAACCAAAATGGCTTTTGCATTGTGAATATGGATCAGAGCTTCCACTATGGCTTGCAAGCACTCAACTGATATTGATAAGGAAGAAACTGATAATGAGTGCCTTTTGTCCTCAAACACTCATTACTGAGGTTCAAAGAAACTCTCACCGTTAGCTTTATAGCTGTGTAAGACTTGAGATTTTTCTAGCCATTAATATTATTTCAAAATTACTCTTGGCTTTATCTGTTAGCACTGTTATCACGTATTTGCTGGTAAGATCACAACCATGGAGTCAGTAGAAAGACCCAAGGAAGGCGTTGAAAGGATGGTTTGTCTTGGCTGCAGTGCTGTTCCTCTATTCATCTTACACATCCCCCTCTCTCCTGTTCCTGTGCCCGCAGCGAAGCTGCCGCCCATGCTGTCGCCACCCTGGCTGAGGCCACCTTACAAGGTGGAGGACAGATCGTCTTGTCTGGGGAAACCGCAGCAGCCGTTGGAGCACTTACTGGAGTCCAAGATGCTAATGGTAAGAGAGCATAAATATTTTATTAAATTTCTTCCCTGTTTCCACTTAAACCTTCCTGACATGACTGGCAACAAAGCCTTCAGAAAGAGTTTGAGCTTCGATTTTTTTTTCTTCATTGGTAGACATTTCATGCCTAGGAATATTCTAGGAGCCTGTGATTCCTTTCACTAGTAGGAGACATGGGGGTTCCTGAAGGAAAATGCCATGATAATGGCTACCTAATTGAATTGTTACTTAAAAAGTGATTATCTTGTTGTGGCAGACTTGCTGAGAGGCACCTTAAAATTTGCTGTGAGCCACATTTTGTCTTTACTCTCTCATCGGATAGGGTAGATCAATGTCCTTTACTGTAGCAGAGACTCTCTCATGGGCAGGACCATCGTGCAAAGTTCTGACTACATCAAGAAAGGCGCCATGTCTCACCTGTGCTCGGGGTCAGGCAGCAGGCTGTGATGCCGGTGCCTCTCTGATTGGTACTGTGGTTCTGCTTCCTGTTATATGTAGCCTCACGAAGGACCTCTGGATTTAGCCAATTACATGCCCCTACCCTGTGCTTCTTCCCCAGCTCTTTGACTTCCTGGACATTGGTGAATATCCTGAATAAGCAAAAGGGATAAAATTCATAGAAATATGGTGGCAAAAATATACAACTTCAGCCCAGTTCTTTGGGTCCACATTGGTAAGGAGTCAGTTGGCAAGACAAGCTGCCCAAGGAAGTGCCTCAGAAGTCTGGGTGAAAGAGGAGGGCTAGATCTGTTCTGTGAGACCCTATGTGATTGTTATATTTTTAAATAATATATAATTAAGCAGGACAAATTAAATACTCCATGGCTTTGGGGAAATTGTTGCTTTAAGGTACTGGAATGGGGCTGGGCATGGTGGCTCATGCCTATTAATCCCAGCACTTTGAGAAGCCAAAGTGGGTGGATCACCTGAGGTCAGGAGTTCAAGACCAGCCTGGCCAACATGGCAAAACCCAGTCCATGGTGGTGTGCGAGGCTGAGGCAAGAAAATCGCTTGAACCTGTGAGGCGGAGGTTGCAGTGACCTGAGATTGCGCCACTGCACTCCAGCCTGGGTGACAGAATGAGACTCCGTCTCAAAAAAAAAAAAAAAAAAAAAAAAAACCAATCCTGGAATGAGGATAGATAAATAACATACTTTCATCATGTAGGCAGAAGGTTCCTTAATGGCATTAGTGGCAGGAAGAAAAGTACCTGGCACTTTGTTTATGGTAGGCCCCTAAGAACCGAATGCTCTGTTAGTTGGAAAAGTCTTTGAAGAGAGACATAGTGCTGCGTACTCCTTTGGAATAGGAGGAAACAAAGTACCTCTGTCCCCCCAGAGAAGAATAACATAGGAAATGCAAAGAGCCATCATGGCTTCTGAGAATCATTTCCCAAAGATGCCAAACAAATTCAATTCTAAAACTATAGCCTACTTTTTCTGTAGGGAAAGAGGCTTTCGTGAACTTATCTAAATCTAGACAGAATTGATCTCAACCAGAATGCTGCAGGACAAAGGACATCTTATAGCCACACATGTTCAGGATGAAATGGACCATGGTTGGAATTAAGGAAAACCTCTCTCTCCAGCTAGAATCCTACTTCTATTTTTTTACCTTTTTCTGTTCCTCATCAGAGCCCTAAGGCACCCTGAGCAAAGGGTAGGATATCTGGCTTATGTGGCATTCATGTGAAGTGTGATTGCTCTTATTCACTATGGAACTGCTAAAAATAACTTCCCATGTGGGTTCAGTAGGAAACTTTATTATCCATTCCAATTGACTTGACCTGTCTGGGAGAGAACAGACTGCTTTATAGTTCTGGCTCCTCCCCAGCATCACCTTTTCAGATGGATGAATTTATAGGTAAATCCAAGGACCCTCTGGCTCTCGGCCAAGTAGAACCGTTCAGCCGTACAATAAAGTTGAACCACACCCGCTACTATTGATTACTGGAAGCTGCCTCTTTTCAGTAGCATTGGGTTGTGTGAATCATTTGGTGTGATTTCATGTTGTTGGCTACATTTGTGATCTGGGAAAATTCTGGTTCACATCCTAAAAGCCAGTAGTTCCCCCAAAGCAGGCCATCCTCAGTCTGTAGCTGCCAGTACTTGCTGAACTCAGGCCTTGAGAGTTGGAAGTTATCTCTTTCTGAATGCAGCATTTCTGTATCAAATCAGACCCTTGAGTTGTGCCGTATCCCAGCAGTTTTAGGCAAAGGCCAATCATTTCATCTGTCCTTGGGAATCCAAAGAATGAATCTCATATTGGATATGATCCAAGTAACTTTGATAATCCTCTTGTCTTCTAACATTTTTGCCCACATTGCTATAGTATTTACTTTGGGATTGGAACCAGATTTTTCCCTCTTAATCAGCAATTTTGATATCTGGCTAGACTTTTAGAGGTTCTCTTTTTCATCATTCTTTTGGATTCTGTCCTGTTGCCAGAGTTTGTCGCTTCTTTTTGTTCTTTTTTTTTTCTTTTTTTTGAGACAGAGTCTTGCTCTGTCACCCAGGCTGGAGTGCAGTGGCACAATCTCAGCTCATTGCAACTTCTGCTTCCCGGAAGTTCCAATGATTCTCCTGCCTCAGCCTCCCGAGTAGCTGGGATTACAGACGTGCCACACCATGCCCAGATAACTTTTGTGTTTTTAATAGAGATAGGCCATGACTGGTCTTGAACTCTGGCCTCAGGTGATCCACCCACCTCAGCCTCCCAAAGTACTGGGAATACAGGCGTGAGCCACCGTGCCCAGCCTATGTTTGTCACTTCTGGGCAGACAAGCTTATGGTAT
This sequence comes from Symphalangus syndactylus, assembly GCF_028878055.3. Taxonomy (NCBI): domain Eukaryota; kingdom Metazoa; phylum Chordata; class Mammalia; order Primates; family Hylobatidae; genus Symphalangus; species Symphalangus syndactylus. The sequence continues at coordinate 119,576,716 of NC_072428.2, forward strand.
CTGCCAGTAGGTCACATTTTTTTTAATCTTTTTTCTTTTTTTAATAGAAATGAGGCCTCTCCATATTGCTCTGGCTGGTCTCAAACTCTTGGGCTCGAGTGATCCTCCCACTTCGGCCTCTCAAAGTGCTGGGATTAGAGGCATGAGCCACCACACCCTGGCCAGGCCAAGTTTTTTTAATCAGAAAGAGTTTATTATCAGGAAGAACCAGATGATAGCAGAACAAGGTGCTGTTTGTTGACATAGAATTAACTTGGAAACAGATACTACTTAGGGGAAAACATGTATCCCATATTTCAGAGTATGGTTTAAATCAAAATTGGAATAGCAGATGACTCTTCTGAGAGCAATTTGGATATTGTTCAGTCCTGAAGTAGAAAGAGTTTGTGGGATGGAACTAGCAGGGATAGAGGACCACTGCATGTGGAGCCTGATGAATTCCATAACCATTGGGAAGTGGCGGGGGCAGGTGAGGTTATGAAGCAATATCCTAGGGGATGGTGTTTTTCAAGTTAAGAGATAATGACCCATAGGCCAGGCACAGTAGCTCATGCCTGTAATCCCAGCGCTTTGGGAGGCCGAGGTGGGAGGATTGCTTGTGTCCAGGAGTCCAAGACCAACCTGAACAACATAGTAAGACCCCATCTCTACAAAAAATTTTAAAAATTAGCCAGGAGTGGTGGTGCACACCTGTAGTCCCAGCTACTTGGGAGCCTGAGATGGGAGGACTGCTAGAGCCCAGGAAGTCAAAGCTGCAGTGAGCCATGATCACACCACTGCACTCCAGTCTGGGTGAGAGATCGAGACCCTGTCTCAAAAAAAAAGAGCCAGGCTCAGTGGGTCACACCTGTAATCTCACTACTTTGGGAGGCCAAGGTGGGTGGATGACCTGAGGTCAGGAGTTTGAGACCAGCCTGACCAACATGGTGAAACCCCGTTTCTACTAAAACACAAAAAATTAGACAGGCGTGGTGGCAACACCTGTAATCCCAGCTAATCGGGAGTTTGAGGCACGAGAATCACTTGAACCCAGGAGATGGAGGTTGCAGTGAGCCGAGATCATGCCACTGTGCTCCAGCCTGGGTGACAGAGCAAGACTCTGTCTTGAAAAAAAAAAAAAAAAAGATAATGACCCATGCAAGCCAGAAATTTAAATTCTGGATCACCAAAGCAGACCTGATGAAGACATTGCACCGAGCACCTGTACACCCTGAAGACTTCTTCTTTCTGGACATCTACCCCACACTACCCCGACACTAAAGGAACTACCCAAGCACTCACATTACTTTATTTCTATGTTCTCTGTCTTTTTCAATAGAGTCTTTGGTCTCTTAGGATGGAGTTTCATGGTTCGGTTCAATATAAAGATTTTCACAGATGCCTTTTCATTTAGATGTAGGTAGAATTGCCTAAGGCTGGTGAAGTCTACCAGATTAATTTCTTCCTTTACTTGTTTGTTTGTTTTGAGACAGGGTCTCACTCTGTCACTTAGGCTGGTTCACTGCAGCCTTGACCTCAGGCTAAAGCTATCCTCCCACCTCAGCCTACTGAGACGCTGGGACCACAGGTGCGCACTGCCACACCAGGCTAATTTTTTTAATTATATTTTTTGTAGATATGGAATCTCCCTTTGTTACCCAGGCTGGTCCCAAACTCCTGGGCTCAAAATGATCCTCCCACCTTAGTCTCCCAAAGTGTTAGGATTATAGGCGTGAGCCACTACACCCAGCCCTTCATTTTTTGAACACAGTTATCTCAATACTCTTTTCATCTTATACACCTTAATGTAAGAAGTGATACAGTTCAGCCCATTTGTTTTTCTTCACTCTGCCTTCCTCTCTGCTGGTCCCCAGAACCCCCTGTGTTCCAGGACTCCTGACCTCCAGGACTGACAGATACAGGCATTCACTCAGACTTGAGGAGCTCTTTGCTGAGTGCCTCTCACCTCTCACCCAGACCTTAACACCCATTGTTGGCAAGCCTCAGAAAACCAGGCCTATAGACCTTTCTCTTCCTTCCTATTGCAGCAAACGTAATGAAAGAGAAGGATTATATTGGCACTTGGCCACCTCAGAAACACTCTTCTGTCTGAGATCTTATCGCAGATTCATACAGCTATCTTTCATTCCTGAAAAGTAGATGGGGGAAAACAAAATAGATTAACAAGTTCGTAAGTATTGGTTGGTGCAAAAGTAATTGTGGAGTTTTTTTGCCATTAGAAGTAATAGCAAATTTGAAGTTGGTGCAGTTACTTTCACACCAACCTAATAAGCCTCTTAGCAGAAGTGCTAAGAAAGCATCAGCATTTTTTAATATAGCTGACACTTTTCCTAATGATGCCACAAGAAAAAGAGGATGTAGCATTTGCTGGTTTGGAGTGAGGTTTTTTGGGGTTTTGTCCTTTGGGGTTTTTTTGTTTGTTTGTTTGTTTTTGAGACGGAGTTTCACTCTTGTTGTCCAGGCTGGAGTGCAGTGGCTCAATCTCAGCTCACCGCAACCTCTGCCTCCTAGGTTCAAGTGATTCTCCTGCCTCAGCCTCCCGAGTAGCTGGGATTACAGGCATGTGCCACCACACCCAGCTAATTTTGTATTTTCGGTAGAGACAGGGTTTCTCCATGTTGGTCAGGCTGGTCTCGAACTCCCGACCTCAGATGATCTGCCCGCCTCAGCCTCCCAGAGTTCCAGACCAGCCTGGGCAACATGGTGAAACCCCGTCTCTACTAAAAATACAAAAATTAGCCAGGCATGGTGGTGGGCATCTGTAATCCCAGCTACTCAGGAGGCTGAGTCAGGAGAATTGCTTGAATCCAGGAGGCAGAGGTTGCAGTGAGCTGAGATTGCACCATTGCACTCCAGCCTGGGCAACAAAGCGAGACTCTGTCTCAAACAAACAAAAGGTTCATCTTTTAAATTTGAAAAAACTTTCATTCAAAATTCCAAAGAGTGTTTTGGGAATATGAACTTTATACTGATTTTAAAGTTCATTTGAAAGAATAAAACCTGCCGTGCGTGGTGGCTCACGCCTGTAATCCCAGCACTTTGGGAGGCTGAGGCGGGTGGATCATGAGGTCAGGAGATCGAGACCATCCTGGCTAACACAGTGAAACCCCGTCTCTACTCAAAACACAAAAAATTAGCAGGGCGCGGTGGCGGGCACCTGTAGTCCCAGCTACTCGGGAGGCTGAGGCAGGAGAATGGCTTGAACCCGGGAAGCGGAGTTTGCAGTGATCCGAGATTGCGCCACTGCACTCCAGCCTGGGTATAGAGCAAGACTCCGTCTCAAGAAAAAAAAAAGAAAAGAAAACCTTATCTTAGCCATTTTTTATCCTACCAAGCCTTTCAACAGAACCACTAATAAACTGTAAAATTGACTCAAGTTTTCTCCTCTGCTTCTACCCCAGCTTTCCCCAGGTTCAGGGTTATAGGGAGTTTTCATCACAGAGATGGACCAGGTGAGGGAAGCAAGTGTTCTTGCACTTTGAAATTTCACTTTTTCCTGTATTTTCTTTTGATTTTTTTTCAATTTCATTTTTTGTAATAAAGATGTTAGTGGAGGCCCGACATAGTAGTTCACGCCTATAATCCTAACACTTTGGAAGGTTGAGGCAGGTGGATTGCTTGAGCTTAGGAGTTCAAGACCAGCCTGGGCAACATGGTGAAACCCTGTTTCTACAAAAAATATAAAAATTAGCCCAGCACGGTGGCTCATGCCTATAGTCACAGCTACTCAAGAGGCTAAGGCGAAAGGATTCCTTGAGCCCAGGAGGTCGAGGCTGCAGTGAGCCAAGATCGTGCCACTGCACTCCAGCCGGGATGACAGAGTGAGACTCCATTTCAAAAAAGAAAAAAAAAAAAAGCTGTTAGCAGGGCATACTCCACTTATGGAGCTCTCTGACCTAGAACATCAACATACTTCTCAGCTGTTGACCTTGCATTCTGTCTCTCAATCCTGTTGTATCATTATTTTATTCATTTAACAAAATTTATATAATGCTTACTATGTATAAGCATTCTAAGTGTTTTACATGCATTATATTTAAAACGCATGATAACTTTATGAGTAAACACTGTTAAACTGATTTAACACGTAGGGAAGCTGAGACACAGAAAGTTTCAGTAACTTAAACCAAGTTCACATAGAGAGTGGCAGACAATTCAGGCAATTTGTTTCCAAACCACTATACTACACTGTCTCCCTTTGATGTGAGCTCTGGGTTCCTGCCTAGACTTCACAAATACATACAGGGTGATAACCATTGTTGAACAAATAAATTTGGAAATGTCAAACCTTTCCCCACCCCTGCGAGAGGCTGCTTGCCTTAGTCTAGTTTAGCCACAGCACCCATCTGCCCAGCTGTTCTGAGGGCTGTAGGGGTGCCCTGGAGGTTCATGCTGCTGAGTGCCCCAGGCTCAGCAGCCCTCCCTCTGCACACACACAGGCTTGCCTTTGCTGGCCAGAGGAGCCGACAGGTCTGTATGCTTCTCTGGTTGCAGAACTCATCATTGGCTGGCTGTCAGCCTTAAACATTTTCAGTAAGCAGAGTACTTTGCAATTAGTGAATGTGTCATCTTGATTGGAGTTGAGTGGTGGGCTACAGGTGCTATTTAGAACCAGGGAAACTAAGGGGAAGTAGATGATGTTCAGAAGGAAGGAACCCCAGCAGACGAGTTGTTTCCTCAGCTCCTAGAAGCCTCTGCTCAAGCCTTCCTGCTGCCCTTCAGTTTAGGCCAGGACTCTTTCAGCCTTCCCACCTGTCTCTAACAAAGTTGAGACCAAGGTGGTAGGGCTGTGGAGCCTGGGGAAAGGGTCAGGGGCGTGTTCATTTTTGCCTGGAGCGAGTTTATTGGCTTATTTGTTTCCCCAGCTCCTCACCGGGTCTTCCACCTGGCTCTGCCTACAGCCCTTGCTTGGGGTCCCCCAGAGATTTTGAAGAGCACATCTGTCTCCGCTGGTCAGCACTGAAGACTCAGAAACCACCCACTACCTATGCTGCCCTGGTTAAGACTAGGGGTCTCAACCCTCCCTCCTCATGTTCTGAATGAAGAGAAATGGACTGGAGGGCTGTTTAAAAATTAAAGCTGCTGGGTGCGGTGGCTCACGCCTGTAATCCCAGCACTTTGGGATGCCGACGCAGGCGGATCACAAGGTCAGGAGTTTGAGACCAGCCTGGCCAATATGGTGAAACCCCATCTCTACTAAAAATACAAAATTTAGCCGGGCGTGGTGGCACACGCCTGTAGTCCCAGCTACTTGGGAGGCTGAGGCAAGAGAATCGCTTGAACCCGGGAGGCAGAGGTTGCGGTGAGCCAAGATTGCGCCACTGCACTCCAGCCAGGCTGACAGAGTGAGACTCCCTAGTAAATAAAAAATAAAAATAAAATAAAATAAAAATGAAAATTAAAGCTGATGACAAGGCATTGTCATTACACTTAGAGAAGGAGCAGCCCTTTGCATGTATCTTCAGGGTAGCGTGTCCCACATTCTGGGCTGGTCCTGGCAACACTCTTGCTGCTGAGGTTCCAGCTTAAGACTTCAACGTCATATTTTCTGAAACTATAAGACCACTGGGTGCGGTGGCTCACGCCTGTAATCCCAGCACTTTGGGAGGCCGAGGCAGACGGATCACGAGGTCAGGAGATCGAGACCATCCTGGCTAATACGGTGAAACCCCGTCTCTACTAAAAAAATACAAATATTAGCCATGCATGGTGGTGGGCACCTATAGTCCCAGCTACTTGGGAGGCTGAGGCAGGAGAATGGCGTGAACCCGGGAGGCGGAGCTTGCAGTGAGCCAAGATGGCGCCACTGCACTCCAGCCTGGGCGACAGAGCGAGACTCTGTCTCAAAAAAAAAATAAAATACAATAAAAAATAAAAAAATAAAATTATAAGACCCCACTCTGCCTTACTGTGCTGTAAAACAAATGTACATTTTATTATGCATTCCAACTGCCAAGTTAAATTAATGTAGACATTTCTTTAGGGAAAAACGTTCTATCTTTTTACACTAAACAATCTTCACCTTTTCACATCCCTGTTTTCTTTGACCTTATTAAAAACTTTTTAAAATATGTATGTTTTCCCGGCAGAATTTAGTCTCAACTATGCTCATTAGAATTTTTTTTTTTTTTGAGACAGAGTCTTATTCTGTCTCACCCAGGCTGGAGTGCAGTGGCACAATCTCGGCTCACTGCAACCTCCACCTCCTGGGTTCAAGCGATTCTCCTGCCTCAGCCTCCTGAGAGAGCCCAGCTAATTTTTTATATTTTTGGTAGAGATGGGGTTTCACCATGTTGGCCAGGCTGGTCTCGAACTCCTGACCTCAAATGATCCTGCCTCCCAAAGTGCTGGGATTTCAGGCATGAGCCATCATGCCCAGCCCAATAGGATATTCTTAACCTGGGGTCTATGGACCCTGAGAAATTCTGTACAAAGATATTTGTATTTTTTTGGTATCTATAGCTTTTTTTTTTCTTTGCCTCCGCTAGCAGCAGGGAGGATATCTATAGCTTTGATTGAATGTGTAACTAGACCAGAGGCATTTCCCACCCCCACCCCTGTTCATCTCCAGCCCACAAAAAAAGGTTAAGAACCTCTACTATAGAAGGTGGTGATGAGGATCGTTTAACTTTGTAGATACCTGGTATAGCACTGAGAGTAAAAGGAGGAGCAATGGAGAGGGAAGGTCCCGCAGAGCTGGATACCCTAAAAGCTGAACCTCTAACAAGCTCTGTAATCTTAGGCAAGCAAATTAACCCCTGTAAGCCTTAGCTATAAAAATTAGGATAATGTTAGTTCCATACTCCAAGGAAGTTGTGAGCATTAAACAAGATGATTCCTGTCAAGTTCTTAGCATAGTGCCTGGCACAGGGATGCATCATAAATATAAAATTCTTTAGCTGTCGGCATCAATTTCTTCTCCATCATTCCTCGCATATGTTGGAGTGCACAGTACTATGTAGACGCTGCTTTCCTGTCTTTAAGACGGATCCGAATGCTTGCCTTATGCAGTTGAAGATGTATGTTGCAGAGGTGGACCCTGTAAAAATGGGAATAGAGCAGAAGCCTTTCTATAACCTTGACTGAAGAAAATACAAGGTGACATTGTTTAAAAAGGCTCTATCACTTGCCTTTGTCTAGGGCTGCTGTTCTCTTCTGCACATAGTTTGCAGTCATGAGTGTGGCCTTTTTACTCCTAAAATGGCACTATCTGTCTTCAAATCTCAGCAGATGCGTTGTATTTCAACTCTATCACGAAAGGTAGCTTTTGCCATTTTTTCCTTTTTGTCACCACCATCATCCATTTTTACTTAGTGCATGTCCCACTGTTCCAACTCTTTAAAAATGAGAGGGACGATGCCAGTCCTCCACGTTAGACTGTAAAACACATCTCCTTCCACCTTTTTCTGTGCTCCTCGTTCCCTGGACACATCAGCATATGGGCTTGTTCTCACCAGAGTCCATTGAGATGTAAATGTTAATTTAGGAACTGTATTATTGTTTCTCCCCAAAAAGGTTGCTGATGTGCTATTCCAGTGTGTACTAAATCACTTTTTGCCTCATTATTTTAATTAAAGTTTAAATAAATGAATGTATTAAATAGTCTTAGTGTAAGAGTGCGTTTTCAGTCACCATAAGCATAATAGCCTTAAAAGTGCTGTGTTCTATGACACTGTGATACTATTTGTAGCTTTCATCCAAAGATGGTAAGCTCAGTGCCTCAGGACTTGAAGCAGGCAGCCCCTAAGCAACTGTTTTTTGTGTGAGCTGTGAGTCCCAGGATACAAGCCTCTCATCTTCAAGGTCCCCAAAGAGCAGCACAGCTGGTAGCTGTAGATTTTTAGGCTGCCCTCCTTTAAGGTTAATGGTCTTTTCCACCCACTCCCTTGTTGATAGAATGACTTGAGAGAAAATGAAGACACTAGAGTGCTGGTCTCAGACTGCGCTGAGGCATCGCCTATTCTGTAAGAAAAAGCAAATGAAGATTCATGTGTATTACAGCTGTTTCTCCTTTGGAATCATAGGTCTTTTTTAAATAGAGGGGGAAGAGGGGATAGTCCTAGACCTGAAAAGATTCCTTCTTGTAATATAAGGAGAGCTGTGAGCTGTGGATCAAAATGAAGAGGAGTAAGGGGAGTATGCAGCGTTGCCTGTGGCTCCAGCTGAGCTGGGAGCTGGCGGCTGTTCCTGGGAACTGAACAGTGTGTGGTGCAGCACCTTGGGACAGCAGTGTCTCTTAGTGTCTTCCACACGCCCCCCTGGGAAATAGACTTTCTTTGCAGACAGGGACTTTCCCATTTAAGTCAGCTAACTTTTCTCTAAGATGAATCGTTTTCATTCTGGGAAGCATGTTGGTAGATGTCATACCAGGAAAATAACCATTTCAGTTGGCTATAATTTTGCCTTTTGGCTATACACATTGAGCGTAATTATTTAGGGTCTTCATCTTTTTCCTTTCATTGTCCATTCTTTCATTTTGTTTTTTTACTACTGCTACAACCACCACCACTGCCACCATCATCTCCTTGCAAATGGCTAAGCAGTGTCTGCATTATTCTACCTTCACCCAGTAAACTGAGTAGAACAGATCTTCTGAGCCCTGTTCAGAAGCAGCTAAAACCGGGACTTGCCCAGGATCTGTCAGCTCTTAAATAGTAAGACTAGAAATCATACCAGATCTCCAGTACTCTTTCTACTGCCCAATGAAACTCCCTTCTTCCCCTTCACTCCCTCTTGCCAGCTTAGCCTACTTAGGAAGTAAAGAAGGCATAATACAAATGAAAATCATGGCCTTTATTATTCATCTGGTTATGCTAGTACTTGGTGTGGTGACTCCTTTGCAGGATTGTTTTAAGGAATGGTGGCAGCTGTGTTTTACTTACTTTAGAAGTCAAAGACTCATGGTAAATCTTAGCAGAGGCAAATAAAAACATGATACTAAAACCTAACATCTAAATCAGTGTACTGTCCAATATGATAGCTGTTAGCTACATGTGGCTATTTGAATTTAAATGCAAGTTGATTAAAATGAAATAAAATGTAAAAGGTAGTTATTAGTCACAATCATATTTCAAGTGCTGAATAGCCACATATGCCCTGAGATACTGAATTTTTAATTTAATTATAATTTATTCACATTTAAATGTAAACAGGCATATGTACCTAGTAGCCACTTTAATGGACTGTAGATACAGAACATGTCCATCACTGAAGACAGTTCTATTGGGTAGTGCTGATCTAAGGGCTATATCAATAACACTGTGGTCTCCTGGCAAGTTGTACCCTCTCTGCACAGGGGAGGACAACACAAATACTTCATGAGCTTTGTCTTCCAGTGACCTTCTCAGCTCATAAACAGCATGGCTTTGCTTTAAAAAAAAAAAAGAAAAAAAATCTACCCATGTGACTGCAGTAATCCGCAGCCAGTAAACAGCAGGGTGGGAGGGTTGCGAGGAGAACTGATCTATTTTTATGCACTGCAGAGTCCAAGCAGGAAAACCTGAGACCGGAGACAGTGGCGACACCGAGACTCACTTCCTAGTGAGTTTATTCATGACTCAGGCCACGTGCATATTTCCACTTGGATTCCTCACAAGTGCAAGTTTCTCTTCTAGGCTACAGGTATCTGCAGCCAGGTGCTCTAATGGATTTATAGTAGCCCGCCAAAAGATCAAATATCCAAAGCCTGACAGGTCACAAGGCTGACAGGAGCCATGACTATTGCATGAATTCCAGATTTCACAGTGAAACAGAGCTGCTACTGAAAAATGGGAGCACAGAGATGTTCACTGGGGCTCTTGATTCTAGACACTCAAAGAGCGGTACAGTTCTCTGCCCCATGTGTGTTTCTCACCCAACCTTTTCATGGTGTTGAGGAGGGGAAGGGACAGCTCAGTGGTGATTCTTCACTTCTCAAACATGTCCTCCTTCCTTGTCTTCATAATGACCTCCTGAAGTCCAAAGTGCCTTCCAAAATAGCTCTTGGAAAGAGGTGGCAGTTTTCCTGACTCCCCAATCTTCCCCCGTCCTGGAAGATGTGTTGATGGCACTAATTTGAGGGGTAGCAGAGACTACAGTCCTACTCTCTTTACCAGCTGGGGCATCGGAGGCATGCAGTAACTGTTGACTACTACTGCTACAACTGCTGTTATGATTATTACCATTATAATGATTAATCACTCACACTGAATGGGAAGGGAAGTAACCTTCAGAGGTTCACTCTTAGTACTTCTGGCACACATGCTTAGGGCCGGGGCCAGTGAGTCTTCATCCACAGAGAGGTGATAGTGAATCTCCCACAAGGATCCCTACTTCAGGAAGCCTGTGTTCCTGGTGGAAGTCCATCATATCCCTCAGGCATACTGAGATTCTGTTCTCTAGAATTACCAGGCCTTTCCTGTCCCTCCTCAGGCATACCCCCCATAGCTGGAGGGATTTCCAGTTGCCAGGGTTCTTTGGTGCTTTTCTTTGCCTCCTGCAGAGATGCTGAGCTGTGGACACCTTCAGAAAGACCTGCACTGCCTCATGAGAGTATCTCCTGTCCCTCTTTGTGGGTTTAGGTCTGCACATCCAAAGGGGATGTGTCATTCTCTCTCTACCATTATAACCTGGGGTGGCCTCAGGCATTCATCATTTGTATGCCAGGAATTGCTAACCTAAGCTCTGCTATTTGAAGGCTTAAAGACTGCAGATCAAAAGTGGACATAGAGGGCCTTTACAATGAGATGATAGACCAGTAGCTGTCAGTCTTTATTCTTAGTGCTCATCTAAGCCATTACCATGTCCTTCAGATATAGCTTTTAGATACTTTTCATGTGAAAGACTGGATACCTCTAGTCGACATGTCAGGGCCCCAAAGGGAATCAAGCCCCGTTGGCATACCTTCATGTACTCTTTTTTTGTTTTTCTATACTTCAATAGATGCAAATTCATTTACTCTTTGGTCTGCCTGTGTTGGGTATCCTCAGCTTGGGGAAACTCGATGAGCCAGCACACCATCCTATGAACAGAACACCAATCTGAGCCAGGGACATTCCAAGCAGACAACTCAGGTCAGGGCTTCCGGACAGATTCCCAAGAAGGTCCCTGCCATCTGGCAGATGGACACCACTGACTGTGGTCTCCTCTCCATCCACGGTGTCCTCAAGGCCAAGTTACATGCTTCTTTGTCTCATTCTCCTTCCCTTTAGGTCCGCAGATCTTTCTGAGTCTTTGTATGTAAAGGCAGATTTTGGTCTTAGATCATTCCAGCTCTTTATAAACCAAGACTGAATCTTGTGCCTGTCATTGTGAGCGCTGTTCTGTAAAGGGATTTTTTTTTTCTGGCATACCAAATCCAGAGCCGTAATTGGACAAGTTTAATTGGAGTCATTTCTATTCAATACATGGATGGAAAAGTGGGTTTTAATTGAGCATGTAAAAAGGGCATTAATCACTGTTCACACAGGAATCAATATTAGAACAGGAAAAATTCTTATAAAGTTTTTCAGGTTCTTGGGTAAAGGGGACTTTCCTCTTTTTGTTTATGCTTCCATTAGGATTTTGAAGGAATGCCAGTGCACTGTTATTAACTCTAATAGCTTGTCCCTCACAGCCAGGATGGTTTGGGGCCCTCTGGCTCTCAGGTTACCTGTGTAAATACAGGGATTCACTTGCCAGCACCCAGCTCTAACATTTGCTTAATAAAGAGCAAATGTGCAGAATCCAACAGCAGCAGCAGCCTGGCAGAAGCAGTAATCTGAACAGGATAAACATGCTTCCTCTTTGTGCGATGCTCTTTCTCCATCCTCCTGCCAAGAGCAGGATATCAAATGAAGGGGAGGTTGTGGTTGGAGTCAGTGAAGTGAATGTCTAAGTGGCACCTGCTTCATTCAACAGATCTGCTTTCCTGGGGCCTCCCAGTGCACATCTGCTCCTGACAAAGCCTCTTTTCTCCTCCTGTTGGTCAGACTGAGAGCAAAGGCCTGGCAAGGAGACATACTGGTTTTGCTTTGTCAGCACAATTGCCTGTGACATTATAATTACACCAAATCTTCATTATTAGAAAGGCCCCAATTTAGAGATTTTCAGAGCCTAAATGGGATTTTCTAAGTGAAATTGATTAAAAAAAAAAAAAAAAACTTTGCCATCATAAAGCCTAGCAATTGGATCTGAGAATCATTGAAGGGGTCTACATATGGAAACCGAGACACTGCTGTGAGTGAGACTACAAAGACCATGCTATCAGATTGGCTCGCTAGAGAGGCATCCAGCAGTCTTCTGACTCCGCCCAGCCCATCCTCTCCTTATTCCTGTAGCACTGTAACGTGCATCTACACTACATTGCTCTCACATGCTGATAGTTTCTTATGCAGAGGCCTGGCGGGGGGGCTGGAGGGTGTTAAAATAAGTTGATGAGGTACGGCAGTAAAGGAAAGAACCTGTGATTTAAATAAGGGAAATGCCAGAAAACTATATTTTAGGTGAATACAAAGCATCCAATTTAGATTGAGTTTCCATTTAAACAAAGGCTACTCTTAAGAGTGTTACACAGTGTGAGTGTATGTGTCTGTCTGTCGGAGGCACATTTATGATATGGAGTTGGCACACTGGAAGCTCTGGGAAGTTTTAGAGCTGTGCTTTGGCTATTTAAACTTAATTAAAACAGAATAAAATTTAAAAATCAGTTCCTCAGTCACGCTGGCCACATTTCAAGCACTCTGTAGCCACTGTGTTGGACAGCACTCAAACAGAACGTGCCCATCATCACAGGAAGCTCTAGTGGACTGCACTGTTTGAGGTTGGTCTGAACCTCTTGAAATGCCTCGACTGCTTAAGGAAGCCTGGGAGTTTCTATTGCAGTCTTGGAGGGAAAAAATGAAATTTGCCTCAATGTTTCTGGAACAACTCCTTCCAGCCATGATACCTAGACTGTGTTCTTTTTCACCTTTTTGTATTTTTTTCCCCAAGGATTTCATGTCCTTTTCCTACTCCTACCCCTTGTTTAAAAAAAAAAAAAACTTGAATTATAACAATAAGAAGGAAATTTAATTTTAGGAATGTCCACTTTCAGCTGACCTTCTCCTTGGCCTTCTCCTAAATAAGCTTTCACAGCCCTGCTGTTGGACCAGACAGTCCTTTTCTCATTAAACCGAGCACCTTAGTAAAACAAGAGGGCATGTGAACACTCGGGCCAAGAGTGTGTAAACAAGTTGTGCATTGTGTGGACAATGCTGCTGGGCGTGGAACGCTGGGCTGCCAACACTTTCCATTTCCAGCAACTCTTGGGACCAAGGACAGGGCCTTTAATCTTGCTTCTTCCATTTGTCTGTGTCTAGTAGCTACTACACAGTTGCTTTGACTCCTGGAGAAAGCTCACGTAAACTAACAATACCACTTCAAATTTAGACAGTGTCTTTTTCTCTCAAGAACTTAAATCATGTAAGCATGATGTTATTTATCCTCATAGTGGTCCTAAGACACAGAAGTGGCCTGTTGGTTTTACAAATGTGAATATAGTCAACTCTTACTTGTTACCTACAGATTATCTGTCACACAGATTACTCGTGACACATTTTAAATCCTTGGGCAATTTCTCTGAGCGAGCCAGTGTAAGCCTGGACCATCTCCTCCGCCCCCCGACCCAGCTGCTGGGTACTTAGGGAATACAAATTAGTTTTCATATTAGCTTAAAGAAGACATAATTAGGAAGGTAAGTCTGCTACAAGAAAATCACATCACAAATTCCAACGGCGATGGGGAAATATGAGGGAAATGACCTCCTCTCACTTCAACTGAACTAAGATCTGGTGGTCTAAGTGCACATTAGCACTTGGTGCTGGCATGCTTGCCAAAGGCTTTCCTCACGGGTGGAAGGAGCGAGGCTGTGCACCCTGCACCGGATGTGCATGGGAGGCTGCAGCGCCGCAGCGGGGCTGGTGGCCCATCTTGCCCGGTGCTTTTTTTTTTTTTTTTTAACAGTTCTGTGTTATTGTCAGGCCTCTTTATGGCAGATCGTGCAGGTCGCAAGTGGATCCTGACTGACAAAGCCACAGGTGGGTTCATCTTTGGGGAAAGAAGGAAGCAGCTGGAGGATAGAGTCACTGTGAGGCTGTCATTCCAGGCGCTGCTTCCTGCATGGATGGTGGGATTCCTCTACTGTGCAGTCCCCCTCACTCGGTCACCTGATAGTAGTTTTAGTAACCATTGATTATCTGATTTTTCTAGTGTTAAATGTTTCCTTTTCATTTATTAGCTGGAATTCTTTTTTTTTTTTTTTTTTTAAGAGACAGGGTCTTACTACATTACCCAGGCTGGAGTGCAGTGGCTATTCCCAGACTACAGCTTCGAACTGCTGGCCTCAAGTGATCCTCCCACCTCTAGTTGGGATTCTTTTATAAAGAACTTGTCCCCATTAACAGTTTGGCTATGCTAAGTACAGTTCAGATAGGAAAAGCAGGAGAAAAACCTGATGAAGATGAAGTTTATTGGGATAGATTTCTTTCCATCTGACTCTAAAGCCCTATTACTGTCTATTTCCACTTACTGATCTGCTTTTTTCAGGTGTCTCACTGCCTAGAGCAAATTTAATTCTGCCCTTTATATGCTGTTAAAAAGTTTTAGTTTTTTTTGTGTTTTCTTTCCTAAATGGTGCTCTACAGATTATGCTGAGTGAGGGGATGAAAAGTCACGAGTACATCTTTGGAAGCTTCCTTGCCTCAGTGTATCCCTGCTCAGATAGAAGAGGTAGGGGCTGGATGACAGGCACGTGGGAGTTCGTTGTTCTCCTCCCTCTCCTGATGCCTATTTGACATTTTCCATCATAAAGTTTGAAGAAAAAACAAACGTTTGAAAATAATAATAACAGAAAGATAAATCTCCCTCCCTAACTCTGAGTAACTCCTGAGTGGGCCTGCTGTTCATTTCTGCACCTGACTGTTGCAGGCTCCTGGTGACTTTCTTCTTCTGAGGTTTGTCATCTGGGCTCCACTTTCCATTTTAAAATATTGGTGCACTCTGCATATTGCCATACTCTATCCTCTGGGACACAGACTTCAACCTGAGTGTTGTTCCCACCCTTCTTCCTAGTGATTTCTTCTGGGAATTTACTGGGTACCCCTTGCCCTGCTCTGTACAGTCAGATCAGATGTCCTCCAGAGCAGGGGTCCCCAACCCCTGGCATTACAGGAGGTGGGTGGCAGGTGAGCGAGCATCACCGCCCGAGCTCCACCTACTGTCAGATCATCAGCGGCGTCAGATTTTCATAGGAGCATGAACCCTATTGTGAACTGATGATCTGAGGTGGAATAGTTTCATCCCCAAACCATCCCCCACAACCCCCTCATCCATGGAAGTATTGTCTTCCACGAAACTAGTCCCTGGTGCCAAAAATGCTTGGGACCGCTGCTCCAGAGCACATGCATATTCCACAAGCTTTAGCAGAACGCTTTCTGTCCTGCCATTTTCAGTTTAAAGCCGCCTTGGCAGGGTCAACAGGTCTTGCAGTTAGCTTGTTCATCCCCACATTGGGAGCTCAATTTTCAGGATAATAAACCATGGTGGTTCTGAATACTGAAACACAGAACGCTGATTTCATAATGCTCCTGGGCATCTCCAGTGATTTCAAGAGGAAATCATGACATTGTATCTCCAAAATAGGTTTTGAGATACATTTACTAACAAAGTAAAAATGAATTCAGTTTTAATATTTGGCTTATGGGATGAGGGGCATGAAAAGCTTCCTGGTGGTCTGCAAAATCAGGCAAAAGATAGAGTGACCCTGTCTCAACCAGAGTCACTCCTTTGAATGTTATTCCAGAAAGCAGTTTTTCTTAGTCTTGAGATGGTCCAGCAAGAAAGAAGAAAACTCTTTGAGTGCTGAAGAGCACCCTGTGCACCAAGGCACCTGTGAGGCTGCTCTTGGCTTCATGAGAATATTCAGTACTTGCCAGATGTAAGACATATTTTAATCCATAAATCCCCCAAATGTACCCAAAAGCTTGGACTTAAGAAACACGGAAAAGGGAGATTAAATGTCCCAAAAGCAGCTCAAAAGCAGCTAATAGAACAGAAACAGAACCACTGGGAAAGAAACGCTTTTTCTCTTCCCCGCTTGCCCTACTATCATGAGGTTACTTGGACCTCCTTTTTGTTTGATATTGACATTCTCTTCATGACCTTCCTCTTCTTGCTCTACATATGTCCTCTTTCCATCTAGTCCTTGGTATTCTCAGCCTGTCTAACTGCTGTCTGCCTGCTAGACTAGCTTCTTTACTGATTTCCTGTTACCTTCTTCCACTTCTATACTGGCACATACCATGCCTGTTTTTCTTCATATAGTGGCCTTCCTTAGACGTCAGCCACTGATGTAAATATTTTTCCAGGCCTGTAAATGGAAGATTTTTAAAGGACTTCCTTCCTGCCTGTCACCCCTAGAAACACCTATAGATAACCCTTGCTGGCTCCTTAAAAACTCAAGCAATATAATCCGTAATTTAATTTTTTACTCATGTATTCCTCTCCTTTCTAATCATGGTCCCGGTTCCCATTTGGGCCAGTATTTCCTTGATATACATGGTTAGCGTTCATGTTCATAAACTAAAGGAGGCATTACATAATGTAAATTTCCCTTTGGGTTTTAAGAATTATTTCTCTTCCACCTACTGTCATGTTTATTATTTGTTTAGCTCTCTCCTTTTCTCTCAACAGCCGTCAATATTTTTCTCCCAACTAAAGATATTTCCATGACCAACTTGGAAGGCCTTCAGGCTGAAAGATTCAGTTACAGCAAACAACAATTCCCAAAGGTTTCCCAGACTGTGAGGGCAAATGAAAGGCCCATTCTTCCTCAGGCTGTCCTGCTCTATCTTGTCGTGGGGTGAGGGGAAGAGGGCCAGCTATGGTGCTGGATAACTTCAACAGCCCTGCAGCCCTGTGCTCTGCCTGGCTTAAGCCTGTTAGTTTCCGGAGGACTTCAGAAATGTATCAGGGTGATGACATCACATCATACTGCCCTGATTGTATTTTTCACATTCTTAATATTGAGGAGTGGTTTTGCCTGGTTGCTTATTGACCAGTGCACTCAATTAGCAACCACTTCATCTACGTCATGTGCAGTGCCAGTTCTGACCATCACTGTGTTTCAGAAGGGAAGCTGCCTGCCAGTCCATCTGCCCTGATTTCATGGCTGTTATCTTAATCTTTACATCTTTGAAGGCCTTTGGTGAATGATGTGCTTCCTGGCAGGAGAAAATCACTGCTGAAAGGAGATCTGTGTTGTCTCTGCTTTTCTTTCTGTTTCTCGAGAGCTTTAGTCTAACATCTGTGACCCCAGCCAGACTCCATCAAACTTCGTACTCAAAGTCATCTTTGAAAAGCAGTGGCGTTTATTATATACCTACTATGTGCCAAGCACTGTAATAGATTTTAATGTGTCATCCCATCTATCTAGTTCAGCAGCCCTGTGAGATGAGTGATCACCATTTTATATTTATGAGGAAACAGGCTCACAAGCCATTAAACAGCAGAACCAAGATTCACATGTAGGTCTTTCTGACTGGGAAGCCTTTAATGGAAATAAACAGCCTACTTTTTCTCACATAAAATGCACCCGATCTACAGCACCATGAGAATGTGGTTGTGGAGAAAATTCGACTTCATTCTGAATCAGAGTAAAAGGTGTTAAGGCTGTTCAGTCTGTGGAGGGCAAGACTAAAGGGAGTACCATCAAGTTTCTGAAATTCATGAAGAGTATGATCAATGATACATTTTCATATCATATTCAATTATTGAGCACCTACTGTGTTCAAGTTGCTCAACATTAAAAGACAGTCCTCGGCCGGGTGCAGTGGCTCATGCCTATAATCCCAGCACTTTGGGAGGCCGAGGCAGGTGAATCACGAGGTCAGGAGTTCAAGACCAGCCTGACCAACATGGTGAAACCCCACCTCTACTAAAAATAAAAAAATTAGCCGGGCATGGTGGTGCGTGCCTGTAATCCCAGCTACTCAGGAGGCTGAGGCAGGAGAATCACTTGAACCTGGGAGGCAGAGGTTGCAGTGAGCCGAGATCACGCCACTGCACTCCAGCCTGAGCAACAAAGCAAGACTCCGTCTCAAAAAAAAAAAAAAAAAAAAAAAAAAAAAAGTCCTGCCAACAATGCAAGCATGCAGATTTATAGAGAGAAAAGCAGCAACTCCTTGGGAACAGGTCAGCACATACCTGGAGCCAAATGAATGGTGGCGGCAGTAAAGTCACAGGAGGGAGAAACCAGGTGGGCTGTCCCCTCAGAGCCAACCCCATGAACCATGTGGAAACTGCCAGAAGAACTGGCCTGAGACTGGCAGGGCCTAATTCCAGACAGAGAGACCTGAGGAAGTTCACATGGCATCCAAGGGACACGTGATTGTAATGAGGGTATAGTGTAGGGTGTTTGCAGGAAAGGATACATAAACTTCAACTATTAGCTATTTGGACTTTATTTTCCTGATAGAAGAAAGCAAAGTAATTTTCTTGGTGGGATGGGATGGCTTTTGCCAAACAATATTTTAAGATGTTAACCATGATATACATACTTATTCATCCAATAATACTGAATACTGAAAGAAGTTAGCCTTGGGAAAAATAAATTCCCTCAAATAAAATAAATAAATTCCATTTCCACGGATACGTGCACATATGTTTATGTGTGTAAATTTCATTACACAATAGCCAGGTGATGAAACTCATTGCCGCAGGAGAGATCTGGAATAGAGTAGATTGGCTCATGAATGATAAATCCAGAATGTGCAAGGCTGTGACCCTAACCTTTAAAGCAACTCTCATTGGCGCCCATGGTCTACCACAGTGCTCCCCTGGTGCCACCATCAGAGGCAGACCACTGTAAAACCTCATGGCCTCTTGTTTTGCAGCGTGCAAGGCCAGGCTTATGAGTAGATACCATAATCTGCCACCCATGTAATGTGATTTGAGAGGCATCACTTTGTATGGAAGTTTTAAAAGATCCCTCTGGCAAGTGCTAAAGTAGGGTGATTACAAAGGAAGGCAAGAGATGGTAGTGTCTGTCCAGGGAGGCAGGGGGAAAAGTGTTGAATTTGGGGTCTGTATTTGAAGGGAGAGAATCAGCTGGTGCGTTGGATGTGAAGTCAAGGATGACTTCAGAGCTTTTGGCCTGAGCAACTAGAAGAATGTTATTGCCATTTATTTGGGAAGAGAGGAGACTTGGGAAAAGCATGTTTCAGCATTTTGGCTCAAGAATGATAACATAAAAAAAGAGAGCCACGTCAGGCCTCATTGTCCTTGACAGGGAAACGTGGTCCTGCAGCCAGTTCTTCCAGAGATTTGGGTCCGACTGCTGCTTGATGAGGAAATCTTTATGTTGGTACCTGAAGTTTCTGAGTCACCTTTGACCTTTTCTCCATTTTGACCAATTCTATAAACCTTACCATGAAGCTTGAGAAGAAAAGCAGCAGGGGGCCCAAAGAGGACAGTCCTCTCCCTTCTGATCCTTCTTGGCCCTGGTGTTAAGTGTTTAAGGACATTCTAATATATGGAAAGACTCCCAAATCAAAGGCCTGGGCCCCTGACTTTACCATAAACTCAGTCCTTTGGGGAATAAAATCAGTCCTCCTTTGATCTGTGTTGAGGTTTGTTTTTTTTTTTTAATAAATTTTTTTTTTTTTTTTTTTTTTTTTTTTTTTTTTTAGTGGTTTTGACAGCAAAAGCCAGCTCCTTCCAAGTGATAGCTAATGATCTTTCCTCTAACTTAGGGCTTGTTGGAGTCTGGGACTTCAGATTTACTTGAATTGTCAGATTTATTGTTTTGCACTCAACACAGCAATCATGAAGCATGATCCTCACCTAATATATGGTAATTAGGCCAATGGTGATATAGTATCCATTAATTTTACCTTCCGTTTAATTCCTTGGATGAATAGCTCAGAAATATATACTTGGTTTTCTAATTATACAGAGAGCAGAAATAAATACTCTAGTCCAGTCTAATTCATATGAGACTTTCCAGTTGCTGGGGTTCTGAATGAAATTCGTCAAGTCTTCCTTGACAGTGTTCTGGTAGCATAACAGTGGGAATCCCCTTGCCCCCAATAAAATTTTTATGTTTACCTTTGAGTTCAAATAAAAAGACGGGTTGTATTTACTAAACTGAGTTAACTCTAAGGTTGTGTGTAGCTCTGAAATACTAAAGTCTTCAGGACATTAGAAGTATGTGCCTTTATGATGAGCCCGTGGTTCTGGCTCTGACTTGTGAAAGGGAAGGAGCCCCGCCCTGTGGACTTCTCTAGGGTCTCAGCAGAAGTCAAGTGACATGCAGCGGGGGTGAGAGGGCTCGGAAAGGGGCTTTACTGAGGCCAAGGGTCTCATTACCAGGACTCTACAAGGGCCCTGTAAGAAAAAGGAGCACTTCCACCCCTTAAAGTAGAACACGAAGGGCTTCCTGTTGCTTAATCAATCAAAATGACCCAGAATACAAGCTTGGATTAACATGCGCCTCTAGATTAGGGCTAATCAGGGGCAGGCTGAGCAGATGCGGGGACAGTCCCAGCCTGATTACTGTACCTCAGCATTTAATCATCTCTCTTCCAAGGGCAGCCGCCCGACTTAGTGCACGCTGGGTTTCCAGGCCTCCAGCCCCTCCCCCTTTCCCTTGCCAGGGACATGAAGGCTGTTAGGTCAGAGACACTGAGGCGATTTAATCTAATCCCATGTCAAAATGGCTGTGTGTGAGAGGGAGACAGGTCTTAAAATCCCTACAGTGGGATGGTCGTGCATTTATTTAAGGTGGCAGTAGACAGAAACTCTATGTAGAAAATAGCGGAATTGGAGTTCCAAGGCACGCGAGGTTATGAAATGACTCCCATCATGGCCTCCCTCTCCCGTGCTTCTAAGGTGTGTGGCTGTCCTCACCAGTTACTCATCCCTGGGAGCTTTGGGTGGGGACCATTTCCTCACCCAGGTGTGGCCAAATATGCTGCTTCCCTGTCTGGGGTGGAGTACAGAAGATGGAATCTTTCAAAAACAGCTTTATTTGGGTGAGTCTTGAATGTAGTATTTTTTAAGGTGCTTTTTTTCTGGGCTGGAAGCTCTTGTTCCAAAACAGCCTCATCACCCTAAGGCTCACCAACCTTAATCACGCAGTCCCTAGAAGGGACACAAGTTAAATCTTAGTAAGCAGGTTTCATTCATGGTAGTAAAAAACATTCCAGCACCTGCTGACTGCTGGCCACTCAAAGATGGAGACTTAATTCCTCCCTTAAGGAATCTACGGTCTCCTTGGGGACAAGACACGCAAGCAGTGAGGATGAATGAGGCCGCTGTCTCCAAGGAGCCTGTACAGGGAGCCGAGGAGGAGCATCGGAGAAGAGGACCCAAGATGGGGAGGAGAGAGGCTGGGGAGGAGCCCCCTGCAGGCAGAAGGCATGAAGGTGTGTGCTTGGAGAACCTCAGTCAAGTAGTTCATGTGGCTGGCGTGTGAAATGAGTGGGGATTAGTGGATCACCAGGCTTAACTGAACGACAGTGGCCGACGTGAAGAGTTTAAATACCTGCAAAGGGGTTTGGACTTTATATCCCGTGGGCCACTAGAAACCACTGAAGAACTGTGAAGGAGAACAGCAAGATCAGGTCAGATGTTCAGAAGATCATTCTGACGATGGCAGTATCAGCCAATAGATAGATAGATTTTTGCATTAGAAGCTTGGTTCACTTTATTCTGGGGAAAATCTTCCGTGATACTATGAAAACTATTTTAACAATTGGGCATGGGCCCACATCATAGGAAACCCAAACACATCACAGCCAGGGTGAAAGAAATTTAACTTTGACAATTTTTAGTTTCTATTCACACCAGCCCTAACCCAGATGGTTGCTCACAGTTAGAAAAGATGTCCCTGCACACTGTAGTCACTGTATTTGTACAGCAGGGGACTTGTTCCCCAAGCCTAGAGCTTTTGGAACTGAATGGAGCCCAGAGGCAAGAGCAGTGAAATGAGGCTGACCTTTGCTTCTGGTTTTGCTTGCTACTTGCCAGTATGTGGGTTCCCTGGAGGAACACACAGGTGTCTTGGCTTTACCACTGGGCATTTTGGGTGAGTTCGTTAACTTTGCCTGTTTTGACCAGAGGAGAGCATGATCGTGATAGGAGGAGGCGGGGAACTGACGGGGTTATACAATCTTCACATATATATATATACTCAGGCCCATGCCTTGAGTCTAGAGGCTGGGGAGAGGGCCCAGCTTCACGTTGGTTGAGGCCAGCAGTACATGGCCCTTGAGGCTATGCTGATAGCAACTTGTGGCACGCTTTGTACTTCATACTGTGAGGAACATGAAATAAGCCAGAGCCAGGCCTGATCTTGAAAGAACGCTCTTGTCAAGTGGCAAGGCCTGTTGCAGACATGCATCAACTGGCCCAGCTGGCTTATCCATGGCTGTCCCTGGGCCTCCTGTGAATCCAGAGGAAGCTGCTCCAGCATTGATAAGGCTGGGATGGGACAGATTCCACAAGGTGAGAAAGCTCACCCCAGTGTGAAAGGAAGGAGTGGGGGATAAGTCTGTCTCATGAATAACCTGAGCAAAGGCCCAAAAGAGTGTGGCTGATAGATTGGGGGAACTGAGAGTAGTCTGGGGGTGGGGGGCACCTAGAGCACAGGGCACCTGTGAGAGAGTGAGGGAGATGAGACTGGAAAGATGGACCGGGGCAAATCATGAGAGGCCTTGAAGACCATGCTAAATCATTTGAACTTTGTTGTAAGCTTTGGAAACCTTTTAAAAACCATGGAATTTAAATGTTTGAGATGAGGGGTGTAACACATTATGGAAAGATAATTTGGCTGGGTGTGGTGGCTCATGCCTGTAATCCTGGCACTTTGGAAAGCCGAGGCAGGAGGATCACTAGAGCTCAGGAGTTCGAGACCAACCTGGGCAACATAGTGAGACCTCGTCACTATTTAAAAAAATAAAAAATAAATAATAATAAAGAAAGATAATTTGAGTGACTGGGAAGGGGTGAACTGAAAGAGAGATTAATTAAAGACAATTAAGAGCAATTTGCAAAGGTGTAGTTGAAAGAAATTGAAGCCCACAGTTTTGTAGGCCAAGGCCTGGCCCTTCCACCTGCTTCCCCCATGCCCACATGCACATGGAGGCTGGCCTCTCTCCTCCTCCTTTCAGGCCTGCATTGCAAGTGTGGGGGTGACTGGCCACGTCTTCCATTTGTGTGAGGGCACACCAGAGGAGCCAGGGTTTCTAGTGATGTGTCACCAGAGCAGCAAGTCTCATTTCATGAAGTCTCACTGCATCATCAAATGCTTACCCCTTATCCCTAAACTGGCAAAACTTCCTCCTAGAAAAAAGTTACATACAATTTAACATTGGAAAAGAAAATCTTATATTTGATTTTTTTGCATTAGAAAATATTTTGACAACCCTTTTTGTCTTCATCAAAGTAGCCTATGGTTTAAATGTCTAAAAGAACTAAAAGGGGCCTCTCTGGGTCAGTTTCTCAATACAGTGGGTGACCCTCAGAGGCCCAGTCAGCAAAGGTCTTTGGGTCTGGATGTTGGAGTTGGTCTAATCAATTAAATTCAAACTTTCCCCTCATTCTCATTTTTAGCCTCATCTCCCTCTTTCTGCAGTAGCTAGGCCTCTACGTGCTGAGCCCTGTGTGAGCACAGGAGTTGCCCCTTCCACTTCTCTGTTCAATCAGAACCATTTCACATTTGCTTTGCATCTTCCAGAAAAATGTTGACATCCCTCGGGTATATCCTTTTTTCCTCATTCACTGTAATTCTAGTTTCAGAAGGAAGACAGATTGATGTATGTATTAGTTACTGCCTCACTGGGAATCCTTTTTTTTTAATATATTATCAGCTTTCCCTTTTTAGACAGGACTACCTTTATGGAGGTTATGTGGTTCTTCCTTTAAGCCATCCTTTCTACTCTGAAATAATAGTGATATTAGGGAGTAGCTGGGGTCTTTTTTTTTAAGTTGACCCCAAAATGTGTTTTTACATTTTACTGGTGTGTGAAATCTAGAAATCAGGAAACAAGTGACCTAGGCTTTAAAAATAAATAAATAGATAAGCTTGACTATGAAGGAAGGCACATAGATGGAGCAGTGGCCAGAAGACAGGATAGGAGAGGGACAAGTTTTTTCTTTTCAGGCTGAGAGAGACAAGCATAGGCAGAAAGAGGGTTGAAGAAGGCAGTGTAGCCAAATATCAAAGAAAAGTAATAGTGGTCTGTTCTGAGAGGGAGAAGACAGGCCAGGGACATTCACACCTGACGGGCCTGTGCTTCCTAGATGCGGAGGCAGGCAGGGCCCTCTCACGGCAAGCTGGGAAGGCCCTACCCTAAGGCATGTTTCCACAATTTCTCCAAACTTTTCTTTCCTGATAGTCTGTTTTAAAAAAATTAAAATGGCCAGGGTTGGTGGTTGACGCCTGTAATCCCAGCTATTCAGGAGGCCAAGGTGGGAGGATCACTTGAGGCCACAAGTTCAAGACCAGCCTGGGCAACATAGCAAGACTCCATCTCAAAAAAAAAAAAAAAAATTCTATTAGCCAGGCATGGTGGCACACGCCTGTGGTTCCAGCTACTCAGGAGACCGAGGTGAGAGGATCACTTGAATCCAGGAGTTCGAGGCTGCAGTGAGCTGTGGTCACGCCACTGCACTCCAGCCTAGGCTACAGAGCCAGACCCTGTCTCTTAAAAAAAAAAAAAAGTTAAAATGGAAAAAAGTTGATTTCCTAGAAGTAGAGAGTAGAATAATAGTTACCAGAGTCTGGGGAAGGGTTGGGGAGGGGGGCAGGAGAGGTTGGCCAGCAGGTGCAAAGGAAGAATAAGTTCCGGTGTTCAGTTACACAGTAGGGTGACTGTAGCGAATAACAATGTAGTCTATGTTTCAAGATAGCTAGATTTTGAATGTTGTCACCACAATGAATGATAAATCTTTAAAGAGATTAATATGATAATTTTCTTGATTTGATCATTCTACAATGTATACATGCATTGAAACATCACATTGTACCCCACAAACATGAACAGTTACTATATATCAATTATAAATTTTAAAAATTAATGAAAAAAATTTTAATGGGGTGGGAAAGAGATGTCTTTGTGCGTGGGCCATGGGTATGTGATCACCTGAGGCTGGTGACCACGATACCTCAAAGGCAAGACCTGGGTGCCCCCGTCCAGCCAGCATCCGGGAACTTGGGCCTGAGCCCCACCAATGGTCTTCTCTTTGTCTCTCCAGGCCTGGTCCAGATCCCTGTGAGCATGTACCAGACTGTGGTGACCAGCCTCGCCCAGGGCAACGGACCAGTGCAGGTGGCCATGGCCCCTGTGACCACCAGGATATCAGACAGCGCAGTCACCATGGACGGCCAAGCTGTGGAGGTGGTGACATTGGAACAGTGACATACAGCCATATTATGGCATCGTTTTCTAGTCTACTTCAACATTTTTTACACGTTTGCAGAGGTGCAATCAAATGGAATTAAGTCTCTCGACTTTGGAAGAAAAGTTTTGTTAACCTTTTTTTTTTTAAAAGGAAGAAAGACAGCGGATTTTGGAATTGCATTTTTTAAAGCACCACTCTTGATTTTCTGGGATTGGTGAAGAAACTGCATTGTCAATTTCACTGTCCCAAAAAAGCCAAATTGTGGCAGGACTTCTTTCTGCGGAAATGTGTGTGTATACTTATGTGTGTGTATGTGTGAGTGTGAATATATGTATATGTGTACATATGAACATACACATTTACATATATATAAAGTATATATATACATATATATATATATGTATGAAACCCGCATGGAATTATCTGTATGAAATCAAGGTGAGCTGTGGAAACAATAATTCACCCAGTTTAGTGGGTGGTAGGGTACGTGGCCAGACACAGTCACCCAGTTTTTGTTCATACTAGGGTCATGCGTTGAGCTACTGACAAACTCAGGCGGAGGTGACCATGCCCTTCACCAAAGCTGCCTCCCAGTGGCCACACAGAACTCTCCCTCCTGGACTCACCTGAGGAAAGAGGCTCCAGCATGGGGTGGGTCAGAGATGTGCTTACAAGGTCCAGGGGCTGCGTGGTCTGCCAGCTGAGATGCTCCTCGGGCTGGCCCAGGTGCTGACCTTGCCACAGGCAGATGAATGTCTTGAAAGGTCCCGGGTCTCAGCCTCCCATCTCCTCTCCTTCCGAGGATTCCTTCTTGATCTCATGACTATTAAAATGTTGCTCTGGTTTTAAGGTCAGTCCTGAATTGCTCGTATATATGAACTGAAGGTAACAGAAGTATTAGGGGTTTGAGGAGTGCGTGCGTGTAAGTGTGCTTGTGTGTGTGCGTGCATGGTGAGGGAGAGGATGGGAAGGGGGTGGGGGGGGGGGTTTGAAGGGAAAGGAAGGAAAGGAAAATCTTCCTAGACCAGGATACACCCGTGGGAGCAATTTTCTCTGCTGTCTGTAGCTTCACAGAGGAGGCGCTGGAACGAACAGGAAGGGACATCTGGTCTGTGGCCACAGCACCCGAACGCCCCTGATCTTGTGTGATCTTGGAAGCTAAGCTTGGTTGGGGCTGGTCAGTACGTGGAAGGGAAGAAGGGACACCTGGCCATAGAAAACAGCTGAGGGTGTTTGCTGTGTTCCTGGATCAGGCCCTGCTTCAGAAGGGACTCCTGGAGGCCCATGTTCCTTGATGCATTCTCATGGCCCAGGCCGGGAGCAGCTTGCCTCCTCAGAGGTGATGACTGTCTGGGTGTTCTGTCTTTCTCAGCTGCAAGCCTTGAGTCTCCAGTGGCTGAATTTCACCTGACTTTTCAACAGGCCAAATCTCTGAACCTTGAGTACAGGGACAGCTCCTCCTCCCTCCTCCCAGCTCTCCCCATGTGTGTGATAGTATATTTAATGTGTTTTTTTAATGCGACATTAAAAGATTCTCCACGTCTTGCTCAACCTTTGAGAGAAGTTTCAGATTCTTGTATTTGCTTGTTTTATATAAAACTATCTAATGTTCTTTATATGTTCTTTTCTGTACGTAATGGGGGGAGGGGAGGGAAATTTACATATAAATAGTCCTAGTTCTACAATTTGTTATTTTTTTAATTATTATTTTTTATCGTCATTGTGAAGTTGTCCAGGGACTTTAAAGTCCATGTTCCTTTGTGGTGAAATAACCTCCAAATAGTTTGAGAAGTTGCCAAGACGAAGAAAAAAGCAAAACCCCAGTAGCAGAGCATGGATTCTGTGTAGTTTCCCATTCTGTCTTTGACTGCCTCATTCAATAAATAGTTAAAAATGTGGCAACAGGAAGTGGAATTGTTCATCTCTATAGGAGCTCTTGGCTTCTTAGGCAAAAGGAACTCTATCTTGGGGCAGCTTGTTCTGCGTTTAAAATGCAGTCCTACTCGAGATCGGTGGTCGCTGACCTGTGCCGCTCCGACGCTGGGGACGTCCGTAAAGAAGACACTGAAGATTGCCCAGAGCCCCCTGCGAGCCCCATCATCAGACCTGCTCCATTTCATACATTTCATATATAACTTGTTTTCTTATACTGATGTTCTGGGGAAAAAATCGAATTTAAAAAATCCTAGGCCGGGCACGGTGGCTCACACCTGTAATCCCAGCACTTTGGGAGGCCAAGGTGAGTGGATCACGAGGTCAGGAGTTCCAGACCAGCCTGGCCAACATGGTGAAACCTTGTCTCTACTAAAAATTAGCTGGGCATGGTGGCGGGCGCCTGTAATCCCAGCTACTCAGGAGGCTGAGGCAGGAGAATTGCTTGAACCCAGGAGGCAGGAGTTGCAGTGAGCCGAGATCACACCACTGCACTCCAATCTGGGCAACAGAGCAAGACTCCATCACAAAAAAAAAAATAAAAATAAAAAATGAGGGTGAGTGATGGTGCCTCTCCATCTTGGGAATTACTACTAAAGTGAATTGTCTTTCTCCAAGCAGAAGCCTCAAGCCATGACTTGTTCCCCTGCATCCTCACTCCCTGGTTTCTCACATAGCTTACTCTCTTAACATGGCATATGCCATCTCTCCAGCTGTTCCTCCTGCCCCATCCTTAGGCCCTTCCTAGACCCCAGTGGCCTGCACCTCCATGCTTGTACATGCCCTGGCCTCAGCCTGGAATGACCTGCTGCCACCCCCACCACCCCTTTCTTTATATTGTTGGGTGTCTTGGCCACTTTCCTAGTAATCATAATCAGAAAGCTTGGATGGGAAGGCCAAGAAGCCTTTTCCTTGATGCCTGTTGATGGTTCAGTGAAGCCAAGTGCCTACCTTTCCTGCTTCTTGCACAAATGGCATACCCTCCCCTATTTTTCACCAGAGAGAATGGACTAGAAAAAGGATTGAATGCAGCCAAATCAACCACACATCCGTGCTGCTGACTACCATGAAATAGCTGGGTTGTCTAGAATACCTGCTGACCAAGGGTCTCTCCAGAGGCTCCTTCTAGCTGCTGTTTGCCTGGCAAGCCTCAGATGCTGCCTTTGCCACAGGCATGTATTGACAACTGGTTTTGGTGGGGCCGATGGAGACCTTCCCTTCCATCCCTGCCTAAGTCACCAACAGGAGCTGCTAACTCTGCTGTCTATAGGAACCAGGGAGGTCAAATCAATGAGGGAAACTGAGGCAATTCCCATGTGACAGGAGGGAGTGATGGGGACAGGCAGAGTGGACAGTATCCATCTAAATGGGGCAGCCTGTCCTAGGTGCTGATTGTCACCATGCAGGAAGATGGACACTAATGCCCCATCTTCAAAATTGTCCAGAGAATCTGGGGAATCCAGATTTTTGTAAGAGATGTGATTGCAACAAATAAAAAATTTACATACTCTGCAAGCAAAATAAAACCCATCTGTAGACCAGACCTGACCTGATGGTCAGTTGCGCTTAACTACGTGAATGCCTGTCATGTGCCAGGTGAATGAAGCACAGTAGTTGCCTGTGAGAAACAAGGAGTGAGGAGGAGACCTTTATATAAACCAACCGCTGCAGTCCAAGGTGATGAAGCACCATCTGGACAGAGCACTAGTGCAGAATGAGCTGTTAGCGCGTTTGAGCCCTCAAAGGTCCTCTGTTAAGTAGTTTATCATCTAGGCTCCACACAAGGATCTGGTGCTCACAGAAACCAGGAGACTGGTCTAAAAGTTACTGGCTTTAAGTCTTGCATCTGAGAAGGCCCACTGGTGATACAGGTGACTACTGGCATTATCCAAACTTGAACAAATTAGCTGAGAAGAACCAGAAGGGCAGAGCAGAGGAGGGGTTCCTTGCCCTGGGCCTCACTCATGCCCAAGCAAGGCTCTCTCCCCATCTAAGTAATGCCTCCGAAACTTAAGCTCTGGGCATGGCAGAGTTGTATCAGGCTCATGGTGTTTCGTTTTGGTGTCAGCACCAAAACTCATCAGGGAGGAAACTGGAGCTTAATTATTTGGAGCAGAAGCTACGTGGGGTGAGGGAGTAGAGTCTGTGTTTTCCCTCTCACTCCACCTCAGCGGGCTGGTGGCACCTAGGTCATCACAACTGGGGCTTCAGATGCCCCATCCCTGCACTCCCACCTGGCCTCTGCTGTTTACTCCAGGAGGCAGCTCTTGGAGATCACTCAGGATGCTGGCGGCAGCATGGAGGAAGAGGTACAATAGAGAGGGGAGGCAGGGCTCCGGGACTGAACTCCGACTGAAATCTCTGAAGAGCGTGGGTTTCCTCTTAGTCCCCAAGCCCCTCTGAATTTGAATTTCTCCATCCTGAAAACCACTGGGCTGCTACCAAACATTTGTTGAGTATTGGTGGCCTGGAATATATAGTGGGGAAAGGAGGAAGAAGGGATAACCGTCATCTGCAGAGGGGAACCAAGGTCCCCTGAGAACCTAGAGCCTCCTTAGGAGGCAGGAATAGGCCTGGACCCTGACCCCATCCAGGGCTCAAGCTTCGCTAGCTTGCTTACGAGAACTATGGTTTGTCTACACAGAGTGTATGGTAGCAATGATAACAGTGAACACTTAGCCCTTACAATATGCCTTGTACTGTATTAAAAGATTTACCTATAAACTTATTTAACCTTTACAAAATACTATTATCCCCGTTTTATAGATGAGCAAACTGAAATACAGAGAGGTTAAGTTAAATAACTCAGCCAAGTTCACACTGCTGGTAAGAGGCAGAGCTAAGATACAAACTTGGGCGGGCAGGCTGGCTGGTCCCAGAATCTGTGCCTAGAAAAACATGACCTGAACCTCATCATCACTCTGTCACCCAGGCTGGAGTGCTGTGGCGTGATCTCGGCTCACTGCAACCTCCGCCTCCTGAGTTCAAGCAATTCTCCTGCCTCAGCCTCCCTAGTAGCTGGGATTACAGGTGCCTACCACACCCAGATAATTTTTTTGTATTTTTAGTAGAGATGGGGTTTCACCCTGTTGGCCAAGCTGGTCTTGAACTCCTGACCTCAAGTGATCCACCCGCCTCAGCCTCTCTTAAGTGCTGGGATTACAGGTGTGAGCCACCGCGCCAGGCCCCAATGATACACTTTTCTTGTGGCCTGGAATGGATGAAAGTGGAGGGTATAAGAGCATTCAGTTGGGGCCAGGTGCGGTGACTCACGCCTGTAATCCCAGCACTTTGGGAGGCCGAGGTGGGCGGATGATGAGGTCAGGAGATCGAGACCATCCTGGCTAACACGGTGAAACCCCGTCTCTGCTAAAAACAGAAAAAATTAGCCGGGCGTGGTGGCGGGAGCCTGTAGTCCCAGCTACTCGGGAGGCTAAGGCGGGAGAATGGAGTGAACCTGGGAGGTGGAGCTTGCAGTGAGCCGAGATCGTGCCACTGCACTCTCCAGCTTGGGCGCAAGACTCCGTCTCAAAAAAAAAAAAAAGCATTCAGTTATTTTTTACGTAGCTTAATTAATATTTGGGAGGTTCTCCCCAAATTGAACGCACTTGGCAAATAAAATTGTTAGTGGAATTTAAGTTTACTGGGTCTCAACTGAAACTCCTGAATTTATCTACCCTTTAAGGAACTTAATACACTTTAGGAGGCCAAGGCAGGTGTATTGCTTGAACCCAGAAGTTTGAGATCAGCCTGGGCAACATGGTGAAACCCCATCTCTACGAAAAATATAAAAATCAGCCTGGCGTGGTGGTCCATGCCTATAGTCCCAGCTACTCAGGAGGCTGAGGTGGGAGGTTCGCTGGGGCCCAAGAGGTTGAGACTGCCATGATCATGCCACTGCACTCCAGCCTGGGTGACAGGGCAAGACTCTCTCCAAAAAATAGTAAGTTACAGCTATCAATTACTAAATGGCTACTAGCATTTTACTATGCAAAACACCTTACACCCTTATTTCTTTCTAATCCTCTTCACAGTCCGGTAAGGAGAGACTCCATTTTATGGGGGTGGAAACTGAGACTTGGCATCTTCCCCAAGAACTAAAAACTGGAGGGCTGGAATAAGGCCTGATGTGTCTGTCTGTTACAGCTCTGCTCTCTATGCCAACCACTCAGAGGACAAAACTGCACATCAGGGTTATAAAGTAACCTCCACGTGTGCCCTGAGCTTGCTAGACCTGGAACAGCCTCCCGTGGCTGGACCTTTTTACCGCTCCCCCCCAACACACACACGTGCGTGCTTACATGCAGCAGGGCCTCAATACAACTCATAGGATGAGTGAACCTAGTTTTCCAGTGGTTGTTTAATCAGAAAATTCAGAGAACCCAAAACATCTATTCCCACACATTTTCATTACTCAAAAAAGTCTGACCAGCATGGTGGCTCACGCCTGTAATCCCAGGACTTTGGGAGACCAGGGCAGGAGGATAGCTTTAGGGCCAGGAGTTCGAGACCAGCCTGGGTGACAGAGCGACACCAGTCTCTACAAAAAAATATATATATATAAAAATACATATATAATATATATATAAAATATATATAATATATTATATATATTATATATTATATAATATATATATTATATATATTATATATTATATAAAATATATATATTATATAATATATAAAATGTATATATTATATATTATATTATATTTTATATATTATACAATATATATATTATATAATATATATAATATAAAAAATATATGATATATCATATATAAAATATATATGATATATAATATATAATATATATTATATAATACATATATATTAATTTCTGCAAAAATCCAATGTTAAATAATTTTATGTAAAAATAACATTGATTTTATTCTTAAGAAAAATCTGGCTATGTGATATCCCCCCAGGGGTGACGGATAGTGAAATGTTGATGCTGAACACATTCTTGGTCACTAACAGTTGCATTGTGTTGTCTTCTTTAAAGACCCCAGGGCCCAATGAGACTGGGAGAACTTAAAAACCCCTGGGTGATCAGGAAACCAAGCCAAAGCTTGGCTCTCCCGTAGTGGACTTGAATCTGCGAGGGAAGTTAGCCACCACTCCTCATTTGGGCTATGAAAGTTGAAGCCCCGGGCCACACGGCTGGCTCATCCCCCAAATCACTCTGTTCCCTTTTCTACTCAGCTCCTCCTGCCCGGGTTACCATCCAGATTCTCAAAATCTGAAATTTTTAATTTAGAAGTTAGGTATTTCCTTTACCAGAGCTATTTTTATAGAAAGCAAGAGCAAGGTTTACACCAAATAAATTAATGTGTAATTCTGGAATTTACCAAAATGGTTGCAGAAAACAACCATGAAGATAGACCTTTTTTTTTTTTTTTTTTTTTTTTAAAGAGAATAATGTTTTTTAAGTTAGCCAAAGTTAAAAAACTTTGGCTTTTTAGTTAATTCATCACATATTAGGATTCTCTACCCTGGGCCTCTGGGTACTCATCTGTCCAAAACAGCGGTCAAACGACAAGGACGACGAAGACTTCGTGGGCCCGGCTGAGGTCCTTGGGAGCAGGGCGTTGGCGCGGGGCTGTGGGCCAGGGCCGAGCTGGGGTCCCTGGCCTAGGGTCCTCCTGTCCATGCCGACGCCCACACCTCCCGCAGGACCCAGCCAGTGCGGGCCCTGTCCTCCAGCCCAGCCTGAACACCACGATGCAGGGAAGCGCCTGGGGCCTGCCGGGGCTCACCCGACTGTGAGCGCGGAAGCCCGCAGATGGCCTGGGCGAAGGCGGGCCCGGGTGCCGGCGAGCGCGACGCGGGGTCACTGAGAGCCCGAGCGCATCCCGAACCCAGAGCCGCCGTCGGGGGGCGCACCCGATTGGCCGGCCGAGACCACGTGTCCACCTGCGGCCCAATCAGCGATGGCAGGACATGGCACGGCCTGGTCCAGACCGCAGGGTACGGGCCGCTCTCGGGGAAGCGAGCTGGGAAATGCAACCCCCGAATGCCAGTGGCCGCCTTCATGGCCCAGGGTGCTGCAGCCGGGGAATGACGGCACGGGCATCCCCGGCTTCCCCACGGGCCACACTGCCTGTCTACGTCTGTGGAGGCCTGCCTTAGTAAATTAGGGGTCATTTGGGTAGCTGTGTGCCGTCCGCGCCCCCCACCATCCCCAGTAGCCTCAAGAATTTTTTCAAATCGTTTTATTGAGATAATTTGCATACCATTAAGTTCATCCGTTTAAAGTGTACCATTGAACGATCTTTAGTGTATTTACAAAGTTGGACAACCATCAGCATAATCTAACTGTGAAATATTTTCATGATCCCAAAAAGCAGGGGTTTTTTACACATTTCCCTACAAAATAACTTGAAGTAAGTTACGTAAAAGATATATACATTACAGTTGAAAGGCAAATAGAAATGAGGATTCAAAGACCAACGGAAGCAGGTCACATTTGTCAGCCTGGGGTCAACGTCGGTGGTGTGATGAAGGTGCCCGTTTAGCTCTGGTCTTGGCTAAGAGGTTCGAATTACTAGAAAGGGAACAAGACACAGTTACTCGAAGAAACAAAGCGCTAAGTACTTTTTTTTTTTAAGTTTAAGAGAACGCCAAGTTATTTTACATTCAGCATCTTTCACAACATTTTTATAGCCAAATAAATAGCTTTATTTCCTTAGACCTTAACACCTCAATTTTGAAAGTTTTCTGGGAGGGGCCAAACTAATGTGGCATTTCAGTGTTTATTTACAGAGCATTAAGGAAAGGATGGAGGGGAGACGGGTATGGTGAACTGGCCATCTGAAATGGCTGCTTGAGCAAGGAATGGCGTGCGACTTTTTCCATTTCCTGGGATGGGTGATCAGAGCCACAACTGTGGACACAGAGTTCTCCCCCATATTGGAACCCCACATTCTCAAGAGAACCGCCAACCACGGGAGCACAAGGATACAACAGGCTCAGCTGCCCCTGGCCACCACCCCAATGGTCCCGCCATTGGCCATCTAAGATCTGCAAAGATGGGTGGAGCTATTAGAGTCGCAGGTCTGGGGGAAAGTGCTTAAGGATTTCTGCCTTCCCTTTCCCATCCTCCCTCCTTGCCCACCCCTCTATCCCCCACCCAAACCCCCACCCCCTGCTTCTGGAGGATCTGGACCATGAGCAGAGAAGGGAAGTGTCTACCAGGCAGACCACGTTCCCAGCACCAAGGTCCTGCCTCCCCTCAGGAAAAGGGCAGCAAATGTACTTGAACTCAAGTTTGACACTGAAGCTTGAAAGTGATGGGTTAAATGATGGTACATGCTTACACAGATACAGAATTCACCCAAAATGTCATTAAGGAGCTAGAAGGGGCCGGGCACAGTGGCTCACGCCTGTAACCCCAGCACTTTGGGAGGCCGAGGCAGGTGGATCACTACTCAGGGGGCTGAGGCAGGAGAATCATTTGAACCTGGGAGGCAGAGGTTGCAGTGAGCTGAGATACCGCCACTGCACTCCAGCCTGGGCAACAGAGCGAGACTCCATCTCAAAAAAAAAAAAAAAAAAAGGAGCTAGAAGGGAAAGTCAACAGAACAAGGTCAGACAAGGTCAAGGCAGTGACCATAGAAAATAAAACCATGTTGTGTCCAGATCCACCAAATCAAGATGCCTGATGCCTTTGGTTCTATGAACAGAAGACACCTCAGACTTGTGGGTTAGTCAGTGGCAATGAAAGGTTCCATTTCCACCCAACCCTAAGAGACACAAATCCGTTTTCATAAAAGCGTGAGCCCCACCCTGCCCCAAGGATATGGGGGGATGGGAACCTCTGCCTGTGGCTCACCTTCCCTGACAAGCTCCAGTGGGCGCTATGCTTCCTCTTCACTGGGAGGCTTGTTCAGGAAATCCAGTTCACTCCATTATTGAAAACAACTCCTCCATCTCCAGGAAAAGTTGAAACTGGCAGTTTTAGCATCTGATGATGGAGCCTTCTCTGCCACTCCAAGGCCTGCTGCCTCCTTTTCCAAACGGCCTCTCACCCCAGGAAACACCAGCGAAGCCAGTGCAAGGAGAGGCCTCAGTCCCTGGAAGGTTGAGGTCATGCCTGGGCCAACACGTGTAGCAGAGCTTGGAGAACCCTACTACAGGACTTGCCCACCTCCCACTACAGGGGCTGACTTTTCAGCTTCTGCTCTTTGAGAAAAGACACATCCACTGTGAATGCAAAACTCATCGTGTTCAGTTTTCTCATCACAGCATTTATACTTGTTTTTTTTGAGATGGAGTCTCGCTTTGTTACCCAGGCTGGAGTGCAGTGGTGCGATCTTGGCTCACTGCAACCTCCACCTCCCAGGTTCAAGTGATTCTCCTGCCTCAGCCTCCGGAGTAGCTGGGATCACAGGTGCCCACCACCACACCTAGGTAATTTTTGTCTTTTTAGTAGAGATGGGGTTTCACCATATTGCCCAGGCTGGTCTCGAGCTCCTGACCTTGTGATCTGCCTGCCTCAGCCTCCCAATTATATACATTTTTAAATGCCTAGATTATGGCTGGGGAATTTAGGGAGTTGTGAGAGGTCCCAACTTGGGTGAGGAACCAGCCTCGACATAAACTTAGGATTGTCATGCTGACAGGGCATCTGATCTGGTCCCCACCTGAGGTTGGCATCCCACTCCAGCATCTTTGCTTGGCCATCTCCAGAGATGGAGGGTTCAGGCCCGAGGCCCTCAGTGGTGCAGTCAGGAAGCTCTGTGTGATGTACAGAACGTGCCTGTCTGGGGTCGGCTACTGCCCCTGCTTCTGCTCTCTTAAGTCATAGAGAACTAGAATTCCTTCAACTGCTTGAAAATAGCCTCACATTCCCACCCAAATCTTTCATAGCTAAAATCTCCAGTTTCCATTTTTCCTGGAGATGGGTGAGTTGTTTCCAGAAATTGAGTGAACTGGGATTTCCTGAGTGGCCCCCAATGAAAACCAAAAATCCTGGGTTTTACATGTTTTGAAATGTCTTTCAATGCACAGCAATACAGCGAGTAAGCCGCAGAAGGGACCTGGATAGCCAGACCATCTCTGGTCTGGTCCAGCTCACACCACAGCACCAGTGCCCTCCAAACTGAGCCCAGACTGAGGGGTAACGTCAAGGGCTTCACAACCTTCATCTCCCACGATCCCCCTCCGGGAATCTGCTGCCATAACTTGGCTGCAGCCTGTCCTTCCAAGCACCACACTTTGCCCCCGTATTCCTCCCCGTGGGACCTGCTCTTTCCGCCTTCTCTCTCACTCAGGCTCAATGTAGGTGGCTCCCTCCACTCAGAGCCCATGCACCACCCCAGCCCTGGAGGCCACGCCTTTCTCCAGCCCCAGCACCTCTCTTCCTGTCTGTACTACATGCACCTGCCCCATCCACACTGCCCAGTGGGGCTTGTAACCGTGCCCGGCCCAGCTCCCCCATTGAGCTGTATGTACCACGAGGGCAGGCCCATTGGCATTGGGTGCCATGCCTCCTGCACAAGCCCAGCCCTTTGCTCTTAGTATTTAACAAGAATATTGATGGGGGCCGAGCGCGGCGGCTCACACCTGTAATGCCAGCACTTTGGGAGGCCGAGGTGGGCAGATCACTTGAGGCCAGGAGTTCGAGACCAGCCTGGCCAACATGGTGAAACCCCGTCTCTACTGAAAATACAAAAATTAGCCAGGCCTGGTGACAGGCACCTGTAATCCCAGCTACTTGGGAGGCCAAGGCAGGAGAATTGCTTGAACCCAGGAGGTAGAGGTTGCAGCGAACCAAGATTGTGCCAGCACACTCCAGCCTGGGAAACAGGGCAACACTCTGTCTCAAAAAGAAAAAGAAAAAAAAGAACAGATGAGTTCATCCCTAACAGCCTCTTCCCCTGCAGGAATGTTGGATGCCTCTTAAAAAAAAAAAAAAAGAATATTGGTGGACTTAATGCAGCCATCTTCTTTCTGCTAGAAAGCTGGTCTTTGTGGGAGCCTCTCACACATGGTTTTGATGGTACTTTGTGCACACTTACTCTGTGCTCCAAAAGGTGCCCAGGCTCCAGCTGCCTGACCTGGAAGAGCTGCCTTGTGGAGCCATCTGTACGCCCTAGGCCCTGACACCAAGGCAGCCCCTGCCTTTTGGAGGTCAGAGCCAGGCAGGCCTTCCTATGACCTCAGGGGGCCCATGGGCTACCCATGCACGAGGGTCCCTTCCACTGCGGGAACTGAGACTCTTGGCGGGGTGACAAGACTTTCGGAGATGATTGAGGTCAGAGGTTACACAGAGTGTGGAAGTCAGAATGCATAACCCAGGTCTGGAATTCCACAGCCTCCCTGCCACATGCCAGGCACCATACCAGGCCGAGGCCAGCCCTGGGCATGAAAGTGTGAGTGAGATGCAGCCTGGACCCAAAGAGCCTCCAGTTGATGGGTGAAGCTGACCCACTAACCTCAACCCTCACCCCTAGCCCTGTGGTTTTGGCACCGGCAGGCTGGGAAGGTGTGCGCAGGGCATTTGAGACATGCTGCCTGACCAGCTTCGAAGGGAGGAGGAGCTGGCGGGGAGGGCAGGCCACATGAGGAAGGCGAAATAATTTCTTCCTGGCGAGCAGGAAGACAGGTGTGGGGGGGCAGGAGGGTAGTTTGCATGGCAGGGCTGGGTCATACCAGGCCCCATAAACCAGGTAAGGCGCTTGGGCTTATCCCAAGGGAGAGGGTGGGGATACTGTGGTCAGATTAGCTCAGAGGACGGTCAGTGGAGCAGGGCAGGACAGAGACGGGGAGGCGACAGTGGTGATGGCAGCTGGGACATTCCATTCTGTGGGGACCATCCCGCTGATCAGTCCTGCCTTCCCACCACCCTGGTTCTAGCTCTGCCACCCCCAGCAACCATGTATCCTAGGGAAAGGCAGAAGTCTCTGCAGGGGCTAAAGGGGCACCAGGGAGAAGGTCAGGGTCCACTGGCCACAGTGCAGCCCCCCTCCCCTGGCTGTGTGACACGGGGCCTGCAGCCTCCGGGAGCAGTTGCCAGGGCCCGGGTTCCCTGCTCCACCACTCACCTTGGCTAAACACTTCATTGTCCTGATCCTGTTTGCTCATCTGTGCTCTGCCCGTGGTTGTGAGGATTCACTGAAATCATGAAAATGTAGCACAGTCCGCGCTCAAAGATCAATAGCTTTACTATGACTCAATCTGCCCAAAGCCCCCAGTTTCTTCTTCAGTGCCCACCCTGCTGAGGCCCCATAATAATTCCATTCCTGCCAGCAGCTGTACCAGCCAAATGAGGCTATGTGGGTCGGGGGACAAAGATGACGCAGGGCTCCTCCACGCCAGCTTGGACTATTAAATGCATTCTAATCACTGACCTTACCTCCATGCTTAGCACTTAGCAGTACTTGGGCACCGCGATTATGCTGCTGCTGTTGATCAGTACACTAAACCGTTCCGCCCACATCTCCTGGTTTTGTTATTTACAAGCTCAAGAACAGAGAGCAGGCTGGGCGCGGTGGCTCACGCCTGTAATCCCAGCACTTTGGGAGACCAAAGCAGGCAGATCACGAGGTCAGGAGATCGAGACCATCCTGGCTAACACGGTGAAACCCTGTCTCTACTAAAAATACAAAAAATTAGCCGGGCGTGGTGGTGGGCGCCTGTAGTCCCAGCTACTTAGGAGGCTGAAGCAGGAGAATGGCATGAACCCGGGAGGTGGGGTTTGCAGTGAGCTGAGATCACGCCACTGCCCTGGTCTCCAGCAGACCCCCACTTACCTTCCTGGGCATGTATCCAAGATCCTTCTCCCATGGCACCTGCTGCCTCTGCCATTGTGGACCTAATGGCCAAGTCCAACTCCTTCTTTCATTCTGCACACAGCCACAAGAGCCATCCTGCCAGAACACACATCTGATCACACCTCCTCTGCCTGCGTGGCTCCCGTGGTCCTTAGGTTCGGGAACAAATGCAGCCTTAAGATGGCCAGCCTTCCAGCCCGGCCGGCATGGACCCCAGGAAATCTGTGTGCTCTCCGACAGGCGTCTCCTCCTCTCCCTGAAGGTCACTCATCTTCCAGGACTCCCCACCCCTCCCCATGTCCCAGCAGGTGCCATGTGGCCCTCAGAGCAGCCTTCTTCATGCCCCACAGAGCCAGACTGTTTACACAGCGTCCGCTTGTGCCCACGGCATGTAACATGCATAGTGCAGCCTGTGGGAGGACAGTTCTCCTCTCTTTCTGTCTCAAGAGCTGCCGGCTCAGACCTTCCCTACTCGGCCTGTGTCTTCCCAAAAGAGCGCAGTGAGCCGCATGGAGCCAGTCGAGCCTGGAGCCACCAGACAGACGTCTGCCCCGCCCTGCCCAACCACAGGGGTTGGTGGGTCATGGAACCACACATGACCCTCTGAGGGCAGGTGAGGAGAAAGGAGGGCTGATGGGGGCTGACAGGAGGGGTTTGGGGCATAGGGAGCACCAGAGAAGGAAGGCTGGCAGGCCGAGGGCTGGGGAGCAGGGGACAGGCCTTCACATTTGCATTTGCACTTGCACCGTTCACTGCGGGCCAGGCCACACTCACACACACACTTACACCTGCACCCACACCCTCTCAACCACACGCGCAGCTCCCACTCTGGCTCCTTAGCCATCTGCAGGCCAGGAGACTCCAGGGCCGGGCTTCCCCAGCAGGTCTGCCCACCAAGCCCAAGTCTCTGGGAAGTGCCACTCACTCTGACCCCAGAGCCGCGTCCCATGACCCCGTGGCCCGGCTCAGGGGAGCTCCCACTGCAAACACAAGCTCTGGGAAGGTGAGTGGAGGCTTTGTCTCAGGTTCTGAGGCGTCAGGAGGAGCAAATCCATGAAGCGGAATGCTGGAGGCACAGAGATCCAGCCCATGGGCCATCTGCACCCCAGGAGGCCAGTCCCGCATTTACACAAGTGACCTGTACACTCTCCTCCTGCACATCTCTGGAGGCTCATCCCATCTGGCCCTCCACGGCCTCAGCAGGATCACTGGATGTCCGTGATGCACGGCGTGCCCTCCCTGCCCTTATCCTCCCAGCCAGCAGCCCAGGAAGGAACCACTCTTGGTGACCTGTGGAAGGTTAGGAGACCCTCCCTCGGGGCCCCAGAGCCCACCCTGAACAGGGCCTTTCAGGGGAGGGGATGAGAAGATTCACCACCCAGAGGAGCCAGGCCAAAGCCCTGAAACCAAACATCCTCCAGCTCCCTCACTCCTCGATTCAGACTCAAGGGCCACAGCCTGGAGCACAGCTGGACCCCAGCTCCTCTTGGCAGCACCCCCTGAGGGCCAGAGAATGGCTTCCCAGCTGACTTGAGGACTTGTGACCTCAGGGGGATGCAGGGAAACACCGAGTGTCACTTCCAGCTGCATCTGCCCTCTGCCACTACCCAGCAGTCCCGGGACCTGAGTCCCCTCCTTCCTCGTGGAGCAGCAGGTCCAGCATGGCCGCCCCTTCCCTCGCTGGCTGTGCATAGTGTGCCGGCTGAGTCCTCGCCCCATAGTTGGCAAGTCTAGAACCACCGGATCCTGTTACCTCACCAGTGTGAGTTCTACCATTGCCAAAAACGGGGGGGAGGCAAGCAGCTGTGGGACCAGGGAGCTGGGGAGGCCTCGGTCTGTGCTGAGGAAGAGACAGAGACAGTTAGGATGGTCCAGGCAGGGCCAAGACAGAGGCGCCCATCCCCACAACTGCGACAAGTTCCTTCCTGCAGGGTCGCCCTGGTGTGGAGGCCCAACCCCACAGTCCCCCTTCCTGCTGGTCCCGGTCCCTCCTCAGCCCCCTCCTCTCCTCCCTTCCCCTCATATCTCTAACCTGCAGTTCCTGTGGGCAGGCATGGAGCAGACACCATCCCTAGGGCAGCCACCAGGATCCAACCCAGGCCCCCAGCTGTGGTCACCACTCCCAAGGGAACCCAAGGGCACCTCCACTCCCAGCACCTGACAGCAGGGACTCTGGGAACCAGCACAAGCCAGGCCAGAGAGCCCTGCCCCCGGGCGCTGGGGAAGAGATGGCTAATGTGGGCTGGGTTTTGCTATTTACTAAGCCCACGTCACTGCTCCATTTAATCCAGGGAGATGCTCCCAAGCCATTCCCCAGAGCCTAAAGCTCCCAGGCTGCCCACCCCAAACAGAGAGAGGGAAGTTGCTGCACAAAACATTCCTCCTCCCCATCAAGTCCAAGGGAGGAAGAGCATTCCACTTGCCAAGGCCTCTTCCCTAAAAGCAGTGGACAAACAATGGGGCTGAGACCTTCTACCCAGGAATGGGAAGAGGCAGCCTCTGGGGCCATCAGTCAATGGCAGGAATGGGCCAAGCTAAAACCAACCAAATATCTCCCATCCAGACGGCATTCTCCTGACCACAGAACCCACTGCACACACCCAGCAGCCCCGCACACACCCAGACCCATTGAGGGCTGGCTGCGATCTGATTCTCAGAGTGGCATTTCCCCAGACCGCCAGTCACTTACCCAAGGACAGCACACTTCCGCGTTCCCACTTCCCCTGATGAGGCCAGGTCCTTTCCCAAGAGGTGCTGAAGTGCCCTGAAGGCATCTCAAGCCATTAGCAAGGGTGCTGGCTGCCTGCCCCTCACCCTGCACCCCCATGCCTCCCCTGCAGCCTGGAAGGGACTCTTTGCCCTCAAGCCTCCTGGGCAGTATGAGCCCACCATAAGCAGGCTCATTTTCCAAACAAGCCCCAGCTGGGGGAGCAGCTGACTTGGCAGGGCCCCTGAGATGACACCACTGCCACCACCACCGCCACCACCCCTTCCATCCTCCCTGCCCTTTAGGGTGGAGTGAGATGGGATGATGGCTTAAGATACAAACAGATCCAGGCCATCCCCAGGGCCAAGTCCAGGACCTCGGTGGCACCCAAACCAGACCGGCAGCCTAGGCTTAGGTGCTGGGGAGGACACCTCTGCCTGAAAGGAGAGGCTTGGTGGGGAAGGTTTGGCCTCTGAACAGAGGCACGACTCTGGAAGCCTCTCCGAGGGTGGGCGGGCCTGCTTTGGGACATCAGCAGCACTGGGCTCTCTTGGTCCCATAGAGCCCCCAAGCCT
This sequence comes from Symphalangus syndactylus, assembly GCF_028878055.3. Taxonomy (NCBI): domain Eukaryota; kingdom Metazoa; phylum Chordata; class Mammalia; order Primates; family Hylobatidae; genus Symphalangus; species Symphalangus syndactylus. The sequence goes on from NC_072428.2 coordinate 119,619,105, forward strand.
GGGACTTGATGAGGAGGCCACTCCCACCCTCCTCCAGTGTGTATGTGGGGGGTCCTGTCCTCCTCCCCACCCAGCTGTGGCCGCACCAGTCGGGCTCCATCAGCAGCCTGGGGCTGCAGGCGATCAATGGGGCCGGATCACATTTCGACCCGCCTGAGGCTGGGCAGAGACTAGGATAATGGCCTGGATTGAATAAGCAAATGGAGTGGTGGGGGAGGGCGGGGAGTCTGGAAAACCCACTCACACAGCCCTCCAGGGAGCTGCCCCTCCTGCCGCTCCACACACCCAGACAGGCCAAGCAAGGTGCCCGACATGGGGGACGCCCTAAACCCGGGCATCTGGGAGCCGCTGCTTTTGACAAACAGAAAAACAAAGCAAAAAGTGCTACTCAGTGACCCTCCCACTCCAGCAAGAAAGGCTTTCGCTGCAGTGGAACAGCGTTCCTGCCTGTCACTGGACACCATTGGACAGATCATGGGCAGAACCTTTTGCCCATCTCACAGACCTTCTGGCAGCCACACAAGGGAGGATCCAGGACCTGTTCTGCAGGGTGGGGAGGTGAAGAGGGGCCCTCTCCTATCCTAAGTGCCCCCAGCCTGGGTGGTGGGAAATTGTGTCTTTGCGGAGGGCCAGCTGCGGTGGCCCCCACTCTCTGGGACAGTCACTGTTGTGGGTGAACTCACCATCCAGGCCTGGCCCGGAACTAGGTAAATTAGGAGATCTAGAAACTAGCTTTGGCCTGAGGTCCTCCCCTGGAGCGCTGAAGCAGGGCCCCAGAGCAGCCGGGCCTGAAGCCTGGTGGAGGCACACCCCCACACCAGTGCCTGCACTTGGGGCTCAGCAAAGGCGCCCACCTGGGCAGGTGTGAGGAGGTAGAGCCCAGCTGCAGACCACCCAGGGGCGGAGGACAGCTTCTGTCATCCGGCCTTCCCTGCTAGGTAGGAAGGAGCAGAACCCTGGCCAGACACTTCAGAGGCTCCAGGGAAAAGCTCTAGAACCGGTCACTGCCAGGGGCCTCCCACCCCCCTTGCTGGGTCTCTGTGCCCACCCCACCTCCAGGGCTCATTCTCACTCAGGCCGGGAAATCCCTTCTTTCCTATCCCATGGGACCTGAAGCAGGACACCCTAAGGAAGCACCCGGGGCGGAGGACTGGAGCACAAGAGACAGGGTGGGGCACAGGCCAGCCAGGTTCCGAGGGGCAGAGGGAGAGCTAGGGCCATCAGAAGGGAGACCTAGCTACAGGGACACCTCACCAGGGCAGAAGTCCCCTTCTATCCTGAAATAAACAAGCCCCTCCTTTTTTCTGCAGGGGCTTGGAGAGTTTCTGCAGAGAAACACGGGCACTACACCTCAGAGGGAACTTACTGGGGGCTCCTTGCTGTTTGGCGATAGCAAACTGGCAAGAAAAAAAAAGGCCCAACCCACCCAAGGCAGTCCCCAGGGCACCCAGGCAGGCAGCATTGGTCACCATGTTCCTGCTACGCAGTCAACTGGACCCGTCATCCTCCAGCTGCCAGCTTCAACCACACACATCCCCCACCCTGGCACTCCCTGGCTCAGACCCCTAAAATGACTCGTACTGATCTGGGCTAAGTCCACCAGCCCTTGCCTGAGGCTCCCCGGGGAGAAGCAGCCCCATCAGGGGCTGGCCCAGTGACCTGGGGCATGATAGCTCCCAGCTGGTCCCAAGTCGGCCACTGGCCTCCTGCTTGATTGCTGACCACCAGATTTCACATGGGTCCAGCCTGGCTGGCCAGGCTCTCCCCAGCTTTGACAGACTAGGTCCCGGCCTCCCAGCCTCAGTCTCTGCCATCTGGGGCATCCTTGGGAGCCCAGGCCTGTAGATTCAGAGCTGAGACACCTCCAGGCCCTGGGTGCCTCCATGGAAGGTGTGGCTGGTGGCAGAAGAGCCACAGTGACCCAGCTCTACTACTCACCAACCTCTTCAGCCAAGCCTCTCCTCTCAAAGCCTCAGGTTCCCCATCTATGAGATAACTATTTTAAAAAATTACAAGCCCCACAGGGCTGAGGTGGGAACTGTTGGGATTACGTATGTAATGTCACCTGACACCCAGATGGAGTGCACAGGCCAGTTAGTCATAGCCGAGATCCAGGGACCCAGGAAGCTACATTACCAGTGTGTGGTGTGTGAAGGGGAACATTGGCCTCTGCTCCAGAACCTTCCAGGGGCAGGCCTGAAAATGCCCTCCAACTCCAAGCCCCACTAAGTATCCTCCTCTCGGAGCGGTTCGGAGATGACCCACTCCACAGCAGGCTCCAGCTCCAGGGACGGTAGCCCCCCTGGAAACACCCAGGCTGACCTCAAGGGCAGCCCACCTGCCTGGAGCTGCCCCCTTCAGAACCTGCAGCAGAAGGCCAGGCCCTGTGCTGCCACCCAAGGTCTCACCCCAAGCGTGTGCTGGGAGCCTGGCTGGGCCTTTCCAACCCACAGCACCATTCAGGGTGGTCCTACAGATGGTTTCAGACTCCCCCACCTCTGCCCTGGGCGGCCCCATCTGCTGGCCCAGCTCAGATTGCTGGGCTCCCAGCTCCACCGTGGCCCCAGGCAGTGTAAGGCGATCTGGCTGCCCACCAGCGCTGGACCCTCACACAGCAGCTGAGCCAGATGGGCTGGGGAGGCGGTGAGGAGGCCTTGAGGAGGAGCAGGCTGGGGCCCTGACACAAGGATGCAGGGGAGGCGGACGCAGCTGCGGGTCCTGCTTTTCCCATATTGGCACTGCACATGATTGCTCAGAGCGGAGAGACACAAGCAAAAATGTGCTAGTGCCAAAATCGGCCAAGCAGATGGCACTGGTGCGGGCTCTCTGGGGACACACTGGACGAGGGGCCTTGCATCCCTGCACCCTTGGAAGCAGCCTGTTTCCGACGTCTAGGAGCACTCAAGGCAGAAGTGGGTAAGGTGCTCCGGAAGCCCTCGTGGATCTGTCTCTGCTCTGTTTATGGCCCTTCGGTAATTCACTGACTGAGACTGTTCACAGTGAATTCTACCAGTGCCATACACAGAACAGGAGTCACACTCTACAGCCTGCCGACCCTGCGGAGAGACCAGCGGCCCACGATGCCCGTTCCCTGCTCCCAGCCTGCCCACTCCCTTGGGGGCTCCCCAGCAGGCCCTCAGCAGCTGCTGCTACAGTCTCCACCCCCCACCCCATCCCACCTCTTCACAAGATCCACACGCCCCATCAGCCCAAGATGACCTTCAAGGAGACAGGGACAGTGGGGGAGAGGGGCTGACCTTCTGGCCTTGCAGAGGGTAGAGGGAGAAGACCACACCAAGGTGTCTCCTGTGTCCACCTGAAGGCCCACATCCCTCCACATCACCCAGGCTGCCCCTCCAGGCTGGGGAGGAAGTGGGTCAGGACCGTCCATCTCCTTGCCAGAGTAACTCTGGCTCAGAGAGGCAAGCAGCTGGCCAGAGCCTCCTCTCTACCCAACCTGCCACAGGGGCAGTGACCAGTGGGACATCCAAGATGCCTCTCGTAGCCTCTGAGCCCAGACACCAGCAGCCCAGGCTCCTAGGCGCTTTGGTCTCCATTATCCCCCACCCCCAGCCTGCCCTGTGGCAGAAACAGAGCCCCAGGAACAAACCAAATCTGCTACTCACCCCCACTCCCATCCCAAACCAGACCAGACTGGGCCAGACTGTGAACCACCCAGGCTGGGCATCTCTGCTGCCGGCCTAGGATCAAGGCAGGAAAAGGCCAGGAAAGGAGGGCAGAAGAGAAGTCTTGCAGCCACCGAGGTGGCTCGGAGGGAGCCAGAGGCACGGATGCACTCTAGCAAGGGAGTGGCTCCTGGCTGGCTCTGGAGTGACTGCGGAGGAAAGCGGAGGCTCAGGAGCGAGGGAGGGGCTGGGAAGGTTGCATCAGTGGTTGCCAGAGCAGCTGCCTAGAGAGAAGTCGCTGTGGAGGCCCTGCCTCTGGTGCCACAGGCCCTGGGGAAGGACGGGAAGAAGAGAGAGGGTGGGAGGGAGGGTCTCTGGCGAGCTGGCACCCAGGGCAAGCAAGCTGGGGCCTCCGCAGAGTGGCCACTGGAGTCTCAGCCTACTCCAGGTCAGCGGTGGCCCAGAAGGCAGGGTGGCTAGAAAACATCCTGGAAGGGTCAGAGCAAGTGCCCTGGCCCAGAAACTATGCAGACCTCTTGGCGATGTTACCCCTAGCAACTACCTTCCATGGACCTCAGAGCTCCATCTGGGTACCTTGGCCAAAGCCATCCGCTCTCCCCTAGACACTGCTTAATGCTCCACCCTTCCTGTTCCCAAGGACTCTTTGTCCTGCTTCCACACACCCCCACTACAGGGCTCTGCTCTTCTAGCTGGTCTATCTCCCCAGAGGACAATCCAGCTTGATGAGGTGGTGATCTCAGGAAGTCACTCCTCAGCCTTCTGCCTCAGTTTCCCCTACCACAATTTTCTGAACTCTATTAAGGAAGAGAGACCAGACTTCCCAGCCTTGGGGTGGGGAGGGGAAGGGGTGATGGCAGGGTGTTAGCAAACAGTATGGGGTGGGTAGTTATCAACATTGCTTAGGGTGTAGCCATAAGCATCACCCAAGGAGCCTGTTGAAATTTAGATTCTTGAGCCTGCCTGGAAATCTGCATTTTAATAGCACCCTGACAGCTCAGCATGGGCTGGGGGTGGAAAGGATCTACTTTGAGAAAGTAGATCCTCACCCCAGGATAATTAAACAGAATGCAGAATTCTTTTCTTCTGGCTGGGCGCGGTGGCTCACACCTGTAATCCCAGCGCACTTTGGGAGATGGGTGGATCCCCTGAGGTTGGAAGTTCGAGACCAGCCTGGCTAGCATGGTGAAACCCGGTCTCTACTAAAAATACAAAAATTAGCCAGGTGTGGTAGCAGGCGCCCAAAGCTGAGGCAGGAAAATCGCTTGAACCCGGGAGACGGAGGTTGCAGTGAGCAGAGATCGCGCCATTGCACTCCAGCCTGGGCAAAAACAGAGCAAGATTCTGTCTCAAAAAAAAAAATAATAATAATTCTTCATTCTTCTTTTGGGGACAGCCAAGGATGGGGAGAGGCAGGTGTTAGACAAGGGGAACACGCAGCACCTTGCAACCAAGGAGCCACAGAGGCCTTAGAGCTGGAGAACAGAGGATGAAGCCAGGGATTCTGCTCTCCCCAGCCCAGGAAGGCATACAAGGGACCCTAGGTAGAGGAGAGAGCCCTGTAACAAAGCAGCCAAACACGCAGGCTCCTTCTAATTGTGGCATCTCTGTCGAGCTCCTTGGTCTGTTTTCCTCACCTTTGGAACTGACATAGGATGGACTACAGGGAGCAGCTCACAAAGCCAAATCCCTCTCCAGCTTCCAGTTCTAGTCGGCTGGGCCAGGCTCCTCCCCTGCGCCTGCCTCGCCCCTCCTAACCCAAATGCGACAGGAAGCCCAAGTGCCGCAGTGCCTGGGGGGTGCCACGCCCGCTGGGGCCTCTCCATCCCGGTGGAGGCAGGCTGGGGCCTGGGCCCTAGAGAAGCAAGGTCTCCCAGCTCTCTCCAAAAGGGGGTAAGAGGAGCTCTCCGACATCAGCAGCAGAATCCCCACTTGGAATCTCAAAAGGAAAACAGAGGCCTATGGCTTGGGGCAAGTCAGGATAGCAGCCTCTTCTACCCTCCCTGCAGGACACAGCCCTGACCTTGAGATCAAAGGCACAGAAATCCGCTTCTGGAGTGGGAAGATGAAGACAAGGTCTCCCACACCCGCTGGGGGTCAGAGCCTGGCAATGGAAGAGGACCAACAGAGACGCAACTTGCAGGCCAGGCTGGGCAGCCAGGGACTCACAGGGTGTGTGGGGGTCCTACACATCCTAGGAGGTCTCTACTAAGCGCCCCCTCCCACCTTCGGTTGCTCTCAGCCCCACCCTCCTGAACTCTACCTGGGCCTTCTGAAAACTCAAGAGTCCCCTTTCCCCTAGGGGTGTCCCTCCCTGGGCACTGGTGCCCAGTGCAAAGAGCAGGCCCCCAATCCCTTCCAGTGTTAGAGGTAAGTGTTGCAGGACTCTGGGCTATGGGTACTCCGGGGTCCTTAGACATCACATAGCCCACCCCTCGACTCCCGGCTCTCCTCTCGACCTCCACACAACGAATCTGGAGTCCAGGGTCCCAGCCGCGCCACCCACAACCGGTCTGGTCCTGATCCCTCCAGTCTCTATCAAATGCCCCTGAGGTCCCAGGGGCTAGAGGCTGCTGGGGCCCTTGAATGGGCATGCCCTGGACGCTGGGCCTGTCGTCCTGTGTCCCCATGAGGTGCTGGGAGAGGGGCCCAGAGCTGCTTTTCCCGAAGCCCAGGCCGCCACCGACCCATTAAATACTCAGGTGTCTGGGGTGCGGAGCTCACTCCAAGAGCCACTGGGCCCTGGTAGGAGAAAAAGAATAAACGAAATCCTCACAAGTGAGGCCGGCATCCTAGAATTTTCTCTTCTTTGCGTAAGGCCGACTCCAGAGGTCCCGCTAACTCCCCCGCAGGAGCATGAAGGAGCGGCCGTGAGCGGTAAAGAAACGAGCAGTGGTGGAGGCTGTCGCTCCGGGTCCAGGTCCGAACCCAGAGCCGCGCGGGGAATGCGGGGGTCGAGGCTGCGAGCTGGGCTTGGGGCAGGTTCCTTTGCGTTCGCTCAGGCCACGATGAGGCCACTAGGACAGATTTCTCCGAAGGCTCGGCCTCGGATCAGAGATCCGCCGACTCGGTGCCCATCGGTCGGGCTCACTGGGTGACAGGTGGAGGGTGATGCGCACCCGTAGAGCTGAGTGACCCGGCCCGAGAATCCGCCACCTGGCTCGCAGGATTTTCGCCCTCAGGAGCTTTGCGAAGACGGGCGCAAACCTGGGAGGCGCCGCCGCATCTCGCCTGTGGGGGTGGGGAGGTCGATTAGGGCACCGCCCGCCCTCGGCCCTAATCGCTCTGAGCCGGCCTCTGTGCCCCTGCCCCCGGCGGGTATTACTGTACACGGTGTCCAGGAGCCGGGGCTGGAAGAGCAAACGAATGGCTCAGCCTGGAGGGCTCCGCGGAATCGGGCGACCCCTAATCCCGGGTGGCACCCTCACTGCCCATAGTCCTAGGATGCGCTGACCGGTGAGGCGCCAGAGGCACGCCGTCCACCCGCCGATCTTGGAGAAGGGCTGGGAACCTGGGTGTCGCTAGCGCTATTAACAGGAATGGGGCAAGCGCAGGCGGGGGACGGTGTCTCATTCGCTTGCGCCGGGGTTAACGGGATGAGTGGCCGCGAACTGGAGGCGCACGGGAGGTCTGAGAGCCGCTTTCCCCCAGAGACTGGGCGGGGCGGCTCCGGGCCACGGAAGCAGCCTCGAACCAGCCGCACAGCCCTGACAAGGAGCTGGAGGAGCCAGCTCTGGGGCCCCGACGCTCCCCGCAGCCCCCTCCCAGCCTGGCGCTTCCGCCAGGGCCCACCAGGGCGGCGAAACGCCAGCCCGACCCCAGCCAATTCCTCGCGGGTAGGCACCTCGCAAGCACCGGCCGCACTCGGACCGCGGCCGCCCCCGCCCCCGCCCGGGAACAGCGCTAGGCGCTGGGCAGACGCCACTGGGGGACCCGGGACCCAGACGCCCCGTGGGCGCCTCCGCCTGAAGGCGCGGAAGAACGAGTCGGCACTGCCGCGTCATCCCCGAAGGCCAGCTGCGCCGGGACGCCCGCCCTGCACCCGGGTTCTAGTGCAGCCGGCCCCGGGCGCCCGTCTCCGCCTCCTCTACTGAGCCCGGCTCCGGCTCCGCCCGGCCCGCCCCCCCGCTCCCGGCCCCAGACACTCACCTGCGCCGGCTCCGGGCTGGGCGCACCGCCGCCTCCCAGCTCCGCGCGTAGTCCACACCAGAAAAGCCAGGCAAAAAGGGCCCCGATTCGGAAGGAGCCGCATGGACGGAACTTGAAGGGCGCTCGGCCCGGGCCCAAACCTCCGCTGCCCCGCGAGAGGGGGCGGCGCCCGAGCGCCGAGCTCAGCGGGGGAACAAAGGGGAGCTGGGACCCGGCCGCGCGCTTCCTGGGTGTCGGGTGACAGGTCTGCCGGGGAAGGCCCCGGCCCGGCCACCTGAAGAGAAGCCGCCTCCGCGCGGCAGGCGGGGGAGGTCCGGAGGGGTACCGGGGCCCGAAGGCCGGAAGAACAGGGGGCGCGGGCTGCCCCGGACCGCGCGGCTGGACGGAAGCCCTGCGGCTCCGTCGTAGCGGCGCGAGGGCTCGACGGAGTGCAGAGAGAATGACTCCAGGAGGGTTTTACCGCCCCCCCCCGACCCCGGGCCCCGCCCGCCCCTCGCGCCGCGCCATTGGCTCAGGTGCCGCGAGGCGGGGAGGGGCAGGGGGCGGGCCGGGGATGATTCACCTTGAATGTGGCTCCGGTTGGTGCGCGGCGCAGGGCACGCCCGTCCGGGACTGCGGAGACGCCGGGAGCCCCGCCTGCTTGCCCAACCCGGCCGGGTCTGGCCCCAAGGGGTCCCGCCGCCCGCCTTCTATTCCCGCCTCCTGCCCTCGGGCTAGGGTGCCGCTAGCCGAGGTGCGCCCGGACGCCCTGCCACCCCAGCGCCCTCTGAGCCCGGAGCTAGCCGAGGTGTGTGTGGCGTGGCGTGCTTGGAAATCCGACCCTGGGAGGGGGGAGGGAGGAGGGGAAGTGAGTTGGGAGTTGGGACGCACCGTGGGGCCACTGGACGATCTCCGCAGTCTCCCCGCAGAAAGGTGCTCAAGGCTGACCTGTCTCAGGGGGCGCACCCGGACCCAGGGGCTCAGGGCTGGAATGGGGACAAGGGGCCTCACGTCCTCACACGCCCACCCTCGGCCAGTTCTGCGGCCTCACAGGTGTCTGGCCACCGCTGCCGCCGCCGCCAGGAACAAAGGCTGTCTGTCCCGAGAGAGGGAGGGGGAGGGGAGCCGCCCCCAGACCCGTTCCCATCTCCCCCTCCCCCCACTGCGACAGTGGCTCCCTCGGGAGGGGGCGGGGCCGGCCGGGGCTGGGGCGCAGACGCGGATTAGATCCTTCTCAACCGTCCTTTGGTCGGACACCCTCGGAGCATTCAGAGGGAACCGGGGCGCAGGGGCTAGGTCCTCCAAGCTGTCAGCGTTGGGGTGGCCTCTTCCTTCTTCCCCAGCATCCTGAGCACCGGAGCACCCCCTCCCTCCCTGCTGCTTTGGCTGCCCTTGCCAGTTCCAGCTCCGCCCCGCCCGGCCGCCCCAGACGGCAACGGCAGCTCAAAACCAGATTAAAATAAAACGTTAATCCGCCCTTCTCCTTTTTAGCTCCTAGTTCTTCCCAATCGACCCCCGCAGATCTGGCACCCTAGAAGCCCCCATAAAATGAGGGTGGTGCTTAGCCGATGCTCCCACCAAACCTAACCCTTGCACTTGAAGACCGTGAACACCTTGTCTTGGGCTCGAGCAAAAGAAGGGGGTGAGGCAGTGGAAGCGGGGCCCGGGAAATCTATAGTTTCCCCACCCCCAGCTCCTGCCGAGCCGGGAGGGGCCAAGGGTGACGGCAAGGATACGAACCCTTCAATATGCCCGACTCCCGGGCAGGGCCTGCTGAAGCCGTGGATGTCGCAGCCACATGGATCCGGAAGCAAGATTCCCACCCCAGGTGGATAATTGGACGAGTCTCAGGGCCTTGGGGCCCCTCTCCCCATGCAGCCAGGGATGGACACGGTGAGCGAGAACCCCGGACAGCGGAGATAATCAGCACGTCACAGGGCCCAACGGGCAAAAAGGGGGTGATAGCTCAACATTAACCCCTCCCCGTCCTACTAGCATTCCCCCGCCCATCTAGGTCGCCTTGAGCCTCCCTGGCTGTCTCTGCACCCGCGCCCTACCTGGTCCTCAGACCCATGGGATGCTGGGCAGCCTGGGCCGGGTGTTCCCAGGACCGCAAAGCGGGAAGCGCAGGCCTTGCGGACTGCGAGTGGCCCCCGCGGCCTGCTGCTCCCCTTTATAGCGCGCGCCCCGCCCCCCGCGCTCCGGGCGCCCCGCCCTGGCCCATTCACCTGCTGTCGAGAACCAGACACCGCGCAGCAGAAAGCTAGCCGCTGGGCCGCGCGGTCCGGCCGTCGGAGCGGGCGGGGCTGGGGCGCCGCCGAGACAGATCCGATTTCCACCTTTTCTTAAATGCGCTGCTGAAAGTCGAGAAGGCCCCGGCCGGGGAGCTCGCGTCGCTTCCTCCCCCCGCAGCTCCCCTCGCACCCCGAGTCCCCCAGCCCCACTCCGGGAGGGGCCGCGAAACTGCACCCGCAAGGGCCTCATACATATTTTAAGGAGCAGGCCCGGCAGGTAACCGGAGCTGGACTCGGACGGTGAGGGGGCGGCCCCCGGGGACCTGATACCCTGGATCCCTTACGGCTCGGGGCTCAGGCGGGGGAAGAGGTGGCTCGGGCCGACCTCGGGTCCTCTCTTTGCTGGCCTGTCCAGCGCATCCTAAGCCCGCGTGTATCCTACCCTCCTTCTGCAGATCCGACGCCCGTCTGGCAGTTGCGGCATTCCCTCTCGCTGGAGAGATCCCTTCCCCCTCGCCACCGGCGTCCCACGCTGCCCGGAGTCGTGCGCCCCAGAACGGGTAGTTTTGGGTTCCTCGACGCTTGGCCAGGTTTAGGAAAGACCCGCTGTCTTCCTTGCTGCCCTCACCTAGGAGACTCGGCGCCTTGCGCTCCGTCCTTTTTTCTGGTGTCGCGGCTTGTCCCTCTGGCTTGCTCCCTCCTAGTCCCTACCCCACACGGCTCCCTTCGCCAGCTCCATGGCAATCCCACTCGTGCTGAAGACCTTGGGCAAAGAAGTAACCATCGGTCTTCCCCTCCCCGTTCGTCCGGCGGCAGGACTGGGGCGAAGGGTGCCCGGGATACAAGCCCCTCACGCGGACCCACGATGCGGCGGTGGTTCTGCCACTGGCCCCTCTCCGAATGGTGAGGTTCTCCTGCTAACCCTGGCCCCATGGCATAACTAGTATAACCCCAGTGAGAGGAACCCAGAATTCCAGTCCTCGCCTGCTCCAGTCCCTCTATGTGTGATCTCGATCTCGAGGGATTCACTTCACCTCTGTAAGCCTCAGTTTCCCATTTGCAAAATGGGCAGAATGACTCGCACCTCTGGAGATGAAGAAAATGCACGTGTGAGCACGCGGGCACTTGGCGACCCGGAGATCTCTGCAAACTGCAGGCCCAGCGAGATGGCCGCAGCACGCCCTGCACCCTCTCCCGCGCGACTGCCGCCGGGTGCTCACCCCAGCCGCTGTGTCCCTGGTGCTTCCTCCGCCAGGGCCACGTGCCGGGGAAGCCAAAGCGGGAGTCTTTCGATCTTGGCCCAGCCCTTAGCCCTCGGTCCTTTGCTCTAGCATCTAGATTCTCGTGGGTCAACAAAGCCACTGGAAACCCAACGAACTATCCGACATTTTTCGAAAAACCGTATGCGTGTGCTTCTGTGCGTCTTTCCTCTGATCGAGGCAGGGCCCTGTAGGGTTCTGTTTGGACGGGAGGCTGGAGTGGTTCTGTCCCGGCTGCGGGGTCGGAGGATGCAGTGGGAGTTTCGAAAGAAGGAGAAACACAGAGACTGTCAAATGAAAGGAGATCCTGTCTTCGGAATCGACCCAGCTCTTTAAAAGAATGAGGAAAACATGGGGTCGTTATATATCCTGGAAAGTCGCCTAGGCGTTCAGTGAAAAACGCAAAAGTCACGTGGATTCCTATTTGTGTAAAAATATAAATGGGGTAGGGGGTTAAACATCAGGTTTTTTCTGAACGAAAGGTCTCAGCGCAGAGGGTTGGAGATTTTTCTTTTCATTGTATATCTTTCTGGACTGTTCGAAGCCAATGTGTGTTGCTTACCATATTCTTGCATTAAATTTTCAATTAAAAAAAGAAACTGCAGGAATTTTTTGTTTGTTTGTTTTGAGACGGAGTCTCGCTCTGTAGCCCAGACTGGAGTGCAGTGGCGCGATTTAGGCTCACTGCAACCTCCGCCTCCCGGGCTCAAGCGATTCTCCTGCCTCAGTCTCCCGAGTAGCTGGGATTACAGGCGCGTGCCACCACGCCCGGCTAATTTTTTTTTCCTTTTTTCTTTTCTTCTTTTTTTTAGTAGAGGCGGAGTTTCACCGTGTTAGTCAGGATGGTCTCAGTCTCCTGACCTCGTGATCCGCCGGCCTCGGCCTCCCAAAGTGTTGGGATTACAGGCGTGAGCCACCGAGCCCGGCCAATAAATTGATTTTTTAAAAAGCAACCTGGGCCGGGCGCAGTGGCTCACGCCTGTAATCTCAGCTCTTTGGGAGGCCGAGGCGGGTGGATCACCTGAGATCAGAAGTTCGAGACCAACCAGCGTGACCAACACGGACAAAGCCCATCTCTACTAAAAGTACAAAATTAGCTGAGTGTGGTGGCACTCGCCTGTAATGCCAGCTACTCGGGAGGCCGAGGCAGGAGAATCGCTTGAACCCGGAAAGAGGAGGTTGCGGTGAGCCGAGATCGCGCCATTGCACTCCAGTCTGGGCAACAAGAACGAAACTCTGTCTCAATAAATGAAATGAAATGAAATGAAATAAAATAAAATAAAATAAAACAAAATAAGCATTCGGGATGCTGAAGCCTGCAGGAGTTGAATCAGAGGGCGAGCTGCAGAGCGGAGGCGCTGGGGCGGCGGGCCTCGCCCGGGCTCTTGGCTCCCATGAATCCTCCATGAGTAGAGAATCCTCGCTCCGAGCAAAGGCGAGAGGAGAGGGAAGCGTGCGGGCGCGGCCCTTGCTGCTTTTTACCAGGCGACACCCCAGTCGAGTTTGACCCCCGCGCAGGTGAAACATGAGCGTCCACCCCAGAGGGGTCCCCTACCCAAGTCAGCGGAGAAGGTGGCCTGCCAGGTTAGAGGACCGAGTCCAGCCTCGGTTTCCTCATCTGTAAAATAAGCCGAGAACATCCGCGCCTCTTTCTGGAGAAGGCTGGGAGGCTGCCAGAGAGAAACTGTGCGCGGGCCCTGGCGAGAAGCCCCTCCAGCCCCTGCGGAACTCTGCACCGGCTGGGTCCCTCCAGGGTTAGAAACCCAGCTTCCCCACCCCCCCACCCCAGCAGGGACCCGCGCTGCATCCCCTAACGCCCCCCCAACCCTCTGCACCCAGACCCAAGAGCCGGCCTTCGACGCACCACATGCATGGAGCCCGGGTCCCAGCCCTAAGGACCAGGTTTCAGGGCTCAGAAGACTCCAGCGAGGTTCACTCGCAGATTGTGTCTGCGGTCGTTGGGGGAGGGGCCCCGCAGCCTTCAGCAGATTATCCAAAGGTCAGTGACCCAGATATGGCTTTGGCCACGGGCCATGTTTCACTTCCTGTGCCCCAAGCAGAATTTAGCTGAATAATTCAGACCCCAAACCAAGCAAAACGCTCTTATTTCCGTTTGGGGATTCTTCGGAGTTGGGATTTTTCTGTCTCAAATTAGAATAACCTGCATCATTGACCACTTAACATTGATTTGTTGGTTGGCTGCCTGACCTTTCTGAACCTCAGTTTCTTCGTCTGTAAATTGGAAGCTTGCCCAGGTCGGAGGACTGTTGGAATTGGAAATATTCGAATAAGGAAATGTTTTTGCGAGTGCTTTGTAAGCAGCAAAGCGCTTCTTCAGGGGTCCATTTTTTTTTAGCCTGCAGTCACCACCCAAATTCGGAAGATCGTTGTGCCTTTCTTGGATGAGGATCCCCGGCTCCAGCCCGGGGATGGGACGGTCTTTTCCTTGCTGGGAGTCCTCTGTGGAGGGGGCGATGCGCTCTGTCCAGGACCTAGGAGTCCCTTTCTGCCTCCACCCTCGGCTCACAGCGGGCAGCTTCCCCAACGCGCACGGTCTCTTTGCCCCCAGCCTGCGGTGCGCTCTTCCCCAGGACGCCTCCTTTGTCCTCCGCAAGCCGCCGGCCCTGCTGGGGTTGCTTTTTGCTGCGGCGTTTTCGCGAATATCCCCTCTTGCTGTCTGCCTTGGCGTCCCTCCGGGTTACCCCACACGGCCTACGACCCTCATAGGGCGCGGGAGGAGGGGCAGGGCATCCGCGTTCACGTCTGGGCCCTGGCGGGGAGTTGCGTGGTCCAACCACTCATTTTTAAGAGGAGGGATCTGAAGCCCAGCTAGGCTCCTAATTCCAGACAGAGCCCTACGGAGGTCAGTTCTCTGGATGCTTTCCTGGGGCTTTTTTCACTGGGCCAGGTTGGGTGGGTCTGGAGAGAACTCCCGCAGCCGGAAATTAAAGAAATGCAGAGAGAAACCTGGGGGGTGGGGCCACCCTGGTCCCCTGGGCAGGCTCCAGTCTCTGGACCAGTGGGGCAGCAGAGGTCTCGGGAGCTGCAGAGATTTTCCTGGGGACACTCCTGAGGGGTAGGTGCGAAGCTCCTGCTGGGATGCCTAGAAAGAGGGTTATCATGGGGTCCCTGGCTGCCGGCTCACAGCCGCTCCTGCTTGGAGAAAAGGCAGGGCAGAGGGTAGGGCATGCATGGGTGTGGAAGGAGGGGACGGAGGAGAAAGACCATAGGCAGTTTGGGTTGTTGGGAGGGGAGGGAGTGTGTGGGTTGCCGGTGGGGCGGGGGGGGGCGGGGTGATCAAGAATGATCAAGAATCCCCGAAGCTCTTTGGTCGTTCTTTGATCTGCTCTTTTTTTTTTTTCTCTTTGCTGTTTGTTTGTTTTTTGAGACGGAGTTTCGCTCTTGTTACCCAGGATGGAGTGCAGTGGCACAATCTCAGCTCACCACAACCTCCGCCTCCTGGGTTCAAGAGATTCTCCTGCCTCAGCCTCCTCAGTAGCTGGGATTACAGGCATGTGCCACCATGCCCAGTTAATTTTGTATTTTTAGTAGAGACTGGGTTTCTCAATGTTGGTCAGGCTGGTCTTGAACTTCCGACTTGAAGTGGTCCGCCCGCTTCGGCCTCTCAAAATGCTGGGACTACAGGCATGAGCCACCGTGCCCAGCCCTTTGGTCTGCTCTTTAGGAACCTCCACCAATAAGCAGAATCCTTTGATCTGCTCTTTAGGAACCTCCCCCAATAACCAGAATCCAGCAGTCTCTCCACAGTACCTGCTGTGGGAAATTGCTGAGCCCCCAGTAGAGGGGAGGGTCTGGCCAAGGCAGCAGGAATGGAGCTCCCACAGCAACAGCAGGCCCTGCCCTAAGGGAAGCAGCCTGTGGCCTGTGTCAAGGACTTGGAGCTGCTGTGAGCTCCCTGCAGATGCTGGGTCGGAACCTGGCCTCAGCCTCCAGATGGGCTAGCTTGGGGGAATTCCTGCCCAGCCTTTAGCATGAGTCCCCACTAATGGAAAATGCAAGCCCCACTAGGGCAAGGGCCACATCTGCCTTGTACACTGCGGTATCCCCTGCCTGACTTTCTCGGAAGGTGCTCCATGAATATGTGTTTGAATTAATGAGCAAGGGCTGTACAGGGTTCAGTCACAACCAGGGGCCAGTGGGATTCTCCCTGCAGGACAGTGAGCGGAGAAACTAAGACTCAGGCAGGCCAGGCAGCACATGCTGGCCTGGACTTCTTTCTGTCCATCACAGCCGCCTGCTCTGTGCTACTCCTTTTAGCTAGCAATGGCCATGCCTGGGCTTCCTCTTGGGAGGTCATTTCAAGGGAGGCAGAAACTCCTCAGTATGACTTTAGGGGTACTCTCCTCTTCCCTTTCTCCTGTCTCATGGATATGGTCTTTGAGTGAGCCAATTCCCCCTCTAGGCTTCAGTTTCCTCATTTGTAAAGTGAGGGCTGGAAGGAAAAGCCTTTCCTGTCTTCCTTCATCCCTTTATTTTTCCTTTCCAAGACATGGTGAGGCAGAAACAGAGGCAGACAAGCTGGGCTGCACTTGGACCAACGGAGTCCACTGTGCTAGATATGCATGGGACAACAGACGTCCCAGGCCGCTTCTGGATGTCACATGCTCTTCTAACTGGTTAAACCAGCACATGTGGCAGGGCTTGGTGGCTCACGCCTGTAATCCCAGCACTTTGGGAGGCCGAGGCATGCGGATCACGAGGTCATGAGATCGAGACCATCCTGGCTAACACGGTGAAACCCCATCTCTACTAAAAAATACAAATATTAGCCATGCGTGGTGGCGGGCATCTGTAGTCCCAGCTACTCGGGAGGCTGAGGCAGGAGAATGACGTGAACCCTGGAGGCAGAGCTTGCAGTGAGCCAAGATGGCACCACTGCACTCCAGTATGGGCAACAGAGCGAGACTCTGTCTCAAAACAAAAAAACAAAACAAACAAAAAAAAAACTAGCACATGCTACCCCAAGAAGTTAATCATCAAGTCCCACAGGTCTGGGTTTTTGTTTTTGTTTGTTTGTTTTTTTTTAGACAGAGTCTTCTCTGTGTCGCCCAAGCTGGAGTACAGTGGCACAATCTCGGCTCATTGCAACCTCCGTTCAAGTGACTCTCGTGCCTCAGCCTCCAAAGTAGCTGGAATTACAGGCACATGCCCCCACACCCCAGCTAGTTTTTACATTTTTAGTAGAGACAGGGTTTTGCCATGTTGGCCAGGCTAGCCTTGAACTCCTGGCCTCAAGTGAGCTGCCCGCCTCAGCCTCCCAAAGTGCTGGGATTATAGGCCTGAGCCACTGCACCCAGCTGGTCTGGATCTTAAAGCAGAGACCATGTGGGCCTTCGAGGAGCTCACATTCTCCTTGAGATGAAAAGGAAGCATGCTGGATAATGCTCCCAGCCTCCGCTGCGGAGAAACCAAAGCTGGCCTGCTCCCCTGCCAGCAGAGACTAAGGGGTGGTCCGAGATTGAGGAGCCAACAGACTCAGCAAACACATGCTGACAATCCTCCTCATTCGGTCTTATTCACCAGCAGAGCCCCCATGGGTATAAGTCCAGCCATCAGGTGACGGGAGGAGCGGCTGAGCCAGGGCTGGATTCTGGGAACCCTCCTTTTCCTCTTCCTCCCACCTCCCCCAGCTAGGGTGTCAGGAATCTATCCTAACCTTGGGCCTAGCCTTGGGCTCTCTTCCATCCTTGGTTTTGGAGTTAGGGAGCTGCTCCCCTCCAACCCTACTTCACTGGGTCCCCAACACAAACCCAAGCCTCAGCCCTAGGCCACCTGCCAGCTGATGGGGTCTCTTTAAGGAATTGATTTCCACAAGTCCCTAAAGTGTTTCTTCGACAGTAAATATCCTGCCACCCAGGCTTTCTGGCCCATGAATGATTTAGTGCCTCAGAGGGGTTGGAACCGTCTTCCTGTGCAGTGGAGGCCTGCAGTGGTGACATCACAGCTGCAATGGTGATGGATGGACTCTTCTGCCCTAATGGGGAGGAGAATGCACAGGCCGTCTGGGAGGGGTCAGGCCATGAAAGTAAGTACCCATCTGGCTCCACAGATTTCTGGTTTGGGGGTCTTACTGATGGACCAGCTAGCTAATTGCCCTCGGAGGTACCTAGAGACAGGGCTCGAGTCCATCTCTCTGTCCCCAGCCCAGAGGGACCCAGGCTCATGTCACTTCGAGGTTTGCCTTTCCAATTCCTAAAGTGCTCTGGAGAATTATACCGAGTGCTGTCTTCCCTTGCTCCAGTGACAGCACACATACACCCCAACACACACATGCACCTGCATGGGCGTGCACACACACATCCACTGTTCTCAAGAACCCTCTCAGGAAGTTCATCATTATGTCCCACCTAAATGTTTCTTGCTACTGGGGAAGGCCATTTTTCTCTGATTCCATCTGGAATTGACAGAGAACAGCTGGTCATTATCAGCCATATGCTCCCCCTCCAAGCACACATGGTGAATGGCGGCATGTTCTTGGTCCCTCCTGCACTCAGAGCCCCCTCCCCCATCATAGTTCCTCTAAGCGTCAATGACCCTAGTTATCTCTGTTCCACCAGCCTTTGGGGGAAATGATAAGGCTTTAGTCAGTCAGCATCCACAGGGTGCCAATTTCTTCAAGGGAGGGTAGGAAGTGGAGGGGGTGGTCTCTGAGTCAGGGAGTAGCCTCTGCCCACTCTTGCCATCCCTGACACCAGCTGGCCCTGGCCTATCTTGGAGTAAGTGTAACTTGGAGGAGGAGGTAAATTTCCTGCTTCAAAATAGCTTCCCGCATTGCCTATCCTATAGAGACAGCCGTTGGGTTGATTTTTCTCTAAGATTGAAACTGGGGTATGCACCATGCAAATTCACTGCTATGGTGCACATCCCGGATTGGTACTGGGATGTGCAACATGTGAATTCACTGGTATCACATACATATTAGCATGTCTTAGTTTGGGCATTCCAGTGCGTGTGTAGTAGTATCTCATCATGGTTTTAATTTACATTTCCTTGATGACAAATGATGTGAGCATCTTTTCATGGGCTTACGTGCCTGTGTGACTGAGTGTGAGGGAGACAGAAGAAAGGCCTGGCTCTGGAGTGTTAGGGGAATGTTGCAGAGTGAGATGCCACAACGAAGGGCTCCAGGCACTCCTGAGCTCACTGTGGAAACTGGGCACAGGTGAGCCAAGAGAGAGCCAAGGAAGCAAGCAGCTTCAGCTGAGGCCAGATGGATCGTGGTTCACAAAATTCTTCCCTGAACACTTTTTTTTTTTTTTTTTTGAGACGTTTGTCGCCCAGGCTGAAGTGCAGGGGGGTGATCTCAGCTCGCTGCAACCTCCGCCTCCTGAGTTCAAGCGATTCTCCTACCTGAGCCTCCCAAGTAGCTGGGATTACAGGCGCCCACCACCACCTGGGCTAATTTTTGTATTTTGGTAGAGACAGTTTCACCATGTTGGCCAGGCTGGTCTTGAACTCCTGAGCTCAAGTGATCTGCACATCTCAGCCTCCCAAAGTCCTGGGATTACAGGCATGAGCCACTGTGCCCGGCCCCAAACACTTTTTCATTTTTCCCCTCAGATCTCTGAAGGGTGGGAAGATCTGAGGCTTCCTGTGAGTGTGCATTTTCCAAGTTCACTCAGAGGGCACTTGGCAGATGAAGGCTCAGACCCCAGCGCTCTCGCTCCCGGCCTCCATAGTGCCACCTTGCTGTTTACAAAGCGCTTTCATGAACATCATCTCATCTGATTCTCAGGATAACCCCATTTTACAAGTGAGGAAACTGAGGCTCGGAGAGATTGAGTGGCTTGCTCAAGTCATCCAGCTAGTGAGCTGCAGAGCGGAGGAGACTCCTCTGGCTCCACCATTTGTCCCTAGAGGGGCTCATCTGACCTTCACCTCTCTTGTGGGGATTGATGGAGTCCGCTCTGCCCTGCTTGACTCTACTGGGGGCAACTGCAGGAACTTAACTCAGACCACCTGTCCTAGGTGCTGAGCCAGTCCCGACTTAGTTTAAGCTGAGCCACATTTAGAGAACTGTTCACATGGCGGTGTTGACCTTACGTGTGAGACCCCTGGCCACCTCACTCAGGTTGCTGTCAGTCATGAGATTAGAAAACCAACATATTCCTCCCAAAGACTCTTCTCACGTTTGTTGTATCTTCTGTTTTAATCATGAAAATCCAGATATGGCCTGGTGCGGTGGCTCACACCTGTAATCCCAGCACTTTGGGAGGCCGAGGCGGGTGAATCACGAGGTCAAGAGATCGAGACTATCCTGGCCAATATGGTGAAATGTCATCTTTACTAAAAACACAAAAATTAGCTGGGCACGGTGGTGCATGCCTGTAGTCCCAGCTATCCGGGAGGCTGAGGCAGGAGAATAGCTTGAACCTGGGAGGCGGAGGTTGCAGTGAGCCGAGATCGCACCACTCTACTCCAGCCTGGGCGAAAGAGCGAGACTCTGTCTGAAAAAAAAAAAAAAAATCCAGGTACAAAATGCCTTATTACCACACAGGGTGAGATCTTGCCCTGACTTTATTTACTACCTGCAAGCTCAGACCCCCATCTCCGATGGTCCCAAAGCCCACGAGTTGACAGTACCTGTCTGACACATAGTAGTCATTCATTAAATGTTCGTTGAATGAATGAATGACGGGATTTCTTAATGAACACAGCTTCCTTTTCCTGAACTGTGATTAACTTTAAAACCCAAGAGGAGGGAAGTGACATTTATTGGGTAGGTCTTTCCACTCCTCACCTCTGCCGTGTGAGGTTAGCATTATTATGCCCTTTTATGGATGAGAAAATGGAAGCTAAGCCTGGGTGCGGTGGCTCACGCCTGTAATCCCAGCACTTTGGGAGGCCGAGGCAGGCAAATTACCTGAGCTCAGGAGTTCAAGACCAGCCTGACCAACATAGCAAAACCCCGTCTCTACTAAAATACAAAAAAATTAGCCAGATGTGGTGGCACACGCCTGTAGTCCCAGCTACTTGGGACGCTGAGGCAGGAGAATTGCTTGAATCCAGGAGGCAGAGGTTGCAGTGAGCCGAGATCACATCACTGCACTCCAGCCTGGGTGACAGAGCGAGACTCCATCTCAAAAAATAAAAAAAAAGAAAGAAAGAAAATGGAGGCTTGAGGGGTTCAATAATTTGGTTACTCAGCTAGGATGGGGTAGAGCTAGCATTTGAACTGGATCTGAGTGCCACACTGACCCTCTGTCCATTGTACGTGAGGAGAGAAATTCTGGGTGTCCCTGGATAAGCCCAGTGGCTTCCAGTGGGCAGGGAGCCAGCCTGAGATCCTGGGCTCTACAGGTGCCTTGGCCTCGTCGGGCTGACTGTGTCAGTCACAGATCCTGGTCAAAAACTGTGAATTTCAAACTTTACTCTAGAGCTGTATTCCAATACAGCATCAGCTGAACAACAGAGAAAGCCGCTCTGCTCCAAAGTAGCAGTCTCTAGTCCAGGGGACTTTCCAACCATTTGGAAATCAGCAGTCCAGCCCCTGCCGTCCCAGCCTGTGCCTGTCTCAGGCCACACTCAGCAGCCATTTGCAGCCTGTGGTTGCTACTGGCCAAGGTCACCAGAGGCCCGGATACCAGCATGATGGTTCCCAGCCACCCCTGGGGAGGAGGAGAGGGGGTCATTGTGGAGATGATAATGCTGCTCCATGAATGTCTAACTTCCTGAAAACCACCGGGACACATTTCGTTTATGTGCTTTTTTATCTCAGGCCTGCTTCCAGAAGGGCTCCAAGGAGCAGACAATGAAAGACCACTGACAGAATTGCTGTTCACGGGCCAGGCGCAGTGGCTCACGCCTGTAATCCCAGCACTTTGGGAGGCCAGGTGGGTAGATCACCTGAGGTCAGGAGTTTGAGACCAGCCTGGCCAACATGGTGAAACCCCGTCTCTACTAAAAATACAAAAAAATGAATCACTTGAACCCGGAAGGCGGAGGTTGTAGTGAGTCGACGTTGCGCCACTGCATTCCAGCCTGGGCGACAGAGCGAGACTCTGTCTCAAAAACAAACAAACAACACATACAAAAAAGATTAGCCAGGCGTGGCGGCAGGCACCTGTAATCCCAGCTACTTGGGAGGCTGAGGCAGGAGAATCGCTTGAACCTGGGAGGCGGAGGTTGCAGTGGGCCAAGATTGTGACATTGCACTCTCCAGGCTGGGTGACAGAGCGAGACTCCATCTCAAAAAAAAAAAAAAAATGGAGAAACTGTGTCAAAAAAAAAAAAAAAAGAGCTGTTCATGGAAAAAGAATAACAAAAGCCCCACAGAAGGAGGGGACAGAGTTACACGGAACCTGCAGCCAATGGTGGTGATTAAATGCTCACCTACATATGTGCTGACCTCAGGGGTCCCAGCAGCCCCCTGCAATACATGTGGCAAGGAACAGTCTTCAGGTGGCCTTTGTAGCAGCGTGGCTGCTTCCCCTGGATTGACTCACACTTTTCCTCCACCTGATAGTCCAGGGGACATGAGGGGACCAGGTCTTGGCCAGATGCCAGATCTGAGCACGTTTCACTCAGGATTCTCTCACATTGAGAGACACAGGCTCTGGCAATGGTGCCCAGTGTGAGTGGAATTTGGGAACACTGTGGCCAGGTGGTTGGCACCCAAGCGTTTCCCTGTGTCCTGCAGGCACCCTGCCCTCTGGCCTGCAGCCCTTTTGCCAGGGCCACCATGGCCTTTCCCACAGAGACCAGCTCCCAGAGTGGGCAGGAGCAGGGCATGATCAGGGCCCAGCCTGGAAGCCCTTGCCCAGCCGGGAACCCACAGTAGGAGCGCATGCCCGCAGCGATATGTCCGGGCCTCCAGGAGCAGCTTATCGCCTTTCTGTCTCTCTCCCTCACTGCCCATTCTGCAGAGGCTTGAGCAGGGGACAGGGAGGCCGGTGAAAGGCCACCCGAGGCTGCTTTTCAGCGAAACTATCTGTGTGCAGGATAGAATTACTTGTATCAAGTACACCAAGACTTTTAATCCATTTTGTAATCAAACAGGGCATCTCTCTGGGCCCCTATGAGCCTGAGATGACAGCATAGTTCCACCCACTTCACAGGTGGGGAAACTGAGGTGATGGAGAGGGTCAGAAGTAATCCATTTCAGCCCAGCAGGCACTGGGGAATGCTGAGCTCTGGGCTCCCAGGCCACCCCAGACTGGCTAAAGAATGAGCAACACGTCGCCCTGGGTTCCTCCTTCTGCCCCCAGCCAAGATGGGTTCTGCTTCTGGTTGGAGCTCCTCCACCATCTCTCTGTACAACTTTGGGCTAGACGTGTGTGCCTTGGTTTCCAGCTGTGCACCAGGGCAGTGCTGGCCAGTCCATCTGTTGTCTGGAGTGGCTATGCACCTCAAATGGGACAGAGGAGGGGAGAGAACTTTGCTAAGTAAAAAATGCTAGACCCAGCCAGTCATGGTGGCTCACGCCCTGCAATCCCAGCACTTTGGGAGGCCGAGGCGGGTGGATCACGAGGTCAGGAGTTCAAGACCAGCCTGGCCAACATGGTGAAACCCCTTCTGTACTAAAAATACAAAAATTAGCCAGGCGTGGTGGCAGGTGCCTGTAATCCCAGCTACTCAGGAGGCTGAGGCAGGAGAATTGCTTGAACCCGGGAGGCAGAGGTTGCAGTGAGCTGAGAGCACGCCACTGCACTCCAGCCTGGGCGACAGAGCAAGACTGTGTCTCAAAAAAAGAAAGAAAATGCTAGACCCCTATGAGGGGCAGTCACATGTCATGGCCAGAGGCCACCGAGGTAAGGGAGCACTCCACACCACAGCAGACAGCACTGCCCTGAGGGCCCCAGGGCCTGGGCTCTAGACCCTGAGCGGCCTCTGGAGGCCTTCGGATGCTCATCTATTGAAGCAAAGGGCTGGAGCTCCCTTCCGGCCAGGCACTCTGTGCTGTTCCAAGCTGCCTATGGGTGGTGAAGTGATGGTATTTCCCTGGTCACTCCCCACCAGGCCTGGGCCCCTGGACACCCTTAGCAGAGGCTGTGTCTCCTCTGGGCACTTGTCCCACCCCTTGAGGAACCCACAGGCTTAGTCCCTCAGCCCACCCGAGCTCCTTGACACGTTTCCAGGACCATAGGACAGTGCGGCACGGGTCGTGCAGAGTGGCTTCTAGGTCTGAGCCAGCACTCGAGGGTGGGGTCCTGGTGGGGGGAATGGGGGCTCAGCGTTTCCCCACACTGGGGCAAGGCCTGGCCTCCACTGTGCGTGCACAGGACTGGAGGCCCCTTCCCAGCCGCATGGAGATGGACATCCCTGGCCCAAAGGAGCAATGAGACGCCCTCCAAGTGCCCTCTGCAGCTGAAGAAAAAGGCCCTGGGTCTTGGGTGCCCAGTTGAATACAGGACACCATTCAGATTGGAACTTCAGATAAACAATGAATAACTTTTTAGTATAAGTATGTCCCAAATATTGCACAGAATATACTTATACTGGAAGTATTTGTTATTTGTCTGAAGTTCAAATTTGACTGGAAATCTTGTACTTTTATTTCTTTTTCTTGGTTTGTTTTTGAGACGGAGTCTCGCTCTGTTGCCCAGGCTGGAGTGCAGTGGTGCAATGTTGGCCACTGCAACCTCCGCCTCCCGGGTTCAAGCGATTCTCCTGCCTCAGCCTCTCAAGTATCTAGGATTACAGGCATGTGCCACCATGCCCGGCTAATTTTTGTATTTTTAGTAGAGATGGGGTTTTGCCATGATGGCCAGGTTGGCCTTGAACTCCTGACCTCATGTGATCCGCCCACCTCGGCCTCCCAAAGTGCTGCGATTACAGGCATGAGCCATTGTGTCTGGCCTTGTATTTTTATTTCTAAGTCTAGTGACTGTACCTTGGTCCTATCCCCTGGCCCACCCCTCAGTCCCTGCTGCTAAAATGTCCCACAGAGGCTGCCAGTGCCCAATGGGCACCCTCCCAAGCTTTGAGTGTCTCTGTGAATCTGTGTGCTCCTGATCTTGCAGGCTCTGTTTCTCTCACTTCTGTCTGCTCGAGTCTCACCCTCCTGTCCCCTGCTGTCTACCTCAGACAGTCCCTCCTCAGCCTCCTGCTGCGTTCCCCTGCTGTCCTGCAAGGTGACGCTGAGCAACATGACTAGTACACCTGGTACTGAGGACTCAGGCCCCCTCAAGGGGTCAGCCTGCACAGCCAAAGGGGGTCCCCTGAGGGTGAGAGGAGCGTGGGACATTGGTCCCTGCTCCCCTGGATATGGGGAAAACCCGGGACTCCAAACTCCAGCCCCTCCCACTCCAGCCGCTTGGGAGAGCCCGCTTCACCTGGGAACAGGTTCTACCATCCAGAGGGCAATCAGGCACGTGCCCTAAAGGGGTAAGCCCTGTCCCTTCTGTCCTGGGAGAGGGGCAAGCAGCAGGAACAGCCAGTCCATGGCTGGGCTCCCAGGTCCCACCTGCCTGTGGCAGAGCTGACGAGGGCTGGGAACAGAGGGCTTCACCAGACCTGTCCCACCCACAGCCCTCAGCTAAGCAGCAGAAGTGATCTCCCTCTTCCCTGATGACCCAGGAAAGGGGCTAGGACCTGGCACCACTGGGACAAGCCTGGGAGACCAGCACTGTGCTGGCTTCCTGGCTCGTGTGACTTTATTTTTATTTTATTTTATTATTATTTTTCTTGAGACGGAGTCTTGCTCTGTCGCCCAGGCTAGAGTGCAGTGGTGTGATCTCAACTCACTGCAACCTCTGCCTCCCGGGTTCAAGTGATTCTCCTGCCTCAGCCTCCAGAGTAGCTGGGATTACAGGCTTGTGCCACCACGCCTGGCTAGTTTTTTGTATTTTTAGTAGAGACGGGGTTTCACCATATTGGCCAGGCTGGTCTTGAACTCCTGACTTCAGGCGATCTGCCCACCTCAGCCTCCCAAAGTGCTGGGATTACAGGCATGAGCCACCACACCCAGCCTTGTGTGACTTTAAACAAGTTACCTAAGCTCTGTGAGCCTCAGTTTCCTCACCTGCAAGATGGGACTGGAAACATACCTACCTCATGAGCATGATGGGCTTCAATTCAATCATCTAGGTCAAGCTCAGCACAGTGCACAGAAATGGGACACCCTTGAGGCATATTTCTGCTCTTTGTCTCTGCTGGCCAGGAGCCAACTCTGTATCTTATTACATAATAATTAACCAATGGGGAGGCAGGGAGCGCCCCCGCCGACCCAATCTCTGAGGGTCCTGCAGACCCACTGCAACTCCTGGAAGTACCATGTGTGGGAAGCAGAGAGAATTTTGCTCTCAGACGAGGCCTGAGGAGGCCTTTCCCTTTCTGGGCCTGAGCCCAGGAAACATGGCTGGCCTTATGGAGAGGAGTCTGGGGAAGGAGACCCTCCGGGGGGGTGGATCACATTACCTGAGTGAGAGAAGCTGGGGAAAAAGCTGGGGGCAGGGGTGGGAGGGTGTTGGGGGTGGTGCCAGGCCACGCATGCCTGTGTGCCTTGGATGTGTGGCCCAGCAGAATTTGTTGGATGCTTTGGGATTTTATTTTTCTTTTTTCTCTAATTTCCTTTGAAAACGTATGTTTGGCCTCCATTACAGAAGTCCTGCCTATCGCAGAGAAGCTTACGGCAGACAACACAAGCCCCGGAAAAGCGCTGGCTGCCGTTGGCTGCAGGTTCCTGCATCTTTTTTCCAATGTGCACTTCGTTTTAATAAAAATGAGACCATTTTGTATATACTGTTTTTGTATCTTCTCACTGCGTAACCTTTTTTTTTTTTTTTTTTTTTTTTTTTGAGACGGAGTCTCGCTCTGTCGCCCAGGCTGGAGTGCAGTGGCGCGATCTCGGCTCACTGCAAGCTCCGCCTCCCGGGTTCACGCCATTCTCCTGCCTCAGCCTCTCCGAGTAGCTGGGACTACAGGCGCCCGCCACCACGCCCGGCTAATTTTTTTATATTTTTAGTAGCGACAGGGTATCACCGTGGTCTCGATCTCCTGACCTCGTGATCCGCCCGCCTCGGCCTCCCAAAGTGCTGGGATTACAAGCGTGAGCCACTGCGCCCGGCCTCTCACTGCGTAACATTTTCCCATTTGGGAAAATTCTATTCTGTGGCAATGACCAGCTGCATAGTGTTTCATCTTCTGGCTTTGACTGATTGATTCAAAGCCCATCCTAAGGACAGCTGAGCAGTTTCCAATTTCCGGCTGTTGCAAAACAGCGAATTTCTTTAGGATACATTCTGATGAGTGGTGTCTTCAGGTCAAAGGTGTGCGAATTGAAAACATTTATTGGTTCATATTACAGAAGCTGCGTGCACACACACACACACACACACAAAACACACTGTCATAATTCCAGCAGGCACTGGGCCCTGGCTGCAGGCAGAGGCTTGAGGAGGGCTGACTTGGGCTGAGCTGATCTGGGTCTACTGCCTAGGGAGCCTAGAAGGTTCTTCATGGGGAGGAGAGGTGGGATCTGCCCTGCTTGTCTGTCCTCAGGTTCGAGGTCGGCCATCCCCACACCTCAGGCTGCAGGAGTCCTGCACCCGCAGAAACATGGACGATTCGATATTGATACCTGGGGACCTGGGGCCAGCTGGGCTGGGTGGCAGAAGAGAGCCAGCCTTCCTACCTCAGCTTTGCCCTGACTCACCCAATCCACCCCCAGCCCACCTTCAGGCCCACCTGAAAAGCTGCTTCTTACTGAAGGCTTCTCTGACCCTCAGCCAGAAATGCTTCTTCCCTCCTGCAGTATCTGGGACAGACCCCCCAGTGAGGATGGGGGAGACCCCTCCCTCCTGGGGGATGGGCCCGGGTCTTGAGGTGGGAGAGAGGCGGCCTGGGTTGGCAAGACCCTTCCTTCTCTGGGCAGGAGGCCCAGAAAGTCATGTTATAGTGGGTCTTGGAGGGTAAGAACTTTCCATGTGATCCCACAGGCAGTGGGGGGACGGCAGTGGCAGGCGGTGAGGATGGACAGGAGCTGAGGGCAGGAGGAGAGGAGACAGCTGGAAATCCCAGGAAGGACGCTGGGTGTGAGCATGGGAGAAAGAGTGTGTGGGGCTTCACAGAGGCGGCTTCTAGAATTGACTGTTTTGCTGACTGTGGGGTCAGGGCTGAGAGAAGCGTCAAAGGCCCAAAGTCCAGGTGTCCCTAGCCGGAGAGGTGGGGTTCAAATCAGCCTCCTTCAAGTCTATGCAGTGTGGCACCATGGTGGCTGCCATGCCCTGGCTGGCTGACCTTGTGCAAGGCACCGCATTTCCTGACCTATGCACAGGGCATAACAAGCGTGCCCACCTTAAGGGGCTGCGTGGGGTCAAACAAAGCAATGGGTGGAAAGTTCAGGGAACCCCTCAGTGCCCTGGGCTCGCACCACCAGTCTCTGAGTCTATTTCCTTACCTGGTTACCTGGAGTAGATGAGGCTAATGTGCCTGCCTGGCAGGCCCAGGTATGGAAAGCATTCAGCACATTTGGGGTAAGAGTTCAAAAGCCTAGTAACTAGGGGGCTTACTAGTTACTTACGCCCATGGGAACTGCTGTGGGACCCCTGTGGTCAGCTTGGGGTTGACATCTGGGATGTTGCAGGGGCACCCCCTGAGGGGCTGTGCACTGTCAGCCAGGGAGGGCCTGCCAAGTTATGATGTCCTGCCCTCAGAGACATGGGTAGGGAGGAGGCTGGGAGGGGAGGGACCCCGCCCCTAGCAGCCTCAGGAGACTGAACACAGACCCAGGTGCCCACCCAGCAGAGAGCTGCCCCCAGCTTCCAGCCCTGGGTCCAGCGGGACGCAGAAGCAGCCCCTGGCCACTGGATGGGGGGGACAGGTGGTAGGGGTGCCCAGGTGCCCCTGTGCCCTTCTGCCAGCCAGGCCTGGAGGCCCCAGGATTTACAAGATAATCACAGCAATTGCAGCAACATAGGACTCCCTGCTTGTGAAGCACTGAGATGCTGGAGCAGGCGGGGGCCGGAGAGTGGCAGGAAGGTTCCTCAGGCAGAGCCGCTTGTCCCACCAGCCGGGGTGCCAGGACCCTCATCCTGGAACCCTGCACTCCCACCCAGCCCAAGTCCTGGTGTCCAGGAAGGGCTCTGAGGCCTTTTGCTCAAATGAGCCCATCATCTAATGAGGGAGAGGAGTGTGGGTGGGGAGCTCTGCGGGCCACCTGGAACTGACTGTTTCGAGTTCAGGTTATCTTTGTTTACCACTGAGAAAACATAAAGCTGAACACAGGTATTAACTGTGCCCACCTGCTCCTGCCATTGATTCGCTCATCCAGAGTTGCAGCCCATGGCGCCAGCAATAAAGGAAATTGCTTTCGAAGTTGACAGAGGCTGGGAATGAAGCTCCAAGACCAACTGGCCCATCTCTTCCGGGTGGCAGCTGGGTCCCTCCCCACTCACCTGTCCCCCAAAGCCAAAGATATGTAGTTGTCACCAGGGAGCTGGGCAGCAGCCTCCAATCCTGACGTGTGTTTTTTTCCAAGAGACCCTCTGCTGCCCAGGTGTGGTGGCTCACATCTATAATCCCAGTACTTTGGGAGGTTGAGGCAGGAGGATCATTCGAGCCCAGGAATTCAAGGCCAGCCTGGGCAACATAGGGAGACCCCCATCTCTACAAAAAATAAAAAGTTAGCTGGGCATGGTTACACGCATCTGTGGTCCCAGCTACTCGGGAGACTGAGGTGGGGGGATCGCTTGAGCCCAGGTTGAGGCTGCAGTGAGCTGAGATTTCACCGCTGCACCACAGCCTGGATGACAGAGCAAGACCCTATCCCCAAAATAAAAATAAAACAAAAGACCTTGTGCCTATGTCTCCCAGCCCAACACGGGGCCATCTGCCAGGGCTGCAGCATGAGGGCATGAGGAGAGATGCTAAGCAGGACTTCCTGATGACCAGCATCTGCAGCATGAGGTGGGGTGTGCACTCTCTTCCTGACAGTTCTCTGGGAAAGCAGTGTCAGGCCTGGGGAATCAGAACTGGACAAGGGGCCTTCCTGCCCCAGGCACATGCTCATCTGCACACCATCCAGTGACCTGAGGAGGGGAACCTGCTAAGATGTTCCTCCACCAAGGGGCTTCTCTGCTTTCAGCACTCAGACTCCCATTTCCCCAGGTCGAGGGACCTCAGAGAGGCAGATCATTACCCCAATGCCCCCCCGCTCCGTCTCCCATACCCTTGCCCTTGTCACACCGGGCCACAGCATCCCTGTGCCTGCAGACTCTTTCCCTACTGGGAAGCCAGGGTCCTTGCCTGGGTTCTTCTTCTTCAAGGTTGGTGTAGTGGAGTGAATGGTGTCCCCCAAAAGATACATCCACATCTGGATCCCCAGAATCTGTGAATGGGACCTTATTTGGAAAAAGGGCCTTTTGCAGATGTAATTAAATGAAGGATTTTGAGATGAGGAGGTCATCCTGGATTATCAGGTGGTCCCTAAGTGCGATGACAAGTGTCCTTATAAGAGACACATGGGGAGATGGACACAGCAGAGCAGGAGGCAAGGTGATGGTGCAGGCAGAGCCTGGAGTGACACGTCTACCAGGAGCGCCAGGGACTGCATAGTTCCCACGAGCCAGGAGAGACCCCTGGAACAGACGCTCTCAGCAGGTGGGGAAGGTCCTGCCCATGCCTCGATTTTGAACTTCTGGCCTCCAGAACTGTGAGAACCAATTTCTGTTGTTTGAAGCCCCTCACTGTGGTCATGTGTCATAGCAGCCTCGGGAAACGAATGTCGCTGGTGTTCTGGGATGTCACCCACACCCCCAACGTCCACGACCGCCATAAACTCTTAATGGCAAGTCTGTCCCTCCAGGATGGTGTCCATCCAGATTTCAGATCTCTATTCCCAGTGGCCCTGTGGGCAGTGTGGTATAATATTAAAAATATCTGGTCTTTATACCTGGGTCCTGGCACAGAGTTCCCAAACCCTTGGAATTTTCTGAGTGATGGAAGCCTCTTTTGTTATTGATAAGAAGCCCTTTCTATACGACTTGAGTTTATGCTAATGAGGTGACTTATGGTCAAAAGCAGTTCTGCACTCCTACCGATGTTCCCTTTAAGTACATGCAAATTAAGGGGCAGATTATGCAGACATTTCTAGAAAAGGGGTGGTAACTTCCAGGTCATCAGGTCATTGCCATGGGAAGGGGCGGTAACTTGGGGATCTTGCCATGAAAGGGGTGGTAACTTCCGGTTGTTGCCATGGCAACAGTAAACTGCCGTGGCATCTGTGGGTGTGTCACATGGGAAGGTGCTTTCTCCCCATTTCTATTGTAGCTAGAGTCGTCAAGTCAATTCAGTGTGGTGTCCCAGCCCAGCCTCTGGAGTCAAGTTTCACCTCCTGAGTGGAGTCCTGCCTCCTACCTCAGGAGGATTGAGCCCAGGGGTTCAAGACCAGCCTGGACAAAACAGCCAGACCTCATCATGAATTACAGTAGGCTCCACCACCAAGGTTTGTGTAAGGACACCCTGTGATGCTCACACAATGACGAAATCACCTAAGCATGCGCTTCTCAGGGAGTATCCCTATGACTACTCCCTTTTGTGGACATATGGGTTGTCAGGTCTATTTCTGAAGCACCTGGAAACAGTGAATTTTGGCATTTTAGAGAGGTTCTGTACCTGCAGCCTTGTACTGTGCAAGCCTCCTGGGTGTCTCTTTCAGAACATGCCCCGATTTCAGAGCAATCCCGCCACCATCCTGTCCATGATCGAGGGCACCAAGAATTGATGCTTGAGCCAGACATTCAACCACAAACTGCACTTCAGGGAGGCCCACAGCCTTTGAGGAGGTTTGGAGTCCTGCTGCCTAATTAGGGCTCTTCATCTTGGAAGATGACACAGGAGGGAGTGGAGCCTGGGATTTAGGAAATGTGACTCTGTTAGCACACACAGAGGAAGCTCATAAGTGCTCTGCAGGAGCCCAAATGGTGCTGAGGTCTGTTTCATACCAAGAGTCTCAGAGGCCAGGATTCAGCTGAGACAGATTCCTGTCCTCGGGTCTCCCTGCCATAACTCTGGAAGACAACCTTGAACCCAGTGGATATGATTCTTGTAGGATATTAAATACGTCTCTTTTCGCAGTCATGCTATTTATTTACTCAACACTTTTTTTTTTTTTTTTTTTGAGACAGAGTATTGTTCTGTGGCCCAGGCTGGAGGGCAGTGGCACAATCTTGGCTTACTGCAACCTCCGCCTCCCAGTTCAAGCAATTATCATGCCTCAGCCTCCCGAGTATCTAGGATTACGGGCCTCTGCCACCTTGCCCGGATAATTTTTTGTACTTTTAGTAGAGACGGGGTTTCACCATGTTGGCCAGGCTGGTCTCAACCTCCTGACCTCAGGTGAGAATCTGCTCGCCTCGGGCTCCCAAAGTGCTGGGATTACAGGTGTGAGCCACCGCACCCAGCCTTTTTTTTTTTTTTTCATGTAGGGTGCAAAGGTACATTTTCTCCTGCTCTTGTTATCACAAATGTCAAATTATGAATTAAAGATGTTTTATTGTAGCTGCTCTTGCAATGTGAGTGTGTGTGTGTGTGTGTGTGTGTGTGTGTGTGTGAATGTCTCATATTTGCATTTGGGCCAGACCTGAATGAATGACTTTAGAATGAGACTCTAATGAGGATGACACAGGCAGCTTTCGAGGGATGAGACCTCCCCGGAGAAGGACAGAGACATTATTTGGCTGTCTTCTTTCCGGAGCGTAAGGATTTGGCTAAGAATTTTAAACACTCAGGTCCTCCAGCTCACAGGAGTGGGTAGAGAGCAGCTAGAGGGAGTGCAGAAAGGCCGGTGTCGATGTTCCAGAAAAGTGAGACGAGGGATGTGGTCGATGACTGCCCTGCCAGCCGGGTGCAAATAATTCATGGGAAGGTATACAAGTCCGGTGGAAAGAACCCTGGGCTGGCGATAAGGAGATCGGCCTGTGACCTTGGGTGAGTTCTGTTTGGCTTTGAGCAAGTCGCTTAAGCTGTCTGTGCTGAAGCTGTGACCGCACATGGAAAACAGGCCAGAGATCGGCCTCTGTACCTCACGAGACTGAGTGGGTTGCTAGGTGCAAAATGCCTGAAGTCCTTTCCACAGCAAGGCAGGGCATACACAGACCTATCAATAAAACTGAAGGCATCAGGAATCCTGGTGGGGAAACTGAGGCCCAGCCCGGGAAAGCCCTGTGCCCAAGGATCCGGGGATTGTCTCCATCCTGCCTCTAGGGAAAAGCAAGCTACCCATCTAGGGTCTGCGTAGAGCACCCTGGGAAGAACAAGGAGACATCCCAGGTGGAGGCCCTGCCAGGAACACAGGCCATTTCCCTTGCAAAGATGAAATTCAAATCTGAGGTGGCATCAGTGCCAGGGGAGGCAGCTGGGCACAGATGTGTCTTGGGAGGATCTGGGGGCAGCGGATCATGTCACATGAGAGCACCAGACCAGGATTCGGCCTGACCCCTCCCTCCTGTGACTCTGAGCCCTCAGGCTGTGGGGGCTGACTGTCCCGCCGCCCAGGTCATTCTCGGCTTTGCCCCAGGGCCATAGCTGGAGCCAGGGCTGGCACAAAGGGGGCCCTGGGCCGACCCCAGGCCCTAAGGCCTCCAGGCCCCTCCGGGCCGCCCAGCTGGGGAGGCTGAGATGGCCGCTCGGCCCCCGCCAGCATATGCATTAGTAATGGCCACCGATCCTGCTGGCCCCGCGCCCTGTTTCCAGAGTGGGGCAGTAATCTGAGCCCGGGTGCCCACTGCTTCCAGGCTCCACCCTACGTTGCTGGGGCCATTGAATGCCTCTACTTTTCCTTGTTCTCAGCTCTGCGTCGAAATGAAGAGAAACACAAACCAGCGATGTCTTCTCAATGTCCTGGGCGTTAGCTGTTCCCACCGTCACTTCATAGAGAGGTTTCCAGATGGGAAGCATTAGGAAAGACTCAGGGAGGCCTCTGAGGACACCTTGCGCAGATGTGAGACCTTCCTGGGCTGGGCCTCAGTTTCCTCACTGGGGGTGGACAGGTCTGTTCTGAGGCCATCACTAGCACTGATGTTCTGGGGCCCTGGGGCCCATTCCTTGCCCTAATGCGGGGGGTCACTCTGGTGGAGGGGACCCGGTCAGACCATAGCAGGCGAGACGGTATGTGGTGACAGCAACACGGCCCAGTGGCAGAGGCTCCTGGGGGTGGGGGTATTAGGGATGAAGCAGGCCTGGAGGATGGGTGGATGCAGAGAGCACTGGTGAGTTGGGGGCGGGGGGCTCAGCTCAGGGGGCAGGCCTGCGGGATGGGGGGACCCCTGGGACATTTGTCCAGCCTGGGACTGGAGACAGCTCTTCTTCCCTTCCTGGGAAGGGCCTTCAGCCCTGCCTCTCCCCCTGCACCCACCTGACAAACCTTTCACTCCCAGCAGCTCTGGGATGTCCCTCGAGGGACCCAGGCTCTGTCCTGGGCCTGTGGCCTGTCTCCAGCAGCTGTCCTTGGGTGGGAAAGTCCTGGCTGGCCCCAGATGTTTTTCCTAAGAGCCTGTAATTCTCCCTAGAGAGATAAGGCATGGGTATATGAACTCATATCACACTGGCAGAGAAAGCACCTCCAGGAATTAGGCCACCAGCCAGGTGATGGGCAGGCCTGTGTAGGAAGGGCAGCCTCTCAGTTGGAGGAAGTAGGGGTGTGGGACAGCCGAGGGCACTGAGAAAGTGGGGAAGACCACATCTTCATGGGAGGGTGGGACCAGCCCAGGCTGTGGGGGTGGCCTGCTGTGTGACCTCAGAGAGGCCACCATCCCCGGGAAGGGGGACAGCACAAGCCACTTCCTGCTCACCCACATGTGACCTGAGTGTGGCCCAAGATGGCTCTGAACAGGGCTGCCTCCCACTGTGGGCATGGGGTTTGTACGAGGGTGGTGATGGGTGATGGCCAGGAGGCAGGGCCAGTGTCTGAGGGACAGGGGGACTGGAGTGGTCTTCTCTGGCTGAAGTTTTCACATGGGCCTTGAGTTTTGATGGACTGACTGATGCCAGGTCCCTAGGTGTGACCTGCTGCACCTGGCAGCCTTGCCCCCTGTACCCCACACTGCCCAGTCCCTGGAGCTGCCTAGGATCACCTCTGAGCCTTGGGACCCTGGTGGCAGGACTGGGACTCAGATGGGCAGACGGAGGGTGGGAGCTGAGCCCTGGACCAGAGTGAGGGCACAACCTGCCCTCAGAGCTTTGGAAGTGGGCATGAGGGGAGGGTGTTGAGGAGGGCATGGTGCATCTCAGCCCAGCTCAGAGGCCCTGCGGGATGCCACGGGTGACTCTCCATGGAAGGTCAGGGCCCCCTGTCTTCTGCGTCCCTGGCAGCCAGCAAGAGCAGCTCAAGTCCCCAGCACCTGCCCAATGGCAGTCACAGCTGAGAGGCAGTGGCTGAAAATTCAGCAGGGTTGAGTCGCTTCACACCTCGTGGGAGGCCCACTGGCAGCCTGTAGCCTCCACCTGGGCAGCAAGGTAGATCTCCGGCCTCCCCCCGGTTGTCACACCCCACAGGCTCCACCCCGGACCATGTCCAAATCTGCTCCCCCCACCTCTGCATTCCCTGCAGCTGTGACGCTGCCACCGTTGTCGTCTGCCTCTCCCGCTTCCTGCACCACCGGGCCTTTCTAGTTCCACCAGTAAGCCCTTTGATCCTCTGCACCTCTCCATCCTGGCCTCTACCTTGGTCCAAGCCTACAATCTCCTCTCCTGGACCGTGAGACAGCCCCAGCTGGATTCCCTGCCTGCAGAGTCGCCCGCCATCTGCTCTGCACATGATGGCTTAGGACCTGGTCCGGCCATCTCCTTCCTGCCTCAGGCCCATTCCTGGCTCCTGGGCCTCAGGATTCATTCCCCACTTCCCACCCTGGCTCTGCAGCCCCCGCCTGGCCCCTGGCCCTGCCTGTCCTCCACCACTTTTTTTTTTATTATTTTTTAAAATTTATTTTATTTTATTTTATTTTTTGAGATGGAGTCTTGCTCTGTTGCCCAGGCTGGAATGCAGTGGTGCAATCTCGGCTCACTGCAACCTCCGCCTCCTGGGTTCAAGCGATTGTCATCCTCAGCCTCCTGAGTAGCTAGGACTACAGGTGTGCACCACCATGCCTGGCTAATTTTTGTATTTTTAGTAGAGATGGGGTTTTGCCATGTTGACCAGGCTGGTCTGGAACTCCTAACCTCAGGTGATCCACCCATCTTGGCCTCCCAAAGTGCTGGGATTACAAGTGTGAGTCACCGTACCCGGCCCCTCCACCTCCTTTTACTGCCTCCCACTGCAGGAGCTGGGAACAACTCCCTGTTCCCTGGATCTTCTGGGATACTCACCCCCCACTCCCCCAACCCCTGCCCTCTGCCTGTCCAACTGCTGCTTAGAGTTAAGGCCTCCCTCCTTCAAGGAGCCCTCCCGGGATGCTAGCGCTCCCCCTTGCCCTACTCGCAACTCTATTCCAGCCCTTACCTATCCCACTGGCGTTTATAAATATCTGGTGTCTGTCTTGCCCACCAGGGTATGTGCTTTTTATTTTATTTTTTAACTTTTCGAACTTATTCTTATATTATGAATTTATCCGATGTTCTACCTTTTTTTTACATTTATAACTTTTTTGGTAAAATATACATAACCCAAAATAAACCATTTTCATGATTTTTAAGTGTACAATTCATTGGCATGAAGTACAACCGTCACCACATCCATTTCCAGAGTTTATCATCCCACACAGAAATGCTTTACTCATTAGGCAGTAACTCCCCATTCCTCCCTCCCCCAGCCCCTGGTAACAACTATTCTACTTTCTGTCTCTATGAGTTTGCCTACCTAAGTACCTCGTATAAGTGGAATCAGACAGTATTCGTCTTTTTGTGTTTGGCTGTTTCACTTTGCATAATGATTTCAAGGCTCATCCACGTTGCAGCAGGTATCAGAATTTTATTCCTTTTTTTTTTTTTTTTTTTTTCTTTTTGAGACAGATTCTCTGTCGCCAGACTAGAGTGCAGTGGCACGATCATGGCTCACTGCAACCTCCACTTCTGGGGTCAAGCGATTCTCCTACCATAGCCTCCCAAGTAGCTGGAATTACAAGCGCCTGCCACCAGGCCCGGCTAATTTTTGTATTTTTAGTAGAGATGTTGGGCAGGCTTGTCTTGAACTCCTGACCTCAGGTGATCCACCCGCCTTGGCCTCCCAAAGTGCTGGGATTACAGGTGTGAGCCACCGTGCCCGGCCCCATTCCTTTTTTTTTTGAGACCAAGTCTCATTCTGTCATCCAGGCTGGAGTGCAGTGGGGCAATCTTGGCTCACTGCAACCTCCACCTCCCAGGTACAAGCGATTCTCTTGCCTCAGCCTCCCCAGTAGCTGGAACTACACGCATGTGCCTCCACACCCAGCTAATTTTTTTATTTTTGGTAGAGATGGGGTTTCACCATATTGGTCAGGCTGATCTCAAACTCCTGACCTCAGGTGATCCACCAGCCTCAGCCTCCCAAAGTACTGGGATTATAGGTGTAAGCCACTGTGCCCAGCATCATCCCTTTTTAAGGTTAAATAATAACTGTGTATGTATATTTATCACATTGCATGTATATAAATATTCTGTTTATCCATTCATCTGTTGATGGACACTTGGGTTGTTTCCACCTTTTGGCTCTTGTGAATAAGGCTGTTATGTAAATTGGTGTACAATATTTGAGTCCACAAGAGATTGGTTAGTCTTAATGTGGTGCATCAAGACATTAAGAGTTGGTTAAACATATCTAACACAATGGAATATTATACAGCTGTTAAAAAGAACAAGGCAGCTCTATATGTGCTGATATAAAAGTATTACTATGTAAAACAAAGCAAGATGCAATGCAGTATGTGTGATTTGTTTTCATTTGCACATAAAGAATATGTTACTGGCTGGGTGCAGTGGTTCACACCTGTAATCCTAGCACTTTGGGAGGCTGAAGGAGGTGGATTGCCTGAGGTCGGGAATTCGAGACCAGCCTGGCCAGCATGGTGAAACCCCATCTCTACTAAAAATACAAAAATTACCAGGCCTGGCCGGGTGCGGTGGCTCACGCCTATAATCCCAGCACTTTGGGAGGCCGAGGCAGGCAGATCACGAGGTCAGGAGATCGAGACCATCCTGGCTAACACCGTGAAACCCTGTCTCTACTAAAAATACAAAAAAAAATGAGCCAGGTGTGGTGGCCGGCGCCTGTAATCCCAGCTA
Source organism: Symphalangus syndactylus (assembly GCF_028878055.3). Classification (NCBI taxonomy): domain Eukaryota; kingdom Metazoa; phylum Chordata; class Mammalia; order Primates; family Hylobatidae; genus Symphalangus; species Symphalangus syndactylus. The sequence continues at coordinate 119,656,524 of NC_072428.2, forward strand.
CTCGGGAGGCTGAGGCGGGAGAATGGCGTGAACCCGGGAGGCGGAGCTTGCAGTGAGCCAAGATCATGCCACTGCACTCCAGCATGGGGGACAGAGCAAGACTCCGTCTCAAAAAAAAAAAAAAAAAAAAATTAGCCGGGCGTGGCAGTAGGCGCCTGTAGTCCCAGCTACATGGGAGACTGAGGCAGGAGAATGGCATGAACCTGGGAGGCAGAGGTTGCAGTGAGCCGACATTGTGCCACTGCACTCCAGCCTGGGCGACAGAGGAAGACTCCATCTCAAAAAAAAAATCTGCTACTATATGCTTCTATACACAAGGCTCATCTGTAGGAGGGTATCTATGAAGCTGTAAATACTGGCTGCCTCTAGGAAAGGAATCTGAGCATGAAGGAGTAGTGGGGACAGGGGGCTTTGCTTTTCACTGTATAATTTTTTGCAACTTTTTGAAAAAAGTACATTTTTTTTTTAGAGTCTTGCTCTGTCGCCCAGGCTGGTGAGCAGTGGCATGATCTCAGCTCACTGCAACCTCCACCTCCCATGTTCAAGCAATTATCCTGCCTCAGCCTCCCAGGTAGCTGTGATTACAGGCATGAACCATCACGCCCAGCTAATTTTTTTTTTTTTTTTTGAGACAGAGTCTTGCTCTGTCACCCAGTCTGGAGTGCAGTGGCACCATCTCGGCTCACTTCAAGCTCCGCCTCCCTGGCTCAAATGATTCACCTGCCTCAGCCTCCCAAGTAGCTGGGATTACAGGTGCACGCCACCATGCCTGGCTAATTTTTGTATTTTTAGTAGAAACGGGGTTTCGTCATATTAGCCAGGCTGGTCTTGAACTCCTGGCCTCAAGTGATTCTTCCACCTAGGCCTCCCAAAGTGCTGAGATTACAGGCATGAGCCACGGAATCTGGCCAGCTGATTTTTTGTTGTTGTTGTGTTTGTTTGGTAGAGATGGGGTCTCCCTATGTTACCCAGGCTGGTCTTGAACTCCTGGGCTCAAGCAATCCACTCACCTCAGCCTCCCAAAGTGCTGGGATTACAGGCATAAGCCACTAAGCCTGGCCTCTTTGTGAAATTTTGTACTGTGTTTATGTATTACCTATTTAAAAATAGTATTTAAAAATAATGGCTGGGCAGGGTGGCTCATGCCTGTAATCCAAGTGCTTTGGGATGCCAAGGTGGAAGAATCACTTGAGCCCAGGAGTTCAAGAACAGCCTGGGCAACAAAGCTAGACTAATCTCTCCAAAAATTTTAAAAATTAGCAGGGCATGGTGGCATGTGCTTGAGGTCCCAGCTACTCAGGAGGCTGAGGCAGGAGGATTGCTTGAGCCCAGGAGGTCAGAGGCTGCAGTGAGCTGTGATCACGCCACTGCAGTCCAGCCTGGGCAACAGAGTGAGACCCTGTCTCAACAACAACAAAAGAAATCTAAACAGGCAATCATTTCAGATATTATGACAAAATGATGGTCTAGGCACACACCATCAGGATGTACCATCCGGATGTATGAGAAAGCAACAGTATTTGTCTTAGTCTATTTTGTAAGAGAATACCTGAGACCAGGTAATTTATAAAGAACAGAGATTCATTTCCTTTTTTTTTTTTTTTTTTTTTTTGAGATAGAGTCTTACTCTGTTGCCTAGGCTGGAGTGCCATGGCACAATCTCAGCTCATTGCAACCTCCGCTTCCCTGGTTCAAGTGATTCTTCTGCCTCAGCCTCCCAAGTAGCTGAGATCACAGGTGCCCACCACCTCACCCGGCTAATTTTTTGTATTTTTAGCAGAGACGGGGTTTCACCATGTTGGCCAGGCTGGTCTTGAACTCATGACCTCAGGTGATCCACACGCCTTGGCTTCCCAAAGTGCTGGGATTACAGGCGTGAGCCACCACGCCCAGCTAGGAACAGAGATTCATTTCTTACATTTCTGGAGGCTGGAAAATCCAAGGCTGAGAGGCCTGCATCTGGGCTTCTGGCTGTGTCTGTCATCCCATAACAAGAGGTAGAAGAGCAAAAAAGCATGAGAGAGAAAGAGAGAGAGAGAGACAGAAAGCAAGAGAGTACCAAACTCGCTTTTATAATAAACGCACTCCGCTGATAAGGACATTAATCCACATGCAAAGTCAGAGCCCTTGCAAAAGATCCCACTCTCAACATTGCTGCACTGGGGATTAAGTTTCTGACACATGATCATTGAGGGACACTTTCAAACCATAGCAGTATTTTAAACAATATGGTGTCCAGCAAAACAAAAGCTTCAATAATTGAAACAAAATTAAGAGTTTGGAAGTAGAGCTAATGAACATAAATATTTGATGTGAGAGAAGGCACGTTTGAAAGCAAGGAGGTAGGAAAAGTGAATCTCCATCCGTCTCTCTCCCTAGGTCCCTAGGTAACCTCATTCAATTCCACAGGCTTTCAATATTACCTGTGTGCGAATGACTCCCAAATTGGATATATCCACAAGGCCTTGCCCCTGAACGCAGGACGCATTTCTATAATTTCCTGCCTGACATTTTCACCTGCTGAGCGATCCTCTTAAACCTCACCATATCCTTCCCTCCCCAGATCCCTCCTCTGCCTCCTTTCTCATCTCAGTAGGTGGAATTCTCACTACCTGGTTGCTCAAATAGAAGTCCAGGCTTCATCATCAATTCTTCTTTCTCTCCCCAGCACATCCACTCCAAAGCAAGCCGGCCCCCTCCATTGGCCCATCCTTGCCCAGGCCACCATCTCTCCAGCCTGGATTGTGACACTGCCCTCTGGCTTCCATGCATGCCCTCTATCTCCTTTCCTCTCCTCTCCTCTCCTCTCCTCCCCTCCCCTCCCCTCCCCTTCCCTCTTCTCTATTCTTTTCTTTTCTTTGACGGAGTCTTGCTCTGTCACCCAGGCTGGAGTACACTGGCACTAACTCAGCTCACTGCAACCTCCACCTCCTGGGTTCAAGTGATTCTCCTGTCTCAGCCTCCCAAGTAGCTGGGATTACAGGCCTACGCCACGACACCTGGCTAATTTTTATATTTTTAGTAGAGACGGGGTTTCACCATGTTGGCCAGGCTGGTCTCGAGCTCCTGACCTCAGGTGATCCACCTGTCTCAGCCTCCCAAAGTGCTGGGATTACAGGCGTGAGCCACCGCACCCAGCCAATATATTTTCCATATGGCAGCTGGAGATAACATTAAAACATTTTCAGTCAGGCAAGGTACCTCATGCCTGTAATCCCAGCACTTGGGGAAGCCAAGGCAGGAGGATCCTTGAGCCCAGACGTTCAAGAGCAGCCTGGACAACGTAGAGACCCTGTCTCTATTAAAACAAACTAGCCAGCTGCGGTGGTGCGTGCCTGTAGTCCCAGCTACCTGGGAGGCTGAGGTAAGAGGATCACTTGGGCCCAGGAGGTTGAGGCTGCAGTGAGCCATGATCACGCCACTGCACTCCAGCCTGGGTGACAGAGCGAGACACTGTCTCAAAATAAATTTTAAAAATAAAATAAAATAAAATGTTTTTCACATCCACGTTCACCTGGCCTGTCTCCCCCCGGCCCTTCTGAACGCCGCTCCCATCTATGGCATTCTGAAGGTTCATTGCCTCTGGGTACAAAAACCTTCAGAGATGCAAACAAACGCATAATTTGAAAATCTGCTTTGGGGATGCCTCCCAAATGCTTAATCAGGCCTATAAGGCTCTGGGCCTTTCCTTGCCATTTCTGTGTATCTGTTAAGGGTGAAGCAGGGGTTAAAAACTGTACTTTCGGCTGGGCATGGTGGCTCACATCTATAATCCCAGCACTTTGGGAGGCCAAGCAGGCAGATCACCTGAGGTCAGGAGTTCAAGACCAGCCTGGCCAACATGATGAAACCCTGTCTCTACCAAAAATACAAAAATTAGCCAGGCATGGTGGCAGTGCCTGTAATCCCAGCTACTTGGAGGGCTGAGGCACAAGAATTGCTTGAACCCAGGAGGCGAGGGCTGCGGTGAGCCAAGATAATGCTATTGTACTCCAGCCTGAGCGACAGAGTGAGACTCTGTCTCAAAAACAAAAAACAACATCAAAAACCTGTAGTCTGTGGCTCACGCCTGTAATCCCAACACTTTGAGAGGTCGAGAGGGAAGGATGGCTTGAGACCAGGAGTTTGAGACCAGCCTGAGCAACATAGCGAGACCCTGTCTCTAAAAAAATAAAACCTGTTCTTTGGTCCTTGTTGGGGCTTCAGAATTCAGGTACATTGTAGAATGGGGGTGGGAGGTGTGGGGATGATGACATTTCGCCTCTTTCATACTCTAGTGTTATTGCTTTTGAGAAAAAGTCCGGCGGGGCACAGTGGCTCACGCCTGTAATCCTAACACTTTGGGAGGCTGAGGCGGGCAGATTACAAGGTCAGGAGATCAAGACTATTCTGGCCAAAATAAGCGAAACCCCGTCTCTACTAAAAATACAAAAATTACCTGGGCTTGGTGGCATGTGCCTGTAGTCCCAGCTACTCAGGAGGCTGAGGCAGGAGAATTGCTTGAATCCGGGAGGCAGAGGTTGCAGTGAGCTGAGATCACGCCACTGCATTCCAGCCTAGTGACAGTGAGACCCCATCTCAAAAAAAAGAAAGAAAGAAAGAAAAGGAAAAGTCCTGTGAGGCCAGGGCAAAGCTGGCATCAGTAACAAAGACTGAATGTTAAAAATAGCTTCATCTCCACACCACCCCACTCCACTGCCCAGCCATGTTTAAATGTAAGAAATTCTTTTTAGGTTAGTCTCAGTATCCATTCTTAACATAGACCATTGTCTGAGAAGAACTTTTCCTAAAAGAATTGAAACAATATACGTTAGACGCTGATTTTTCTAAACGTAATTGCAATGTTTTGGGAGGCTACCACATTTTTTGAAGATAGATTGGTCAAAACTCAGTTTCATAAATTCTATATGATTGGGTTTTCTTTCTTTCTTTTTTTTTTGAAACGGAATCTCACTCTGTTGCCCAGGCTGGAGTGCAGTGGTGCAATCTCGGCTCACTGCAAACTCCGCCTTCCGGGTTCAAGCAATTCTCCTGCCTCAGCCTCCCCAGTAGCTGGGATTACAGGTGCCCGCCATCATGCCCAGCTAATTTTTGTATTTTTAGTAGAGACGGGGTTTCACCATGTTGGTCAGGCTGGTCTCGAACTCCTGAACTTGTGATCTGCCCACGTGGGCCTTCCAAAGTTTTGGGATTACAGTCATGAGCCACTGTGCCCAGCTGGGTTTTCTTTTTTAAATGAACATGTGCTTTAATGAGTGACACATTTTAAAATCTGTCTTCTCATGTCATGAAATATGACTTGAAAATACTGTTCCAATTATAATTAACCTTCATTTTATTTTGTCTAATAAAGTGTTTAATATTTTCTCCCATAAGGAAAAGTAAAATTATTTGCCAGCTGACAAACTAATTAGTTCTATGTTTCTTTTTTATTAAAGTTATTATAAAAGTTAGATCATGATGTCTAACACAATTAATCGCAGTATTTCTGACTTTCTTTTTTCTTTTTTTTTTTTGTTTGAGACAGGGTCTTGCTCTGTTGCCCAGGCTGGAGTGCAGTGGTGTGATCTCAGCTTACTGCAACCTCTGCCTCCCAGGTTCAAGCGACTCTCCCGCCTCAGCCTCCTGAGTAGCTGGGACTACAGAGGTGCACCATCATGCCCGTCTAATTTTGTTTTGTATTTTTAGTAGAGATGGGTTTTCACCTCATTGCCCAGGCTGGCCTGTCTCAAACTCCTGGACTCTAGTTATCCTCCCATCTCGGCCTCCCAAAGTTCTGGGATTACAGGCATGAGCCACCACACCTGGTCTTGCTTTTTTGAGATAGGATCTTGCTCCCAGGCTGGAGTACAGTGGCACAATCACGGCTTACTGCAGCCTCGACCTCCCTGGCTCAAGCTATCCTCCCACCTCAGCCCCTTGACCACAGGTGCACCACACCTAGCTAATTTTTAATTGTTTTATAGAGTTGGGGGTCTTACTAGGTTGCCCACACTAGCCTCAAACTCCTGGGCCAAAGTGATCCTCCTGCCTCAGCCTCCCAAAGTGTTGGGATTATAGGCATGAGCCACCAGCCTGGCCCCCTGATTTTCTAATACAAGATTTTTGTTAATTATTCCCCAAAGGGAAACCCAGAGTATGAAACACACTTGAGCACACATTTATTGAAGGAATACTATACCTTCTTCCCATAATCTTCAAGTCATAAATTATTTATCATCTTAGTAACACATTAAATTGCATAGATACACAATAAATAATGAGTGTAAGGACAAATTATCCAAAACATGGAAATAAGGCAACAGCATGACTGTCTTTTCACCCCTGCCACCTTGAAAAAAATTTTTAAGTAGAAATGGGATCCCACTTTATTGCCCAGACTGGTCTGAAACTCCTGGGCTCAAGCGATCCTCCTACCTCCGCCTCCCAAAGTGCTGGGATTGCTGGTGTGAGCCATCGTGTCCGCCGTGGGATTGCTCAGTTCTCTAGGAAAAGGTATCTGTGTTTGACTGCTTGACTGTTGCTTAGGGACCACACTCTGTGAAGGTACTTGTGAACTTGCATATTTTTGCTCAGGAGATATGCAAACTATTTCTGTTGTATAGAGAAGGTAACCTCAAAGATTACAGTTGTGTGTGTGTGTGTGTGTGTTTGAGATGGAGTCTTCCTCTGTTGTCCAGGCTGGAGTGCGGTGCCATGATCTTGACTCACTGCAACGTCCACCTCCCAGGCTCAAGCAATTCTCCTGCCTCAGCCTCCCGAGTAGCTGAGGCTACAGGTATGCACCATCACACTCGGCTAATTTTTGTATTTTTAGTAGAGAAGAGGTTTAACTATGTTGGCCAGGCTGGTCTTGAACTCCTGACTTCAAGTGATCTACCTGCCTCAGCCTTCCAAAGTGCTGGGATTACAGGTGTGAGTCACTGCACACACCTTAGTTTCCTAACCCTTTGGAATATGCTAGGTTAAGCAAGGTTCCTGTAAGTGAAAAAGTAACATGTATAATTTACAGCTACTCGATAAGTCTTAGTTAAGCTTTCTTGGTATACTTGCCGGAAGTTGATGAAGGGAATTAACTTTAGTGATTGAGTAAAAAAAAAATTGTTTTGCAAGTCAGGTGAGTTCTACTTCTTAGCTTTCAGCAAATTAGAAGAGAACTGAATAGATTTGTCAGCAGGTAGATCATTAAAAATAATTTGTGATGATAGATTATGCTATGATTTTGGCTATAATTCACAAAAAATTCAGGGAATTGATTGAAATTGCTGTATTCAAAGGGGAACACCACACACCGGGGACTGTTGTGGGGTGGGGGGAGGGGGGAGGGATAGCATTAGGAGATATACCTAATGCTAAATGGAGAGTTAATGGGTGCAGCACACCAACATGGCACATGTATACATATGTAACAAACCTGCACGTTGTGCACATGTACCCTAAAACTTAAAGTATAATAATAATAAAATAAAATAAAGAAATTGCTGTATTCGAATGCTTTGCATTCCTATCTCCTTATTTATATGAACAAAGTTTCTCAATGCACACATCTTTAAAAATAAAAAAATAGGCCAGGCGCGGTGGCTCACGCCTGTAATCCCAGCACTTTGGGAGGCTGAGGCGGTCAGGATATCAAGACTATTCTGGCTAACACGGTGAAACCCCGTCTCTACTAAAAATAGAAAAAATTAGCTGGGTGTGGTGGCGGGCGCATGTAGTCCCAGCTACTCAGGAGGCTGAGGCAGGAGAATGGCGTGAACCCGGGAGGTGGAGTTTGCAGTGAGCCAAGATCGCACCACTGCACTCCAGCCTGGGCAACAGAGCAAGACTCCATCTCAAAAAATAATAATAATAAAATTAATTAATTAATTAATTAAAAATAAAGCTGACTAGAAGCTGCGTGCATGGGTGAGCTTGTCAACTGGTGACCTTCACCAATTGTAATCTGATTGGGCCATTTCATTGGGACACTCCTAATGTTAGTATCTTTGGGTCCTTCCTCTTGGGTCTGAGTACTTATAGAGGAGCCCTTCCATTTCCTGCCTGAATGGAATAAGCCTTGCTCCCAGGCTTGTGGGAGCTGAGTTAGGGAGGGAGACTGTGATACCATTCTGCACGTTCACTGTCACTTTAAACCTAGATTTTTGGTATGGTAATTTCCCCTCAGCTGTGTTCATATCCCCTCCTAGCAGAATCCTCTAGTCTTCTGCTCAGCTGGGAATGGGTCAGTAGCCTGGGTACACAGAAGTAGGGAGGACCTCTAGACCCCTAAAATGTCTTAAGCTGTCTTTTTTTTTTAAGGCGGGGTCTCACTCTGTCACCCATGCTGGTATGCAGTGGTGTCATCACAGCTCACTGCAGCCTCAACCTCTCCGGGCTCAGATGATTCTCCCACCTCAGGCTCCCAAGTAGCTGGGACTACAGGCCGTCTGCCACCATACCTGGCTAATTTTTTTGTAGAGATGGGGTTTCACCATGTTGCCCAGGCTGGTCTCCAACTCCTGGCCTCAAGTGATCTGCTCACCTCAGCTTCCTAAAGTGCTAGGATGACAGTCATGAGCCACCGCACCTGCTGTCTTAAGCTTTCAACTTGACCTCCTGTTACAGTCCTTCGTTTACCCCTCACTGATCAGAGGAACCTGGAACCACCGATCTTTGGGGTGGCCGTTTGCAGTGTTTTGTTTTTAATCTATTAAGTTAGTTACTACAAGTACACTTGTTTTCCAGTTTTCAATGGGTTGTTTGTTTGTTTGTTTGTTTTAGAGACAAGGTCTCACTGTCCCCCAGGCTGGAGTGCAGTGGCACAATCATAGCTCATGGTGACCTGGAACTCCTGGGCTCAAACAACAAGAATCTTTTTGTTGTTGTGCTATTGTTGGTTTGCCAATGTCTGCTCTTCCTTACTTTCTGTGTCTGTGGGTTATGTGCCTTGCCCACTTTTGTCACCCTCTACTGTCATTTTAGTGGGGTTTTGGTGTTGGAGGAGTGAGATTAACCTGTATGGTCAATTGGCCATCTTTTTTTTTTTTTTTTGAGACACAGTTTTACTCTGTCAGCAGGCTGGAGTGCAGAGGCGCGATCTTGACTCACTGCAACCTCACCTCCTGGGTTCAAGCGATTCTCCTGCCTCAGTCTCCTGAGTAGCTGGGATTACAGGCGAATGCCACCATGCCCGGCTAATTTTTGTATTATTACTAGAGACAGGGTTTTGCCATGTTGGCCAGGTTGGTCTCAAACTCCTGGCCTCAAGTGATCCACCTCTCCTGGCCTTCCAAAGTTCTGGGATTACAGGCATGAGCCACCACAACTGGCCACTGGCCATCTTTAATTGAAGGCCACCTTCTTCTATGTAAAGCTTTGGTTTAGATTTATTCTTTTATCTGCACTTTTGGAAGCCTCTCTTCCTAAGGCTCAAGATACCACTTTTCCCATTTTGGCTACTGCAGACTCTAAGACGACATGGTAAACTTGGGCTCATAACTGCACCTTTCTGTTCCTCACCTTAATACTAAAGATGTGTATTAGTCAGGATTATTGATAGCAAATGACAGGAAGGAGCTTGATGTTTTCCCCTAAAGGAGAAGTCCAGGGAAGTTCTCAGGCAGGCTCTCCGCAACCTGGCTCTAGTCTCACCAGCTCTGAGCTTTGCAGCCCCAGAGGGAAAAGGCCCTTCACTTTCCCAATGGTTTCAACAGAAGACCCAGTCATGTGCCCCTCTCTGAACTGAGTAGGGGACCTGACTGGCTGGCTGGGTCACAGGGCCCCACCACTGCGGGGAGAGGGAGTTTTGGAGTTAGCTTCCAAAAACCACTTGGATGAGGTGAGGGAGGCAGAGTTGTTCCCTCAAATAGCATTGCAGTACTGATACCAGATGAACGGGGAACAGATGCTGGGTAGGCAGAAATAACAGGTGTCCACTGCAGGGTGATCATACCAGCCTCATGGCCTTGCTGTAAGTTAAACCCTTAGCTGGGTGCCTGAAACATTAAAACACTAGCTGCTGTTGCTGTTGTTATGACTGTCACTGTTAACAGGGAGACTTTGTGGCTCGCCTTTTTATCCTGAACAACACATTCCTTTGCTAGGGCCAGAAACAGGCACAGAGCCTGTTTTCCTCAGCCCTCTGGCCATGCAGTTGGCAGCGAGGTTCAGCAAAGCCTCCTGATCCCATGCTCTTCTCTCAGATGGGTCTCCTCTCCTTATCATTCCCCAGTTCATCCCTGCCTCCTCCTCCAGGTGTCACACCTTGGCCTCACCCTTCTCACTGAAAGAACACACATGTACTTTGCCACATACTTAGCTGCTATCTTGGAGTGACTACTTGGAGTGCGGGTGTTGTTGCTTTGTGATGGTTGCTCAAATAAATTATAAACTGCTTGGGACTGGGGCCAGGGTCTTATATGCCTCCAGCTAAACCCCTTTCTCCGAGGCCTAGAATGCAAATCTGGCCACACACAGGATCCAGTAAGTCCCGGGCAATTGAGGGGTCTAGCTTGTGGCAAGGCCTGCAGGGAGGACATCAGATCATGGAGCATTTGTCCCATCTCTGCCAGTTAAGGACTGGGGTCCGCTGCTAGTCACTGTGACAGAGCCTGTTCTATATGTTGGTAAAGCCAACCTCTCCTATTCCTTAGTAATATTAATAGAATCCTGATTTTTAGAAGTGAGGAGCGCCTCTGCCCGGCTGCCCCGTCTGGGAAGTGAGGAGCGCTTCTGCCCGGCCGCCCCGTCCGGGAAGAAGTGAGGAGCGCCTCTGCCTGGGCGCCCCGTCCGGGAAGAAGTGAGGAGCGCCTCTGCCCGGCCGCCCCGTCCGGGAAGAAGTGAGGAGCGCCTCTGCCCGGCCGACCCATCTGGGAAGTGAGGAGAGCCTCTGCCCGGCCACCCATCGTCTGGGAGGTGAGGAGCGCCTCTGCCCGGCCACCCATCGTCTGGGAAGTGAGTAGTGCCTCGGCCCGGCCGCCCTGTCTGGGAAGTGAGGAGCGCCTCTGCCCGGCCGCCCCATCTGGGAAGTGAGGAGCGCCTCTGCCCGACCACCCACCGTCTGGGAAGTGAGGAGCGCCTCTGCCTGGCCGCCCCGTCTGGGAAGTGAGGAGCGCCTCTGCCTGGCCACCCATCGTCTGGGAAGTGAGGAGCGCCTCTGCCCGGCCACCCATCGTCTGGGAAGTGAGGATCGCCTCTGCCCGGCCACCTATCGTCTGGGAGGTGAGGAGCGCCTCTGCCCGGCCGCCCCATCTGGGAAGTGAGGAGCGCCTCTGCCCGGCCGCCCCGTCCGGGAAGAAGTGAGGAGCGCCTCTGCCCGGCCACCCATCATCTGGGAAGTGAGGAGCGCCTCTGCCCGGCCACCCCGTCCGGGAAGAAGTGAGGAGCGCCTCTGCCCAGCCACCTATCGTCTGGGAAGAAGTGAGGAGCGTCTCTTGCCTGGCCGCCCCGTCTGGGAGGTCTACCACGGAGGCCAGGGGCAATGTGGGGGCTGGACGTGGTGGCTCACGCCTGTGGTCCCAGCACTCTGGGGGGCGAGGCGGGTTGATCACTTCGGGCTAGGAGTTCGAGACCAGTCTGGCCAACTTGGCGAAGCATGAAAAATACAGCAGACAAACCAACCAACCAACTCAGTGACAACAAAACCGGTCTACCCTGGAGTCATACTCTAATTTTTTCTATTTTCCTCCCTTTCTCATCCTTTATCCCACTTTCTTTTTCTTCCTCTTCCTTCTCCCTCTTCTTTGTCAAACAGAGGATTGAGTTATTATCACTGATCCATATAAAGTCCCTCTCTCATTTATTTTAACTCCCACCCCCCATTTTTATTCCCCGACTTCCCATGTGCAACCTTCCTAATATGTTTGATACGCATCTTTTTGTTTGTATGTATTTTTAGAAAATGTTTATTGTTTATGTGTGCAAAAAAAATTAAAAAAAAAAAACTAAAAAAAAAAAAATAGAATCCTGATTTTTTAGAATTGCAAAATTTCAAATATAGACCTTAAGACTTTTACTAAAAACAGATTAAAGGCCGGGTGCAATGGCTCATGCCTATAATCTCAGCACTTTGGGAAGCTGAGGCGGGTGGATCACTTGAGGTCAGGAGTTTGAGACCAGCCTGGCCAACGTGGTGAAACCCTTCTCTACTAAACCATTCTCTACTAAAAATACAAAAAAAAAAAAAAAAAAAAAATAGCTGGGTAGGGTGGTACGCACCTGTACTCCCAGCTACTCGGGAGGCTGAGGCAGGAGAATCGCTTGAACCCAGGAGGTGGAAGTTGCAGTGAGCCAAGATTGTGCCATTGCACTCCAGCCTGGGCAACAGAGCGAGACTTCATCTCAAAACCCAACAAACAAAAAAACAGACTAAAAAAACTTTTATTATGAAAAATGTATAACCTATGTAAAAGAGAGAATCATATAAAGAATGGCCACATAGCCGTCATTCAGCTTTAACACATGGCTAACCTTGTTTCTTCTATTACATTCCCACCCCATTATTGGATTATTCTGAAACAAGTCTAGACATATAATTTCATCCATAAATTCAGTAAGTATTTCCAACAGGTAATTTTTGAACATATACACTAGTAAATATATACATATGCACAATGTCATATAAAACACAATACCTTTATCACAAAACACAACACCTTTATCACCTATAAAAAAAAATCACCAGGTGCGGCGGCTCACGCCTGTAATCCCAACACTTTGGGAGGCCAAGGCAGGAGGATGGCTTGAGCTCAGGAGTTTGAGACCAGCCTGGGCAACAGGGTGAGACCTCACATCTAAAAAAACACCAAATAATTACCTGGGCATGGTGGCGTGCGCCTGTGGTCCCAGTTACTTGGGAGGCTGAGGTGGGACGATCACTTGAGCCCCGGAGATTGAGGCTGCAGTGAGCTATGATTGTGCCACTGCACTCCAGTCTGGGCAATGGAGTGAGATCCTTTCTAAAAAAAAAAATCATTATTTTTATCATAACATACTACTTATTGTTTAAATTTCCCCAATTGTCTCACAATTTTTTAAAGAGCTGACTTGTTCCAATAGGTTCCAAAAATGCAAGGTCCACGTTACACTAGAACCCCAATTTTATTCAAGGGCGCAGTGTGCCCAGGAGAAGAAGTATATTTCCCAACTTCCCCGAAGCCGGATGTGGGCCTGTGGCTCAGTTTGGCCCAAGAGGTTTAAGTGGAAGCGTGGAGGAGGCTTCCAAGACTCCTTAAAAGGAACTGTCAGGCCGGGTGTAGTGGCTCACGCCTGTAATCCCAGCACTTTTGGAGGCCGAGGTGGGTGGATCACTTGAGATCAGGAGTTCAAGACCAGCCTGGCCAACATGGTGAAACCCCGTCTCTACTAAACATACAAAAATTAGCTGAGCATGGTGGCGGGTGCCTGTAATCCCAGCTACTCCAGAGGCTGAGGCTGGAGAATCGCTTGAACTTGGGAGGTGGAGGTTGCAGTGAGCCAAGATCGCACCACTGCACTCCAGCTTGGATGACAGAGTGAGAACCTGTCTCAAAAAAAAAAAAAAAAAAAAAAAAAAAAAAAAAGGAGCTGTCGGCTGAGAGATGAGCACCTTTTCTCTGGAGCTCCAGCCACTTTATTGAACCATGAGGTGGCCTTCCAAACAGAAGTCAAAGCTAGAATGACAGATAGAAAGAATAGGAAACGAATTTCCCATTCCATTCTTATTTCGTCTTTATTATAGAATCATTTAAGATTAGATTTAGTTGTAATAAGTAGAAAATTTAAACATTTATAGCAGTGCCTTAAATATGCTACAAATTATTATTTTTTGAGACAGGGTCACGTTCTGCAGCCCAGACTGGAGTGCAATGTCACAATCTTGGCTCACTGCAGCCTTAATCTCCTGGGCTCAAGTGGCCCTCACACCTTAGCCTCTCTTGTGGTTGGGACCACAGACGTGTGCCATCACGCTGGGCTAATTTTTACATTTTTTGTAGAGACGGGTCTCCCTATGTTGCTCAAGCTGGTCTGGAACTCCTGGGCTCAAGTGATCCTCCTGCCTTGGCCTCCTAAAGTGTTGGGATTACAGGCGTGAGCCACTGTGCCCGCCCTATTTTTCTATCTCACATAAAACTAGTTAAGAGATAAGCAGTATGGGGAAAATACAGTGGTTCCAAAAAACCACAGACTATTAGGTATCTATTGCTGCATAATGGATTACACCCAAAACTTAGAAGCTTAAAGCAGCAAACTCGCATTCCCATCTATTTCCCAGTTTCCGAGGGTCAGGAGCCCGGGAAGCTGCTCCCAGGCTGCTGCGGCTCAGGATCGCTGATGAGGCCTGCCGCAGCCATTCTCAGCTGCACTGGGTCCGGGCATCCATAGCCGGCTCACGCGCTGGTGGTCGCCAAGCCTCAGCTCTTGCTGGCTGTTGGTTCAGGGCTTCGGTTCCCAGCCAGGTGGGGCTCTCCAAAGGAGAGGGCAGCTCAAAACAACCCGCTGGCTTCCCCCAGAGCAAGTGACAGGAGACAGGAAGAGGGAGCTAGAGGGAGCCCTGAAGGTGGACGTCGCAGTCTTCATTCAATCAATCTCCGCAGGGAACGCCCTGCAGGCCCAGGTATCCTTCCTGTCCCTTCCTCCTGCCCCTGTGCTCCAGGCCCCCCAGGCTCCAGCCCTGCAGCCCGAGCCCCACCCGCTATCCTCGCCTCCCGCCCTGCCGCTCGGCCCTCCTGCTTCAGGTCTCTGTCTCTCCCTTTCTCCCTTTCCCTCTCTCTGTATGCTTTACTTTGTGCCTCTGATGCCTGACCTGGCCCCAAGCCAGCACTCCACCATCCCACCCCCTTGCCGCCGTGCCCCCCGGCCACGTGCCCCCGGGCCAGCCAGAACGCTGACCCCTCCCCCTGAGTCCACTCCCCGCTCCCCGCACAGCCCGGGCCACGCCCTACCCGGGTGCCCTCCCTTTACCCAGCTCCTTCCCATCTAGCCGGGTCCTGATCCAGCCCCCTGCTCCAGGATGCGCCCTCCTAGCGGTGTGTGAGGCTTTCATGACCCTTCTTCCTCCTTTCCCGACAGATCAGCGGGGGAGGTGGGCTGAACCGCCCCTCTAGTCGTCACCCCTGCCTTGGCCGCCCCGCCCTGCTGGGAGGGTTTGGTGGCCGTGGCTGGCACTGCGGCAGTGCCCATGTCAGCTCTGGCGCCTCTACCGAACTCCCTGTTTGGGGGGCTCTTTCCCTACAAGGGTCACGTTGATGAGAAATCTACGTCCCTCCCTGCCCGGTTCCCACCTCTCAGGTGGGGCAGATGCCAGAGGCCTCCCGAGTCTACGCCCGCGGGCCACTTGGACCGCCCCGCCCCGGCCAACCCCGCCCCACCCAGACTCCCGCCCGCGAGCGGGTGCCGAAGCACGCAGCACGTACGCCACCTGGTGGCCATGGCGGGGACTGCCGCGAGGACTCCGCAGCCCCGCCCAATCCCATCCGCTCAGCCCTTCTCGCCCCTGCCTGCTCACCTGCTGGGCTGCGCTGTCCACGCCTCGAGCCCGGGCAGCTCCAGTTCCGCGGAGGACAGGTGTAACCCACAGAGTGATTCCCTTACCGGGGCCTGCTAGGCTCCGGCCCACGAGGCAGGGCTGACGGCGTTCTCACGTCCTGGAAGTCACGGCCCCAAGGCTCCCCTGACTGCCAGCTCCGGCCTGGCCACCCAGTCCGCCCCCAGGGACCGGACTGGGTGCGCCGTCCACCCTTCCAGTCCCTGGAACATTCTCTGCGGATTGGGAGGTTCTGGGTTCTGCCGTAGATTCCCAAGCAAAGTTGCTCCTTTGCTCTTGTCACTTGCCTGCTTCGTGGTTTTTGTTTTTGGTTTTGATTTTTGTTTTTGTTTTTGAGACGGAGTCTCGCTTTGTCGCCCAGCCTGGAGTGCAGTGGCGCGATCTCGGCTCACTGCAACCTCTACCTCCCCAGGTTCAGGCGATTCTCCTGACTCAGCCTCCGGACTAGCTGGGATTACAGATATGTGCAATCATGCCCGCATAATTTTTCTATTTTTAGTAGAGACGGGGTTTCACCATGTTGGCCAGGCTGGTCTCGAACTCCTGACCTCAAGTGATCCACCCGCCTTGGCCTCCCAAAGTGCTGGGATTATAGGCGTGAGCCACCGCGCCAGGACTGCTTCTCTAAAGATCCCTGCAGCACGGAAAGGCTGCTAGGGCCCGTGCTTCTGAATAGGTAGCCAGCTGTGGCTACTGATTATCACATTTTTCGTGGTATATAATTTTAATTAATTTTTAATTTTAAAACGAGTGTAAATTGTTCTGCAAAATAACTTTGTTTTGTAGGACTATGTGGCACTTTAAATATTGAAAGTGTTGTGTCCAAATTGAGATGTGCCCTCCTCCAGAGAGGACCACCATGGGCAGGGCTGAAGAGGGCTTCCCCTCGCTAGCCTCACTCACTGCAGTGAGCCCTTTGGTAAGTAGACCAGGACATTAACTGCTTGTGCTGTGCCAAGTGGCTTAGTCACACAGTGGCATAACCATGCTAGAACCTGGGTCTTCAGGCCATCCATACGTGTTCTTTCCAAGAATCATGCTGTGCCAAGCTCAGTGCCTGCCCCCAATGCCCACTGGGGCTGTGGGTACCTATGTCTGTGAACCTCATGCCGCCTGGGCCCTATGCGATGCTCCCTGACTGACCTGCCCAGGGCTCACTCTATGGGCGTGGTCTCAGGATCAGGACCTTTCCCCATACACATCCCCATTTCCACTGACAATGGTGTCGCCAACCTCCGGTGCCTGCAGTAGGGTCAGAAAATAAAACTCTCGATTTACCTCAAACCCACTTCCTAGTGCGGAAATACAGAAATAGAATGTGATCTACATTTATCATTAAAAACATTCTAGTAGCCACGTTTTGTTAAAAAGATTAAATGTTTCATTTAACTCAATATATCAAAAATATTTCAGCGTGAGGCCGGGCGCCGTGGCTCACTCCTGAATCCCAGCGCTTTGGGAGGCCGAGGCGGGTGGATCACCTGAGGTCAGGAGATCGAGACCATCCTGGTCAATATGGTGAAACCCCGACTCTACTAAAAATACAAAAATTAGCTGGGCATGGTGGCAGGCACCTGTAATTTCAGCTACTTGGGGGCTGAGGCAGGAGAACCAGTTGAACCTGGGAGGCAGAAGTTGCAGTGAGCCAAGATGACGCCACTGCACTCCAGCCTGGGCAATAGAGTGAGACTCTGTCTCAAAGAACAAAAATTTCAGCATGTAATTCACAGTAAAGGAATGAGATAGCTTGAATTCTTTATTTTTGTGCTAACTCTGAAATCCAGGGGGTATTTCACAAAGCACATCTCAATTTGGATGCCACATTTTCAACATTTAAAGTGACAAGTAGTCCTACAAAACAAAGTTGTTCTGCAGAACAATTTACACTCGTTTTAAAATTTAATCCCAGTACTTTGGGAGGCCAGGGTGGGCGGATTGCTTGAGCCTAGAAGTTCAAGACTTAGGCAACATGGCAAAACCCCATCTGTATAAAAAATACAAACATTAGCTGGACGTGGTGGCTTGTGACTGTAGTCCCAGCTACTAAAGAGGCTGAGGTGGGAGGATCAGTTGAGACTGCAGTGAGCCATGATTATGCCACTGCACTGCAGCCTGGGCAACAGAGGGCGATCCTATTTCAAAAAAAAAGAAAAAAAGAAACGCAGCTTTAAAAGCCTTGTCCTACGCGTGTGAACACACGAGTGGCGTGCAGCAGGCCCTGATGCGCTTACAGAACTGAGGAAAGTGGAGGCGAGGCTGCCCACGAGGAGGCCAAAGCTTCTCCAAAGAGCCTCTTGCTGTGTGCTGGCTGGCCTTGGCGGCCAGGACCCCAGGAGAGGAAGCTGAGGGAGGCCTGAATGCCAGCCGCACCCGGCATCCAGCACCCCCTTCTAGGTTCATTGTCAAGTACGGGCAGCCAGAAGGGTGTTTTCTCTTAGAGAGTCCAAGTCCGTTGTTGCCACCTCTGACCCCTCGACACCAGGTCCTGGGAGCCAAGTCTTGAGCCCCAAAGAGCTCTGAGGAGCCCAGGTCCACAGAAGTGCCCTTTTTTCGAAAATAAACACCCTTCACTACATAGGTACACACGCACACACACACACACACACACACATACACACAGCCAGAGGGAAATGCTCCTATCTTTTATCTTCTAACATTAAATCCCTGGTCAAGATAACTATTCAGTTCCAAGACGTTGGGGGGCACACACACAGTACACCCTGAGGCCCGAGAGAGCAGGCTTGGGCCCAAGTTGCACTGTCTGGGACTTAGGGGGGGATGAGTCCCTGAGATGCTACTTACAAATAGGGCTGCTCAGCCTGCCAGAGGGCTGCAAGGCCTCTACAGCTCCAGGGATTGTGGGAGCCACAAAAATCCTTTGTCTTGGTTCTGGGTGGGAAGCGTGACACCCCCAGATCCAGTGTCACAGCCACTCATTCCCAGGGGGACAGAGCAGCCTTCAGAGCCAGCAAGAAAGCTGTGGGGCTCAGAGCCCACTAGCTTTCTTTTCCAGGACAATGTGCCTCAGAAACCCCAGTCCCCTTCCCAGGAAAGGAACAATGACTCGGGCAGGTAGTGACAAGCCACCTGCCACTTGGGAAACAGCTAGACTGTGGCTGAGAGGGTGAGTGGTGCTGGGTGAGATTACTGGGGTTGGTGGAGGGGGCAGGTCAGGGGACCCAAGTGCCAGCGACTACACTGAGACTTCTCCTGGGAGGGGTTTAAAAGCAGCTGCCTTATTGAGATCAATGGAATGACTGTTCACGTGACCCATGTACCTCTTAAGTCCCCTTCAGGCTGGAAAGTGCTCTACACCCCCAACGCTCTTTGAGTCTAAAAACTCTAAACCTGTGTTGAAACCTTGGTGTTTCGTGGTTAATATACAGCACCTTCTCTTAGTTACTCTATCCTATGACGGGCCACTGTTTCGCAGCCTGGGTAGAGTCACAAGGTGGCAGAGTCAGAACCTACTAGTCTAGGGATGTCGGTTTACAGCTCAGTACCCAAGGTCCATGAAAGCCCAGTGAGGAGCCTGAAGTTGCACAGCTAAAGGAAGGGCTGGGACTCGAACTCATGGCTGTGTGGTTCAGTCCTTCGGCTAAAGGGTCCATGAGCGCCACCCACAAAGAATGTGTTGAACGTTTTGCTTCTGGGCTCTGGAGGCATCCAGGGTAGCTGGGGGGTTCCCTGCCAGTGGGGAGGGAGCAGGCACTGGCACACCATTCCTCAGTAGCCCCACCTCATTCAATCTGGCAGGTAGGTATGAAGCCGGGTCAACTGGCGCGAATGCATCAGGATGTAGGGAAGGAGAAAAATGAGTTTAGGGGAACAAGGAGAAAACAGTGGAAAAGAGCTGGAATGAGAACACGCGAACAAAGCAACACTATTTCCTTTGTCTTAAGGTCCTGCTAACAAAACCGTCTCCATTAGACTGAGCGGCATCGCCATCTGGTGGTAACCAAGGGCAAACGCTTTAGAAAGGAATCGAAATGCTGCTCTAATCCAGCGATTAGCGTTTTACCATGCAAAACCCACCGTTCCTCATCTCCCAGGAGGCTTAGCACTTGGCAGAGGACCACCTGTTTAAGGCAGATCAGCCCCAGCAGGAAGCTGCACTGTCTGTGAACTCCAGGCCACAGAGTATCCTCACTCGGCGTGAGTTGACAGGGCTTAGGTTTAGGCATGGGGGTAGACAGGGACCTTCGGGCTTTACACGGCTCTAGTGGAGGAACCTCACAGCTCCGTTCATAGCCAGCAGTCGTGCATCTGAGTTCCAGGTTCAAGGACAGGCCTCTGGGCAGAGCCTCTTGGTTATTACTGCCTAAGGGTGCCACTCCCTTCCCAAACTAATTTAGTTATCTGCATTCTAAGCTGCTCAGCCAAAAGAAGCCAGCGTCTGCTGCTCAAAGGAGCCAGAACAGAGAGGGTATTTCAGAAAACCAGCTGAGAAATCATGAGGGCCATTATCTTATTGATCAAGGTCCAGCCATTTGCCAAGGTATATACACGTTTATTTAAAAAAGTTTACAGTTTTCATTATACACAACTATTAAGAGGTTATAGTCAGAGGAGGCATGTGTCCTGTTGACAGACATGCCTACTAGATCATCACAATGCAAGGAGAAAGGTGGAAGGGAGGAGACAGGGCGAGGAAAAATAAGCGATAAAAAGCTTCAGATTTCAGTTAGGGGCTGGCAGTCCCTTTTATCTTTTCAAGTATCACACAGTATGTACCAAATACAATCCATAAATAATGGCCATATCTTCCCAAGCCCACAGCCAAGATGAGTGTTAGGCTAAATTCAGAGCCCTGGCTCTTCCTCAGATGAGTGGAAAACCTGCGCATGACAGGGCCAGCTCCCCCTTCTCAAAAGGCTTCCTCCCACTCATCCCATCCCTAACAGAATCGCCGAGGTGTTCAGGGGCCAGAGAAAGCACAAACATGGATTCAGAAATCCAAAGAAATGCAGTTCGTTGCGCCCAATCAGAGATATTTGATTTCATTCAACAAGGCTGGAAGCCCAGTTGGGAAGTCGATAAAAAATCTTGCTAACTTTTTTAAATGGCTTTTACTTTTCTAAGTCACTGAAACGAGGAAGGGCCACATGCCATTTAAAATCAAACACTAGTTCCCAGAGACTTGGTGTCTAGAAACTTGACCCATAGAGGCTAGCGGAGGATCTGTCTTTCATGATTCTCAGCCATCCCAACGGGAGGCCTAACATAAAGCATGTGCTAGGCCAATGCCAACTAGGACTTCAGGGGGCCTCTGGAGAGAAAAATTCCTTTGAGACATTCCTCAGGAGCTTAGATCAGCCAACTGGCAGTCAGAACAGCTTTTGAAGTGGATGAGAAATGTTAGGTACTGGAGAGATGATATGGCAACTCCTGATAATGACCTCACTAGTATAAAATGCTGGTTGAAACTGCACAGTAACCTCAAGGAGGGTGATGAGATTGAAGACAAAGCCAAATGCCAGTGTCTAAGATGGCTACCACTGACCCTGTGCCCACAAGCCCCCGGTGCTGGGGCTTCCAGAGGGAGCCCAAAAGTGGTGGATTCAATGTTGCCAGGTTGCAACCATCTTGCTCGTTGGTGTTTGGCAAGAGCTTGAGCTCAGTTATGTGAACAGGGGCAAAGAATGGCTTGTGCTGGTAAAACACAAGGGAGGATCCAAAAACTATGGGCACTAAAAAGGGGAGGGAAACTGCCAGAAGTGGCTCTGACATGCTGCCGCTGCCACCAACCTCTAAAGCCAAGAACGTAGAGCCTCTGCCCAGGGATCTGGATGCTTTTCTGTGTTGGAAGGGCAGCCTGGAAAGGCATTTGGTGGTGAAACACCCCTGGCTCCAGACTCACGCTACCATCTATTGTTGGGGGCCTAGAATCCTTGGATTCACTGCCAGGCCTTCTTCCAGATCTTTCTGTACCTTTGTGTTTGGGCTCCTACTCCCACCTCTCCCAGACGCAGGGAGGGGACAAAAAGCGTAAGGGACTCTGTTCAACCCAGCAAAAGTCAGTTTCCCAGTGGAGAGGCAAAGCCCCACCCAGAATGTAAACATGCATGGGACCAAGGTTAGTGCCCAGACAGGACAGACTTGCACAGAACAAGAGGGCACAGTGGGATCCATGCGGCAATTACAGGAGCTTCCAGCGCTAACAGAGGAGCCTTATCCCACCTTCATCATACAGACTTAGATGGACACACACATACACTTTCTCGCTCACTCACACGTGCGCACACATACACACACACTCTCTCTCTCTGCAGCCACACTCAAATCTGCTTAACTCCTACAACCTTCCCCAGCAGGTCATTTGACAATTCTGCATCTTCGGCTCTCTGGTGCTGGGGCTCTGGTCAGAGGCGAGCCAATGTCTTATTGTAAGAGAGATGTGGGATTAGGTAAGGGGCAGAGTCATGGCACTGCTCACACACCTTCCCGAAACTGGGGTCTATTCAGTTTTTTGACAAGATCAAAAGCAATTCTTAACGGGTCATTATTTTTTTTTAGGTAATTAGAACACTATTGTTTATACAATATTGAAAAAATACAATTTTTTATTGTTTGAACTCAAATCACCACCCAGCACTTTAAGCCTACCCTAAATAGCACCTACAATAAATGTCATAGCACAAGCAAACTGCAAGTCAGCAGGTAAGCAAGTTAGACAGTGCCAGCAGAGACCCTCCCTCCCCCAAAGCAATGAGAAGACAGCGTGCTAGGTAAGAGTGAAGTACACCATTACATGTTAAATAGTTAATACTACCCTTCCAGCAAGCCACAGATGCTAGATGGATAACTCAGTACGGTTAACTAACCACAGCCCTACATCACTGCACTTTTTTTTTTTTTTTTTTTTTAAAGAAAACCTTTTGTTTCATGCCCGTAATTAACATAAAGTAAGTAAATTCTTTGTCTTTTTATTTAGGAAAATAATCATGCTAAAAGCAAGTTGTACTTTATATAGATTTTCAAACAAAAGATTGATTGTGCTTTTTGAATAAAAAAGATAGGGTATCTTCCAACCTCACTGACTTAAACCTCGTGGAATACAGCACTTCTAAACTAAAAACACACGTCAAAAAGAAAAATTAAATAATCCCAGTGGGATGCTCAAAAATCGTCTTTAGAAGGTTTTAGGATTGGCTAATTCTGCTATTATCTTATTGGCTGCGGCAAAAAAAGAATACAGAGCTGCTGTATAAAATTTCTCCAAACTCCCCTCCGAGTTCAGCAGGCAACATTCAGATTTGAAAGAAACTCTGCAGCAACCTGGACATATGGTTAGCTGAGTTGACATTTGATTAGCAGGCATTTTAAACTGATTTCCTCTTAACATACACAGGAGAGAAAACATTTTCTTCCTGCAGGGCATGTTCTACTACATCATATTTCTGAATCCCTTCTTCCTACTCGGTCACTCTCTAAAAAAAGCTGGTTTGTTTTTCCCATGTAGGATCACTCTGGGTACAAGAACCTTTATTTGTTCCAATTATTATTTGTTTTAAATTTAGGACCTGTGTTGGGTCTAAAATACCCATTTCCCACTCCCACAAGCAGATGATGACCAGGCTGCTGCCAAGAGCAGCAGAAAAAGGGAAAACCAAACCAAAACGTGAAGGCAAGTACCCAGTGCTTTGCAGTCACCACATGGGTCTTCTTCTCAAGTCTAATGGTCCATGAGCGGCTTGTCCAAGGAGGCGGCCGCCTCTTGGTAGGTGAAGATGAAATCTGCAACCCTTCTAAGCACAATACACACACACACACACCAAAAAAATAACCCCCCCAGAAACACAACCCTCACATTTAAAGCTCTTAAGTTCAGGGTAGCGGTCTCAAACTGCCAAACACTAGGATGAGGATGTGACTCTGCATGTGTTTTGGATGAGAGGAAGCATCGTCCCAGTCACTTTTCTCCTCCTGTGCTGTCCTTTCAAAAACAAGTCTGGATTATACGCTCTACCCCAAGAAAAAGAACTGCTTCAGAAAACACTTCTCCAAGTTTCTCCAACAGAACACTGTGGCTGCAGGGCCTGGTAGTGTGAAGGGCAGGAACTGACATAAAAAAATGTACTTAAAATCAGAGTCAAAAAATGGTTTTAAGTTTTAATACTCTAATTAGCTCCCTGTTTTATACTGTAACTCCACAGAAGACATAGGGCCACCTAGGATTCACAGGAAGGAGCAGCTCTGATTCTTATGTGGCTGGCTCCAATGCCCCCACAGCAGGCCTCTTCCTCCCCAAGTTTTTCCTTTCCATTTCAAAAAAGCACTATTTTATCTTCACATCCAAGAGCTGGTTGGTTTGGTTTGTTTCTTTGGAACCATCAATAAAAGAAGCGATTTTTTTCCTGTTCTTTTTACTCACATCTACCTATCAGAGCGGCTATTTCCCTTGACAGTTCAGTAGCACACAGGCTGACTTGGCCACATGGACTCATGAATGCATGCATTCAGACCGCATATTGCTACCAAATGGAATGTGGGAATATGCTATGCACCTCAGGTTGAGAAATGACCAAGAAATCAAGATCTAAAGGGTGATATATAATATATATATATCAATGCTATTATTCATAAAAACCTTGTTTAGTAATAAAAAAAATTGCTTTGTTTAAATATGAATATTATAGTCTGCTTCTCATGGTTAGGAAATAATAGTCTTTCTGAAAAGCAGGTGCCTTTTCTACTACAACTCCATATCCTGGGCCTCATCTTCGGAAAAGTCAGACATAGAGCTCTCCGATGAGCTGTCCCCGGTACCCTCTTCCTGTTCTTTCAGCGCCTCCTCCGTGGCGTATTTCTGGATGTACTCTGCATGGGGTGGGAGAAAGACAACAAGGGCAGTGAGCGGGCAGGCATGTGCTTTGGCGACCCCAAAAAGCTGGCAAGGCTGGGGAGGTTCAAACTTACCTTGAACACCGGGGGGGGACAAAGATGACAGTAATCATGATCACTACAGCTAAGGAGAATCCCATAGGGAGACTTCATTGGGACAGGGTTTCTGCATTTTGCCCCCTGAGGGAAGGGGTACTGGGAATAGCAACACAGCAGGCTCAGCTTGCAGGGGAATACGTGCGCTGCAGCACCCCAAGAACTCTTCAGGGACCGGGGAAATGGGAGCCCCACGCTTTCTTTCTACTTTCAACTCCCAGATAGTACAGGACCAGTCATGATTCCATAGTAATTTATAAGGAAATCCCTCATCATTTTTAGATCTGCAGTTATATAATTAGTCAGCCCAGGTCTATTATTTTAGGAATCGATTTTAGTCTAAACAGATCCTGCCTGTCAGGTTTTTGAAGCAGCTGGCAAAAACCATCGCTCAATGTGCTCAGGACTAAGCTGCTATATTGAGACACCACTCGGCTCTGAGTGATTTTCCCATGTATAATTTACCTGAAGGTAGATTTCCGCTGCTACAGCCGTGGTGGAACCCTAGGCTGAATAAGACTGCTGAAACTGCTTTTAAGAACTGCCGAATAAACAAACTTGTTCCTAAAAACTCTTAAGTGCATACTGTTTTCAAGTGAACAGCCTCCACACAATAGGAAAAGACAAGACAGAAACCTATTCAAAATGCAAACCACACAAAAACACACCCTTGTGGCTTTGTTTTTCCTCCTATAGTTGCAGGGACTCACTGCAATAGGAAGATAAGCTGAATGGCCAAATGGGCCTACCAGATTTGAATAACTAGCATAGGGCCTAGCTAAGAATGTTTTTATATTTTAAAGACTGTCTTAAAAAATAATAAACAGAATGTGTGATCAAGGCCACATCTGGCCAATGTGGTCCTTTACAGAAAAGGTTTGCAGACTTGAGACTTAGAGCCCTTCAAATTCATTATAACAACATTTTATGCTAATGATTTGGATGAGATTAAAGTAGCCCATGATTAGGTAGGAATTTACCTTAATTTACATTTTAGAGTGAGAGAAATGTTTATTCAAACTTTAACAATTTTATTTTTAACCTCTAATGGGTTGGCTATTTTGCGTCTTCCTTTGTAGAAGATAAATATTGACATTTTTTTTTGACACTAGAATTTGATACTATCAGCCCTCTTTAATGTATTCAAGGAAACAAATGCATATTAAGTACTTACTAGGACAAGGCCTTTGAGAGAGAGAAAGGAAGAGCAAGGTCACCAATGAGGAGGAGGAAACAGAGGAAGATAAAAGGAAGGAGCTGCTGAGTGTCACCAGAGGGAAGCAGTTACAGAAGAAAAACGGCAGCTATGGCACAGGAGAGGCCACTCCAGGGAAAGGCTTTGCTTTGTTGAAAAGTAAGTGGCTGGGATGTTTAAACACAACCTTAAGAGAGAACTATGGCCAGGCGCAGCGGCTTATGCCTGTAAACCCAGCACTTTGGGAGGCCAAGGCGGGTATATCACCTGAGGTTAGGAGTTCGAGACCAGTCTGGCCAACATGGTGAAACCCCATCTCAACAAAAAATACAAAAAACTAGCTGGATGTGATCCCAGCTACTCGGGAGGCTGAGGAAGGAGAATCACTTGGACCCAGGAGGCAGAGCCTGCAGTGAGCCGAGATCACACCACTGCACTCCAACCTAGGCGACAGGGCAAGACTCCGTCTCAGAAAAAAAAAAAAAAAAAAAAGAGTAAAGGCAAAGATGTAGATTCCACTCAGTATCAGAAAGCCCTGAATGGCAGGCAAAGATGTCACCCAGCAAAGGGTTTTGAGCAGGGAAGTGACAGCTTTAGACAGCTCCAATGGTGCCCAGTGCTACAGGCTATCCAATATTTAAACAAGTTTTCAAACATGTACTATAAGACAGCGCCAACTAAATATGAACGCTGACTGTGTTAGGTGTGTTGGGTTAGTGGTGACTTCCACACAAATGGAAATGTCCAGCAGCAGCTTGGGAGAGAAGCCAGGCCTAGACACACATTCAGAAATCATCTCCCTGGAGGGGACTGACTGAAGCTGTGAGAGGTGAAACAGCTCCTCAGGAATGAGAAAGGAAGAGAGGGAGTCCAGGGACCGAGTCCTAAGTGAATGATCACATTTAAGAAATGGAATGAGAAGTTTCCAGAAAGATGAGGGTAAAATGTAACACTTGCAGAAAGGTCCAGCAAAATGGGACTTGAGAAGAGTCCAAAGGATTGGGAAGAAATGAGGGCACAGATTAAGCAGAGGAGGGGAAAAAAACTACAGGAGTTTAAGGTGAGGACGTAAGAAGTTTGAAAATGAAAGGGAATAAACAGCATGACTCCTAACGGAGCCCACAGGAGCAGATCACTGCTTCTGAAACAGGGAGACCTCTGATGGGGTGGAGGAGGAAGACTGCATTGGGAGCGGGGGGGGGGGTGGTTGGGGGAACAAGATCACAGGTTGGTGGTGGGAGTGAGTTTGAGAAATGAGGAAGGGTGTCTCTTCTTTATTTCCCATAGTTAGGAACAAAGAAAAGATGCAGGGGGAAGGGAGAAGATATCAAGGCACAGTAGGAAGTGGGGGTGAACTCAGGTCTGATGGCCATGATTTTCTCAGATTACGAAGGAAGACAAAATGATAGCCAACATGAACATTTCCGAAGGCTAGGGGTCCGTACGCTGGAGTGAGCCATTCTAAGATAAATGTAGGCTCGGTTCTTTTTGTAAATGGGACTATAGCAGATATGTACTGAAACAGGGCTACTGCTAAATTGTTGAGACAGAATGCATATGTGAACTAGAGAAATATACTCTGCTCCAAGATATCTGTGGCTTGCAGACATTGCTAAGTGATTCCTATGTCAAAATTTTAATATAGTCTCATAACAGCACTTTATCTGGCTGAAACTGACTGCCTTTTTCTTCAAATACATGTTTGCTTAGCTATATATTTTGCTACATTAATTAGATATTAATTTGTAAAGCACTTGAGATCTAATTAATTACAGTAAATTTATTTCTGCTTTATCTCAACAACAGCTCCAAACAATACCCTATAGAGACCTTGGAGGAAGCATTAGAAAACAAATAGAAGAAAAGCTATTGTTTCACGAATAGTCCCTGTTTGCCTCATACCTGCACATTTCAGAGTGAAGATCTGCACATTCAAGCTCTGGTAAATTACTTCTACTGCCACCTCTTGCAAATGTACCTCAGAGAGGCCACACGTTTTGAGGAAGCCAACATTCTGGACTGCTATGCAGATAGGCCCATCATGTGAAAAACTGGCTAGATACTAATGCCTGCCATTGGTTAAAAACAGCAGTTATTTCACAAACTTTGAATTCCTTTGCTTCTTGGTGGAGCTTCATGTATCTAGACTTTTCACTATGAAAGTTCTGAAACATACACAGAGGTAAAATGGAAAATCCAATGAACCCAGGTGAAGCTTTAGATTTTTTTTCAAGACAGAATCTTGCTCTGTCACCCAGGCTGGAGTACAATGGCACAGTCTAGGCTCACTGCAACCTCTGCCTCCCGGTTCAGGCGACTCTCCTGCCTCAGCCTCCCGAGTAGCTGGGACTACAGGCGTGTGCCACCACACCTGGCTAATTTTTGTATTTTTAGTAGAGATGGGGTTTCACCATGTTGGCCAGGCTAGTCTCGATCTCCTGACCTTGTGATCCGCCCGCCTTGGGCTACCAAAGTGCTGGGATTACAGGCGTGAGCCACCATGGCCAGCTGTAAACTTAGCTTCATTTAAATGAAACTCATATCCCATCAGCATGTAAACTGTTTTAAGAATGGGAAAATAGGATTCTAAATCGTAAAGGATGAGCAAACTGGTGCTACCACCACCCGAGGTTGGTGAGCACTACTTCAGCCCACAGCTGTCTCTTTTTAGGCCTAAGAAAAAGTATTAGGAACTAAGTAATTTAAGAAGGACTTTTAATGACTGAAGCTCAACAGATTTAAGTTCTTTTGTCTCCAGGTTAAACTACCCACCCTCTTACCTTTAATTTTCTGCTTGTATTCTTCTGGTCGGTGGAGGTACATGGCTGCAGCATCACCATTGAGAGGATCTATGGGGTTAGGATAGGCCAACAACTGAGGCAGGAAGGACTCAAATATATTGGTAAGATCTGAAAAACCAAACAAACATGTCACACACAGGAAATGCAAGTTCACCTAAAATTCACTTGCATTCAGTAGTCAAGCTGCTTACCTTCTTAGATATTTACACAGGGATGATTCTCCATACAAGTGTGCTCTATTACATGTGACTTGTATTACATATTCAATTCAATACCAATTTAAACATTTTAAGTTTAATTTTAATTTGAAGAACGAGATAAAGATATACCTGACATTCACTTTGAAAGACAATTTTCCCAATTCTATTTCGGCTATTTCACACAGCCATTTTCTACAGCTTACAAAACCCCCCACTCTGAAAGGTATTCAAATGCTGGGTCTTAAAAGAATTGAAGACAGTTTTTTTTTTTGTTTGTTTTTTTTAAGACAGAGTCTCGCTCTGTTGCCCAGGCTGGAGTGCAGTGGCGCAATCCTGGCTCACTGCAACCTCTGCCTCTGTGTTCAAGCGATTCTCCTGCCTCAGCCTCCCAAGTAGCTGGTACTACAGGCGCCTGCCACCACGCCTGGCTAATTTTTGTATTTTTAGTAGAGATGGGGTTTCACCATGTTGGCCAGGATGGTCTCAAACTCCTAACCTCAAGTGACCTGCCAGCCTTGGCCTTCCAAAATGCTGGGATTACAGGTGTGAGCTACTGCACTCAGCCTTGAACACAATTTTATAGGACTTGACATTTAATTCAATTCTTGCAACTTCTAATGGAGGTAAATACAACCAATTTTTCGATTATTCTGGGTAATGAGGATAGGAATCTATATGGACCATATAAAACTACAAATATTCATAAGACAGATAAGCACCAATCTACTGCATTTACTTAAAAAGTTTTTTTTTTGAGAGAGGATCTCACTCTATTGCCCAAGTTGGGAGTGCACAGGTGTGATCATACCTCACTGCAACTTCAAACTCTTGGGCTCAAGCCAACCTCCCAGCCTCAGTCTTCCAAGTAAATTGGACTATAGGCATGTGCCACCATGCCCAGCTAATTTTTTTTTTTTTTTTTTTAAATAGAGACAGGGTCTCCCTGTGCTGCCCAGGCTGGTCTTGAACTCCTGGACTCAAGTGATCCTTCCATCTTGGCCTCCCCAAGTGCTGGGATTATAGAAGTGACATTTATTAACTCCTTTCTTGCCAGGCATACACAGATGATATCTACACACAGTTAGCAAACAACAAACACCCGCAGTTACCCAGTGTTTTAGAAAAGCAGGCCCCGAGAACCTGGGTATAACACAACCCACACGCCCCACAGCTCAGATATGCTGTAACTTCCACTCTCTGCTCCTCAGTGAACTGCGGCACCCCTGAGAAATGGAAGGACATGAGAATGCTTCCATGTCTCTGCCACACTCCAGCTGCTTTGTCATGTTTTATATAAAACATTCCTGTTTCTGGAGACAATGCTGAAGTATACTAAGTAGCATACAAAACTATTGGTTAATTTAGTCAGCTCTTTCAACCAATTTTGCTTTTAACAATGGGCGCTCGCCGGGCGCGGTGGCTCACGCTTGTAATCCCAGCACTTTGGGAGGCCGAGGCGGGCGGATCACGAGGTCAGGGGATCGAGACCACGGTGAAACCCCGTCTCTACTAAAAATACAAAAAATTAGCCGGGCGTGGTGGCGGGCGCCTGTAGTCCCAGCTACTTGGAGAGGCTGAGGCAGGAGAATGGCATGAACCCAGGAGGCGGAGCTTGCAGTGAGCCGAGATTGCGCCACTGCACTCCAGCCTGGGCGACAGAGCGAGACTCCGTCTCAAAAAAAAAAACAAAAACAAAAAACAACAAAAAAAAACAATGGGCGCTCCTCTGCAGTTTTTTTGTTTTTTTTTTTTGGAGACTGAGTCTGGCTCTGTCGCCCAGGCTGGAGTGCAGTGGCGTGATCTCCGCTCACTGCAGGCTCCACCCCGCCGGGGTTCATGCCATTCTCCTGCCTCAGCCTCCTGAGTAGCTGGGACTACAGGCGCCCACCGCCACGCCCGGCTAATTTTTTGTATTTTTAGTAGAGATGGGGTTTCACCGTGTTAGCCAGGATGGTCTCGATCTCCTGACCTTGTGATCCGCCCACCTTGGCCTCCCAAAGTGCTGGGATTACAGGCATGAGCCACCGTGCCTGGCTCCTCTGCAGTATTACAGATGAATGCTTTGCCAAGCCACATTGCTTGAGATTTGTGGTTCTCAGCCAGGGGTGATTTTGCTCCCCATGGAATTTGGCAATGTCTGGAGACATTTTTGGTTGTCATATCTAAGGGGTGCTACTGGCATCTGGTGGGTGAAGGCCAGGGAAGCTGCTAAACACCTACAATGCACAGGACAGCCCCACAACAAAGGATTATCTAGACCAAAATGTCAGCAGTGCTAAGGTTGAGAAACCCTGATCTAGATAAAAGGGGTAGGCAAACCTTTTTGTAAATGGTCAAATACTTTTAGGCTTTGCAGGCCACATATGGTCTCTGTCATAACTACTCGAAACACAGCTCTGCCACTGTAACACAAAAGCAACCAGAGTATAGGTCAACAAATAGATGTGGCTGTATTCCTATAAAACTACATATACAAAAACAAGTACCCAAGGTCTGCCCAACTTTGCTCTAGAAAATCTTACCTATAAGAGGTGGCTCTTATCACTGTAAGGTTAAGAAGCTCAGCAGTTAGAGAATAATCTAGAGCTGTTACTCAACGGAACTTTCTGCAGTGATAAAAATGTTTTATATGTGCCCCATCCAAATCAATAGCCACTAGCCACAACTGGCTATTGAGCACTCAAAATATGGCCAGTGTGAATAAGGAAATTAATTTTCAGTTTATTTAATTCTAATTAAGCTTAAATAACCACACATGGCTGGTAGATCCTGTATTGGACAGTGCAGGTCTAGATAATGTTGGGCTAGAAGGTCCCATGACAGCTACCACGTCCTGTTCTCACACACCAGCTATTGACACTGAGCAGCTCTGCCTTATAACAAAAGCCACAGACTTGGGGTAATTTCATCAGAGTCTATTTCACCTTCATAAGGCTGACTTCAGAACAGTCCTAAAGAGCCACTTTATAGTAAGGTTCTCACCACGAAAGAAATGCTGACACTCCTAATCAAAAAAGCAAAATAAAAATCACCTTCCTAGATAACCCCCAAACTATCTGCAGTAAGATTTTCACCGATGTTTTATTTACAATTTTTTTAAAAAGGGAAACAATTATTATGGTACAAAATCATTGAAAACTATTTGTTTTCAATGAAAAAAATGCTTATACTAGAATGCTGGGTAGAGAAAGGCCATAAAATGGTATGTTTTCTAGAATTACAACTATGTACAGTGTGTATGCATAAGACGAACATTTTAAAAAGCTACATCAAGGCAACAGGTGTGTAACTTCTACTTTTCACATTTCAAATGACATTTCTTTTGCCTTTAAAAATCAACATTTTTGGCTCACACCTGTAATCCCAGCACTTTGGGAGGCCAAGGTGGGTGGATCACATAAGGCCAGGAGTTCGAGACCAGCCTGGCCAACACGGCGAAACCCTGTCTCTACTAAAAAATACAAAAATTAGCTGGGCGTGACGGTGCGCGCCTGTAGTCCCAGCTACTTGGGAGGCTGAGGCAGAAGAATTGCTTGAACCTGGGGAGGTGGAGGTTGCAGTGAGCCAAGACTGCACCACAGTACTCCACCCTGGGCAAGTGAGTGAAACCCTGTCTCAAATAAACAAATAAAATAAAAATAGCATTTTCCTGTAAATGTGTCGTTTCTATTTTGGTATATGTTTGAAATATCCAATAAAACATGAAAAGTCTGAAAATGTTTTTATTTTCTTATCTTTATCCTTGGGTGGATGAGTTATTAAGGCAGTGGTAGAAAATGCCAAAAGGTAAGCAAATTCAGTTTTACAGGCCAGACGCAGTGGCTTACAACTGTAATCCCAACACTTTGGGGGGCTGAAATGGGCAGATCACCTGAGGTCAGGAGTTTGAGACCAGCCTGGCCAACATGGTGAAATCCCGTTTCTACTAAAAATACAAAAATTAGCTGGGTGTGGTGGCAGGTGCCTGTAATCCCAGCTACTTGGGAGGCTGAGGCAGGAGAATTGCTTGAACCCAGGAGGTGGAGTTTGCAGTGAGTCCAGATTGCGCCATTGCACTGCAGCCTGGGCAACAAGAGCAAAACTCTATCTCAAAAAAACAAAAACAAGCCGGGCGCAGTGGCCCACGCTTGTAATCCTAGCACTTTGGGAGGCCGAGGCAGGCGGATCACGAGGTCAGGAGATCGAGACTACAGTGAAACCCTGTCTCTACTAAAAATACAAAAAATTAGCCGGGCGTGGTGGTGGGCGCCTGTAGTCCCAGCTACTCGGAGAGGCTGAGGCAGGAGAATGGCGTGAACCCGGGAGGCGGAGCTTGCAGTGAGCCGAGATCGCTGCCACTGCACTCCAGCCTGGGTGACAGAGCGAGACTCCGCCTCAAAACAACAACAACAACAACAACAAAAAAACAAAAACAAAAAGCAGTAGTTTTACAATTGAATGTGATCCCAGAACAGGGAAGAGTTAAACAATAGTTACGTTAACAGTAATTATTATTATTATTATTATTATTATTATTATTATTATTTTTGAGACAGAGTCTCGCTCTGTCGCCCAGGCTGGAGTGCAGTGGCAGCGATCTCGGCTCACTGCAAGCTCCGCCTCCCGGGTTCACGCCATTCTCCTGCCTCAGCCTCTCCGAGTAGCTGGGACTACAGGCGCCCACCACCACGCCCGGCTAATTTTTTTTTTTTTTTTTTTTTTTTTTTGAGATGGAGTCTTGCTCTGTCGCCCAGGCTGGAGTGCAGTGGCGCAATCTCGGCTCACTGCAAGCTCCCCCTCCCGGGTTCACGCCATTCTCCTGACTCAGCCTCTCCGAGTAGCTGGGACTACAGGCGCCCGCCACCACGCCCGGCTAATTTTTTGTATTTTTTAGTAGAGACGGGGTTTCACCGTGGTCTCGATCTCCTGACCTCGTGATCCGCCCGCCTCGGCCTCCCAAAGTGCTGGGATTACAGGCGTGAGCCACCGCGCCCGGCCTATTATTATTATTTTTTGAGACAAAGTCTTGCTGTCACCCAGGCTGGAGTGCCGTGGCGCTCTCCACTCACTGCAAGCTCCGCCTCCCGGGTTCATGCCATTCTCCTGCCTCAGTCTCCC
This sequence comes from Symphalangus syndactylus, assembly GCF_028878055.3. NCBI lineage: Eukaryota > Metazoa > Chordata > Mammalia > Primates > Hylobatidae > Symphalangus > Symphalangus syndactylus. The sequence continues at coordinate 119,690,259 of NC_072428.2, forward strand.
TAGCAGCTAGGACTACAGGCACACGCCGCCACACCCGGCTAATTTTTTTGTATTTTTAGTAGAGACGGGGTTTCACTGTGTTAGCCAGGATGGTCTCGATCTCCTGACCTCGTGATCTGCCCACCTCGGCCTCCCAAAGTGCTGGAATTACAGGAGTGAGCCATCGCGCCCGGCCCATTAACAGTAATGGCAGGTTAATGCTTACATAGTGCTTACTACAAGCAAGGCACTCTTCCATGCTCTGCATATGCACTCTTAATTTCACTACAGTCCATGAGGTAGGTACCATTTTACAGATGGAGAAATTGAGGCACACAGAGCTTAAGTATGGATCAGGAACTCAAACCTGAGCTCATCCACTATGCTGCCTCTGTTAATGGATAAGACACACACTGCCGCAACTTTCACGAAGGCACAAGCTCCCCATGTCTCTGGGTCAAAATCGCACACCATCGTTGGCAGGGAAGCTAAATCCATGGATCAGAGATGATCACCCTCCTCCCCAAAGAATCCCTCACAAGTGCAAAGAAGCATGCTAAGCAAAGGACGTTCAGGTGTTTCTGTGGCTATTCACAGAGGTGGTGTGCTTGTTTTCACGCAGCTCCACCGCAGGAGGTAACCCGCAGACACCTGCACACAGTGAACGGAAGGCTCCTCCTGCCATATTATTACAGGTGCTGCTCAAAAGGATTAGCAGCTGGATGCTATTACATAACAACGAAAACCTTTAAAAACAAAGCACAGGTTTTATGTTCTGAAGTAATGTTCAGAAGTGCTTCAGGGCTAGAGAAATATTACAGACGTGTTATAAAACTAGGAGTTTTGCGTGTCCCAGAAAGAGATTTTATACCCTTTCTTACTACTTTTAAGTTTCCTCGAGCTACCAATAAAAGGCTTTGCCTATGAATTTGTTACAAACAAATAAGAGAACCCTTAATTATTGGTTCTTCCTTCCTGTATCTACCATCTTCCTGCATTAACACATTTTTGATCCATTTTACAGATGTGCTGAGTCACACCTGTAAAACAGAAGAGCAGAAAAGGAAACACATGAGGCCCAGTTTTGGGTGAAGATGACAACTTCGGGAGGCCAGGATGGCTCTGGCCATCTTAAAGCAATGAGGCCTTCCTGCAAGTGGCTAACATAGTGATTACTCCTGAGGGTGCTTCTGAAAGGAGCATCTCTCAAATGTGCAGATGTGCAGAAAGTCTTCTTTCAAGATAAATACACTGGGCAGAGAAGACAAACTATAAATCAAGAATAAAATAAAGATACTCGTCTGTAGAAAAATAAAGAACATTTTTTCCCTAGATTTTTGTTAATAATAAAACAATAAAAATGTGTCAATAATGATAATGATAAAAATGTGTTGATAATGATAACGATAAAAACGTGTCAAAGATCTTTATCTAAAAACATTAAATTTCAACTTTTTTAAAGGAAGAGAGCCAGATACAGTTGACCTAAACCTGTACAGTACAGTCAGCCGACCCCATTTCCGGCTGTCTTAACTTTTAAAGGAAGTCCCAAGATCCCTGAGTATATGGTTTATGATGAGCAAACAGCTCTTACTTTTGCCTTAGACTCAATTAGAACCAAAATGTGGTTCATTAGCACTGACTCTTCAGTTTGATCTTATATTAATGTTAAAATTATAACACTCATATCTCAGTTTAGGCATATAATTTATATTCATATTTAATATTTAAAAACAGGCTGGGCACAGTGGCTCATGCCTGTAATCCTAGCACTTTGGGAGGCCGAGGCAGGTGGACTGCCTGAGGTCAGGAGTTCGAGACCAGCCTGGCCATCATGGCGAAACCCCGTCTCTACTAAAAATACAAAAAATTAGCCAGGTGTGGTGGCAGGCACCTGTAATCCCAGCTACTTGGGAGGCTGAGGCAGGAGAATCACTTGAACCTAGGAGGTAGAGGTTGTAGTGAGCTGAGATTGCACCACTGCACTCCAGCCTGGGCAATGGAGTGAGACTCCCAAATCATAACAACTTATCGTCAAAAGCAGCATCACTTAGTCTAGAGCAGTGGTTCTGGGCTAAGCCTAGGTCCTGCTTGTCCATCACAATTACCTATGGAGTTTTTCCAAAAACTTGCTTAGCATCCTAAGGTTGCAGCTTCATACCTACCCCAGGGCTTCTGGTTTAGGACTGGATGGGATCTGTATGTGTGTGATACAGACATCTGTGTGCAAAATGCAGTCAGGAAATACTACCTGGCCCATGATCCACTATCCCCAAAGAATAGATGGGAAGGAAAGGGCCACTTGCTCGTAGGTTCTTTTGTGCAAGAAAATGTTCGCATCTAACAGCTTGACTCTGGTTTAGTGACATTCCCTGACCCTTCCCTCTTTCTTTTCTGCACACTGCTGTTACCACTGTTATCTCTAGGCAGAGGTGTGCCAAACCACAGGCAGTCAAAAGCAGATCTGTTCTGGAGGGGAACTAAAGGGCCACTTTGGAGGATAATGGGTATTAGAGGATGGTTAGAATCATCACCTAACACAATGTGGACATCTGGCAGAGAAAATTCCATTAGGCTGAACTGTCTCCAGCAAACAGAAACCTGCCTTCTCAGTGGTGAACAACAGATGAAAAATCTAAAAGACCACAAGTCTAATCTCAGGCTTTCCACTGACTTGCTCTTTGACCTTGGGCAGGTCTCTTCCTTTCTACATCTCAATTTCTTCCCTGCAAAAGGAGAAGTATAACATTGCTATTCCTTACAGGGAAGTAACACACATTACTAAAAGTGACTATAAGATATACTTCAAACTGCACCAGAGAACTAAACTATTAATACAAATATGACATCCTCAAAGGGTAAACATTTCAGCTACCTGTATCCCTTAAAGAATATGTATTAATTAAAAAAGAGTTACACTGAAAAAAATGTACCAATTCTTAAAGTAAAATCGCCCTACTCCAGGTGACTCACAATGAGATGGTGCAGGGCTTGAAGGAGAAAACACAAGAGGGGATGAATCACACATCTCATGTTTTATTCTTGGCTATTTATGAACCAGTGACCACAAGTTATTTCTCTTTCCTCTATTTCGTTTGAAATAAATGGAAAATTTCAAGCTGGGCAAGGTGGTTCATGTCTGTAATCCTAGCATTTTGGGAGGCCAAGGCAGGAAGACTGCCTGAGCCCAGGAGTTCAAGAACAGACTGGGCAACATAGGGAGATCCCATCTCTACAAAATAATAATAATAATAATAATAATAATAATAATAATAATAATTGGGCATGGTGGCATGTGCCTGTGGGTCCAACTATTCAGAAGAGTAGGTGCTCAGTAGTTGCCGAGGTGAGAGGATTGCTCAAGTCAGGGGCAGGTGGGTGGGTCGAGGCTGCAGTATGTTGTGATGCCACTGCATACCAGCCTGGGTGACAAAGCAAGACTCTCTCTCTACCACCCCCCACTCAAAACAATTGTAATATACACTGCTTTCTTCAGGTTAAAATTCTGTGGACACCCAAACCTTGATATGCTCTGCCTCACTGGGAACCACAATTAGCACACAGGCAGTCATTTTGGAGACTTTTACCTAAATATTCATTTGTTTTTCAGACTTAATACTGAAAAATATATGCCGTAACTCAGAAACCACCACCAAGTGGTGCCAAGTGCCAAGAACCATCAAAGCCATTCTTCCGTTCTCAAACCCACCTACCCCATCCCCCTTTCTACTTCTACTACCTGTCCCCCAGAAGCCCAACATCCTGTTTGTTGAAAACAAATAACAAAAAACTTATCTGGAAAGACATCAACATCCTGCACAGCGGCTCAAATTCTGTGGCATTTGCATTTTAATTAGCTTTGTACACTCTTACCCCGGGAAGCCATCATCCTATAATTTTTTTTTTTGAGACAGAGTCTCGCTCTATCTCCCCAGGCTGGAGTGTAGTGGCACAATCACAGCTCACTGGAACCTCTGCCTTTTGGGTTCAAGCAATTCTCCTGCCTCAAGCTCCTGAGTAGCTGGAATTACAGGTGCACACCACCACGCCTGGCTAATTTTTTGTATTTTTAGTACAGACAGGGTTTTGCCATGTTGGCCAGGCTGGTGTCAAACTCCTGATCTCAGGGTGATCCGTCCACCTCAGACTCCCAAAGTGCTGGGATTACAGGCGTGGGCCACTGCGCCTGGCCATCCTACAATTTTAAAGAAGTAAGTCTACTGGGTGTGGTGGCTTGCACCTATAATCCCAGTTACTCAGGAGGCTAAGGAGGGAGGATCACTGGAGCCCAGGAGTTTGAAATTAGTGAGCTATGATCACAACCACTGCACTCCAGCCTGGATGACACAGTGAGACCCAGTCTCTCTTTTTTTTTCTTTTTTTTTTTTTTTTTTTTTTTCAGAGACAAGTTCTATGTTGCCCAAGCTAGTCCCAAACTCCAAGGCTCAAGTGATCCTCTTCGCCTTGGCCTCCCAGTGCTGGGATTACAGGCGTGAGCTACCGTGTCCAGCTGAGGCCCAGTCTCTTTAAAAAGAAAGAAAAGTAAGAAGTCTATGTTGGTAACTACCAATCTATGTAACTGGTCTAGTCTTATATTCTTACCAAACTTTACATGTCTAAGATTATTTTCCTGAAAACCCATTCCCTTCACCTAATGAAGGGAGTAGGTTGACTCTAATGCCCTGGCTCTCAGGCTCCAAGCCTCTGGAAGGAATCTGGCTAGGTGTTCTTCCTTTCTTCCATGTACTCACTCAGTTTCCCAGAAATGTCTCTAGTTTTTATTTCCCCTGGCGTGTAACTATGTCAAGACCAATTTATCATTCCAGCCCTGGATCAGGGCAGCCATCTACTAAATGGCCTTAAAGGCTCTGTACTCTCGCCTTTGTAATCAGAGAAAGTTTCCCTAAAACAATCACTTAGATCATTTCCCACAAACAATAAGTTCCTCTTGCCCTCGATCAAAATTCTGCATCCTGGAGAACTGCCTGAACCCGGGAGGTGGAGGCTGCGATAAGCCGAGATCACGCTGCTGCACTCCAGCCTCGACGACAGAGACTCTGTCTCAAACAAAAAAACAAAAAACACATCACTATGTACCCCAGGAATATGTACAATGATTATTTGTCAATCAAAATTCTGCATCCTCCAGAAGCATGCTATCCAAACTTCTTTCATCATCCCTCTCCCCTCTGGGGGAGGACTCCTGGCTTTCCAAGCTGAAAATCACAGGGATAGTCACTACTGTCTAAGGTATTTATCTGTTCTGTAATTCAATAAGGAACAGAGCTGAAAGAAAAACCCTGTTCACACCTAGAGGAAAAGATGGACAAAAATCGCAAGTCAATTGTTGTCTAGTACTGATGATTCCCTCTGTGACTTACATAGATCCCTTTCCCTGCACTTTTGGTCATTATAGTAGAAATTCCTGGGAATTTCACCCATGTTATTCACATCCTTGACTACTAGAGAAAAGCAGCTGTTGACCTTTCAAAATTCCATCGGTTGACTTTAGGAACTGTATTGAATTCATCATGAACTGCCACGCAAGTCATGAATTTTACAATATGTGCTCAAAATAAAGCCAACCATAAAATCTCATTCATTCAACAACTATTTTTGGTGGTGGTAGTGGGTACCTACTATATGTACAAAAACCAGGTACCTTTTTTTTTTTTTTTGGTAAGGCCTGAAATAGGGCAAATAAATTAAGATCTCCAGATTTCTTTAGGTACTTAATAATTTGGAGTTAACAGAATTTCCTCAAGGGTGTATTAGACACCATAATTAACAGATCTTTACCTTCTACTCCTTTACCAGCTCCTACAAAGCAGCAATATTAATAATGGTTGAATTTTTAATTTTATCCTGCTTGCAGTCTGTAAACATTAAAAGACAGTGAAATCCTATAAGAAAGGAAGAGTAGTCAAAAACCTATAAAGAGTCCTACACTGCACACAACTAAGCAGTTGTTATTTTTGAAAAAAATTTGCAAACAGAGGACCCTAAAAGATGACAGACAGCCCCTCAAGGAAAACTTCAATAAAACCAATCGGATAGGCAGGCAGACTTCAAAGAAACAGTTTTGAGATTAAAAGTAATATCCTCTAAAATAACTAATTTGAGCCGGGTGCAGTGGCTCATGCCTGTAATCCCAGCACTTTGGGAGGCTGAGGCGGGCAGATCACTTAAAGTCAGGAGTTCAAGACCAACCTGGCCAACATGGTGAAATCCTGTTTCTACTAAACATACAAAAATTAGTCGGGTTTGGTGGTGGGCGCCTGTAATCCCAGCTGCTTGGGAGGCTGAGGCAGGAGAATCGCTTGAACCCAGGAGGCAGAGGTTGCAGTGAGCCGAGATTGCACGACTGCACTCCAGCCTGAGTGACAGAGCAAGACTCCATCTCAAATAAAATGAAATAAAATAATAATTAACTTGAACTCAACTTCAGTGACAAAAAGCCCATTTCTCCAGCTGTTTTGAGGGCACACAAGTGGCGAGCTGAAGCAACCCACCAGACAGACTGCCTGCAGTGCTGTGGCTCAGGCCCAACTGGCCACAGGGCTCACCATGCTGCACTTAGTTTACTAAAGGCTAACTAGCTGCAAATAAGATAATATAACCCGCCACCAAATACTAAAAGGTATATTAAAGAATTCATACAATTACTTAACTGAGAGGGTCTCATGTGTGGATAAAATATATAAAAAGTCTAAGCTCAGTAGATTCACATATCTTCTCATATTAGTCCATGGGGATCTTTTAAAGATAAAGTCTTAATGAACAGGGCCATGCAGGCAACAAAACAAAACAAAATAAAAAACAAAAACAGGTGAAAACACCTCCCTTATCTGAAAAGAAGTGAGATGCTTAAAAAACACACCAAACTCTTCCCTCCTCCTACCTCTCAAAAAAGGTGGCTAGATGCAGTGGCCCATGACTGTAATCCTAGCACTTTGGGAGGCCAAGGTGGGCAGATCACTTGAGCCCAGGGGTTCGAGACCAGACAGGACAACATAGTGACACCCCCATCTCTAGTATAAATAAAAAATTAGCTTGGTGTGGTGGTGCACGCCTGTAGTCTCTGCTATTTGAGAGGCTGAGACAGGAGGATCACTTGAGCCCAGGAGGTTGAGGCTGCAGTGAGCCACACTGCACTCCAGCCTGGGTGACAGGGCAAGACCTTGTCTCAAAAAAAAAAAAAGAAAAAAGGAACAATTAGTAGGAATTCAAACACTCAAAGAATGTTTGCAACATACATGATAAATACATTTAAATCTCAGTAGTAGCATTTTGCTTTTTAAGTATTCGAAGCTAGAAACAGGTGTTCCTGTGCTGTGTGGGAAAGGGCAATATGAAAGATGCAGGGCGCTGGCCTGGCGTGGTGGCACACACCTGTAATCCCAGTACTTTGGGAGGCCGAGGCGGGTGGATCATGAGGTCAGGAGTTCAAAACCAGCCTGGCCAAGATGGTGAAATGCTGTCTCTACTAAAAACCACAAAAATTAGCCAGGTGCGGTGGCAGGCGCCTGTAATCCCAGCTACTTGGGAGACTGAGGCAGAATTGCTTGAACTCAGGTGGCAGAGGTTGCAGTGAGCCGAGATTGCGCCACTGCACTCCAGCCTGGGTGACAGAGTAAGACTGTCTCAAAAAAGAAAGAAAGAGAGAAAGAGAGAGAGGGGAAAGAGAGAGAGGGGAAAGGGAGGGGGGAGGGAGAGAGAGAGAGAAAGAAAAAGAGAAATAGAGAGAGAGAGAAAGAAAGAGAAGAGAAGAGAGAAAAGAAGAGAAAAGAGAAGATAGATGGATAGATGGATGCAGGGTGCTGAAACTGGGAAAACCAGCCACATTCTGCTGAGGGCCAGGCTACCAGGTCACCAATCTGAGGTGTGTAGTTACAGGACATGGACTGTTTTTAAAGCATTCCAAACCCGCTTAAAAGGTAATTTCCCATTCATTGCCTAATTGTAGCCCCTTTCCCCCCAACATATTTAAACTTCAGAGAGCTGCAGAAGAAAATAAATGCTACTGCATAGATCACAATGAAGAAAACAAGCTCTTGTTCATCAGAAACACTGCTCTTGTTGCACTGTCAATCTCAAAACAATTCTCGTCTACTTGGGTGTTTTTTAGAGGTAATTCATCCTAGTTCAAACCTTATGACCCTGTTTACCTTAAGAGCTTGTAAGCTAAAACACGGTAATAGGATTTATTATTAACCTTCCAGAAATGAGGGCAGTTAATGTGTAATTAGCTAGCTGGATAGTCTTGCTGTCATACTAAAACTCACTATTCAAGCTTGTAATTACTAGACAATAATTTAGTTGTTAATATCAGAAAAGAATAACGAGAGGTAACTTCCTGCAATTACAAGCCAAGTGTCCATACACTGGGAAGACTTTATAACTCAGTAATCATAAGTGAATGAAGATAAAACAAATCAAGGTTACATTCACATATAATCAAGAATGAAACAAGCCCTAAAATCAGAGCCCCTACGAATGTAGAGCACAGCTGTGGCTGTCTTTCAGAGCCATACCCTGGCTGGCTCATGTCCCACGATCCAAAAAGCCTGGACCACTCCATGGTTTTAAAGCTGACCACCAGTGAGTGTGGTATTTTTAATGAATGTCCACTAAGTTGTTCAATGCCAGTAAGACTCCATTTTTATGTATATAACTAGTTAGACTCCTGAGCCACATACACCACATCTGAAGATTTCCAAGCAGACAGATAAAGAAGGTTGGTCACGGAGCTAGCTAAGTACTGTTGAAGTGCAAATCCACAACTGAGCGCATTTCTTTATTATGTACAACAGGTGACATTATCCCAATAGTACTGGACAGAATTGCTCTACTTGGCCTCTGTCTACAAATAATGACAACCAGCTGTTCCAAAGGCAGGATGACGTTTGTGATTCAACATGGACAGATCAATATTGAAGTTCTCAAGCTGTTCAAATAGTAGTTGGCCAATTAATCATCCATGCAGACACATACATATATTTCTTATCTGTGTAATTACACTAAAATGTTTAGAAACAGCATGCACTAATCCAGCATAAAGCATTATTTTAAGATATACCTTCTGCCAAAATCTGAATTATTTGAGAAGATTTACAGACTATCTAACTGAAAAGGGGATGGGATAAGTGTTAAATTTGTATTTTAAATTTCTAAATGCCTGGTAAAAGAAATTTTAGGTGCCTGTAGTCCCAGCAACTCGGGAGGCTGAGGCAGGAGAATGGCGTGAACCCGGGAGGCAGAACTCGCAGTGAGCCGAGATCGTGCCACTGCACTCCAGCCTGGGCGACAGTGCGAGACTCTGTCTCAAAAAAAAAAAAAAAAAAAAAAAAAAATTTTTATATATCTTCCCTAATCTCAAAGCCCTTGAAGTATTCCTTCTGTTGTAGTCAATTTCATTTGCCTGTTACTAACTCCCCAGATAACTCTAGGGGAAGACTTTTCCCAAATGTTGATTTTTCTCCCAAGCAAAATAACAGTAGAAGTATCCAGTCCACTGGCTAGCAACCCTAAGAGTGAAAATGTAAACTGCCCAATTTCATAAGAAAATTGTCTTCCACCTCACTTCTCCACATTTTTTTTTTTTTGAGATGGAGTTTTGCTCTTATTGCCAAAGCTGGAGTGCAATGGCGCAATGTGGGCTCACTGCAACCTCCACCTCCTGGGTTCAAGCGATTCTCCTGCCTCAGCCTCCCGAGTAGCTGGATTACAGGCATGCGCCACCACGCCCAGCTAATTTTGTATTTTTAGTAAAGATGGGGTTTCTCCATGTTGGTCATAGCTGGTCTCGAACTCCTGACCTAAGGTGATCCGCCCGCCTCGTCCTCCCAAAGTGCTGGCATTACAGGCATGAGCCACCATGCCCAGCCTACAACTTAATCCATCATATAAATAATTTACTAAGTCAGTCAAAGAATGAGTAAAATGAAAGCTGGAGAGAGAAACACATTTGCAGGGATCAAGCATGCCTGGTCCAGAAGGGTGGGATGAGAGAGATTAAAGCTGTATTGCAGTGAAGGCACCTGAGCCCCCAGGAGTGCAGGGTGATAAGCCAACTATAGATAAAATATATTTTGGAGAAAAAAAGGAAAACTGGAAAATAGAAGAGTGCTTAAAAAGCTACCTGTGGCTTAATGAACTCTCCTATCAGTCCTTAAAATTAATTTGTTTTGAAATGGAAATCCAGATCCCCTTGGCTACATTTTATGTTTCTCAGAGCTTCTGTCACTGCTGTCTGGAAGAGCAGGAAGGGATACAAAAAAAAGATGCTATCATGCAGGAAGTCAAAATCAATCACTTTGGTCATCTGCTACTTTCTGTTTAATGTCATAACAATAACAATAGATAACTTCATACTTGGTAACTTCATACTGATGGCAAGCATCTTTACAAAATTAATCCGATTCCTCACTATAATTAGCTCTCTTGTAAGGTTAAATAATACAAAATTAAAAATTACTGGGTGAGTAAACCACAATTATACCAATTTTGAACTCTGAATAAACAAATTGCACATACACTTGGCAAACAGAAAACAGGATAAGAACAGAAGCAATGAGTCAATTGGCTTACCAGAAATCAATGGTGGGGAGGGGTGTGAGGGGACAGAGGACTAAATTTACTGCTAACATAAATGTTGTTTAATATCAGGCTATGATTAACACACATCTGAAATTTCAACTGTGAACTGTTGTTATGCTACAAATATGTATACCCACAGAACAGTACATGTCCTGGGGCAAGGTAAATGGCAGGAAATTTCACAATCCACTCCCTGCTCCCTCATCGAATCTACGGCAGAGGAAAGTGTTGAAACAAGTTTTAGGTGCCAGGCTTAGCCTTTTGCTTTTCAGTTGAATATTTATGTTGACACGCCAACTTTCTCCTATTAGTTATTTAGTGTTAGTTTTTTTTTTTTTTTTTTGGTGGGGCGGGGGTTGGTGGGGGCGGTCCTTTGAACTAAGATTCTCTCAGGAACCACTGCAGGAAATGAAGTGATTCAGAACTCACCAATTATGAACTAACCTTCAATGCCAGAGGCTTTAACAGTTTCTAATAAAAATTCAGTTCAGATCTCAAGACCAGATAAGTCTGAAAAAACACTTCAAGGTCATCTGAATGAACATATTCTACCGGTACTTTATATAATTGTATTTACCTGTTCCTAAAACTTTCCGTGAAAGAAATGTTGAATTTTCTTGAGAAATAGTTTTGAGCAAAATGTCAAAACAATTCTCTCATGCTCAGTATACTTTTGACTATACTCTGAAAATATTTCTTCTTGTTTTCCTGCACTTACCTGTTAGTGTGCTCACACTCCTGTATTACGGAACACGTTCAGTAACTCATACACATGTAACACAGAAGTCTGCTTTCAGTTCACTTGGACCAACGTGGTTTAACTCTTGCTGCTTACTAAATGCTTTGCAAGCTAATATAAGAACATGCACTAACATTTTATAAATGTGATGAAATCTTACTCATGTTGGCCACTTTAGAAAGTAGTCTATCAGTCCTCAAAATAGTTAAACATATTATCCAGCAACTTCACTCCTAGGTATATACCCAAGAGAAATGCAAACAGGTCTACACAAAAACTTGTGCACAAATATTTATAATACTCATAATAGCCAAAAGACAGCAACAACCCAAGTGTTTATTATCTGACAAATAATGTGGTTTATCTGTACAATGAAATATTATTCAGCCATAAGAAATTCCAATACATGCAACACGGATCAACCTTGAAAACATCATGCAAAGTGAAAAAAAAAAAAGTCACGAAAGACTACATATTATATAATTACATTTCTAAAAAGTGTCCAGAAAAGACAAATCCACAGAAACAAAAAGCAGATTCGTGGTTGCCTAGGGCAAATACATTTATTTTTGAGGTGATGAAAATGTTCTAAAATTGACTGTGGTGATGGCTGCATATAACTGAATGTATTAAAAACTACTGAATTACACACTTTAAATGGGTGAGTTGCATGTCTGTGAATTATAATTCAGTGAAACTGTTATTTTTTTAAAAAACCTGTTCTGAGACATGAGGTACTTGACAGTCAGCAAACATCTTTCACAAAGCTTTTCTGGTCAATGGTAAAAGCTTTAGCAAAACTAAACATCAATTTACTTCATTGTAATTGGAACCAGCCTGCAGTATTTTGATATGTACATTTTTAAAATGTGAATGTAGTTTAAGAAAACACATCATTACATCAGATATTCCAGGCAGCCTGCCATGAGACATTTTTACCAAAAAAACCATCTTAAAAGGAATCCATTTAATCAAGCTCGGAGTGTACGTTCTTTCTTGTTGCCTCAACTATATGCCATCATCTCCCCTAAAACTCTCTTGTTAAACAGTACTGGACATGATTAATTCACTCATTAAGACAACAAATAGTCGAACCCTTATTGTGCACCAGGCACTGTTAACAGTCGCGTGTGTGTGTGTGCGTGTGTGTGTGTGTGTGTGTGTGTGTGGAGAGAGAGAGACAAGAACAAGACAAAGTGCCCACTCATGGTGCTTACAATCCAAGGGGATAAGATAAATAATAAACAAATACCGGTTTTAGAAGCTTATTGAAAACGGGGTACTAGCCAGGCATGGTAGTATGCGCCTATAGTCCCAGCTACTGGGGAGGCTGAGGTGGGAGGATGGCTCGAGCCTAGGAGCTCAAGGCTGCAGTGAGCTATTACCGCACCACTGCATTCCAGCCTGGGCAACAGAGTGCAACTCTGTTTCTATCTATTAAAAAATAATTTTAAAATTGTAAAGTATATATACAACTGGGTGCTGTGCTATGGAGGGGTGTGATTTCAGATGGAGGGGCTGGGAAAGGAAACTGCTCTGAGGAAGTAATATGTGAGATGGGTGAAGAAGGTGCCAACCACACAAAGATCAGGAGAGAATATTCCAGGTAGAGAAAATAATTTTTGAACGGCACAATCAGGTGGAGGCAAGGATTAACTGTGTTCTGCTGGTGACCAACCTTTCTCTGTGATTCTCATTTACCAATCTAGTTCAAGGATATCTGGCAAAAGTAACTTGCAGATTGTGGCTGGACTAAGAAGTCTTACCTACCTCAGACCATTAAAAGGTGGCAGAAGTTCAACAAGCAGCAGCCAACCCTGGTTAAGCCCAGCCTCAACTGAGCTTTCCCTTCTTTTCTTGTGCCTCTCAGCAACTGTTACCTGTACCATTCATTCTTTCAACCCATACTGGTGAAGGGCACTGTGATAAGAGTCCTGGGCCTTACAGATGAGTCAGACACACACCTGATAGCCCTTAAGATAGGAAATAATCTAGTAGCACAAAAAAATAGGCATAAACAACAAATACACAGTAGAAAGTAAAAGTGGACCATAAAAAAGGAGCTATAAAATGTAATGGTATCCAGAGATTACTTCCAGCTGGAGAATCAGCAGAAGTATACGGGGTGGGAGCACTGGAGTAGGTAGAGTCTATGAAGCCTGAGATTTGGACATGTGGAGGGAAAAACAGATTTATTTGTTGTATCCCTAATTAACTTCAAATACACAACTGACCCTTGAACAACATGGGTCCATGCACGGTTTGAACTGCATGGGTCCATTCACATGTGGTTTTCAATAAATACAGCTAGCCCTCCATGTCAGCAGGTTTCACAGGAATGACTGTGGGACTTGAGTAAGCATGAATTTTGGTATCTGCAGGTGGTCTGGGAACTGATCCCCTGCAGACACCAAGGGATGACTGTATTTTAAAATATTTTCAGCTCCCCAACTAGGTGATAAGGAGGAAAGGCCTGATGCTCTTTATAACTCTCTGTGATATTCAGCATAGTATTTTGCAGAGCTGGGCAATTCATTTGTTGATTCCCTGTAAGAGATGGGGTGTCAATTTCAGCCTGAAGGTAAGGCTAAATTACTCTTCCTTCATAAGGTTGTTTTGGCCTTTGAAAAGATGATCCCCTAAAACCTCTTACTGTATCATTTCTCTCTCATTTCAGAGGGACATTCCTAAGTAGTTTTAGTGTTTTCCAAAACCTATATATATATATTATGTGCTTCTAATACATACATATAAAATGTTTACACATGTATTCATGTGTGTGCACATGTATCACTATATCTTAAGTTTGGAGTCTCAAAAACTCATTTTAAACTTCCACAGCTAAACTGATATATTTGTACTTAAGAGAAAATATTTTTTCCACTGATCAAACTTTCGCAGTCGGTCCCTCAAAAATCCCTTCCCATTACCAACAAAACATCTTAAACCAGAAAAGAAAAGCCAAACAACATTTTTTTGGGCAATGTCTCAACATCTCCAAAAAATATTCCATGGCCAAACTCACCATAGAGAGCTGTCCAAGTTTGATTAATTACATCTAGACACACAGTTCCTGACCTGAAACAGATGGAAAGAATGGCATGTTTTTAAAAATTAGAAAGTTAGTTGCATTTATCTGGCAACTAATTTTTACTTATCAAGAGAAATATTTTTAATAGATCTGTGAAAAAAAGAATCCCAATTGGGGAAAAGTATGATGAGGAACAGAACAGTACAAGGTCTTAAAGTGTCGCCTTACAGACTGAAAGGGGAAAACAGTAACTATGCAATGGAGAAACCAGACAACACCTGAACCAGGTGCTGAGAACACAAGGGGCAGACAGACCTTGTGTGTCTCTGAATGTGATACCCCAAGAAGGACACAATCTTGCTTTGTAGTTTTCTGGCCTTAAGTGTGTTCATGCCCTGAATCTAATGATCAGGAAACATCAGACAAACACAAATTGAGGAACAATCTATAAAATAACTGGTTTATATTATTTTAAAAAGTGAATTTTATAAAAGATAAAGGCAGGCTGAGGAACTAATCCTGATTAAAGTAGTTTAAAGAAACATGACAACAAAAATGTAATGTGTGATTTTAGACTGGATCCTTTACTGAAAGAAAAAAGTGCTAAAAAGTAAGTTACTGGAATATGGCAGTAAATTAAATAAGTATTGCATTAACGTTAAATTCCTGAATCTGACAACTATATATTGTGGATGGATAAGAGAACATCCTTGTTAGGATAACTGATACAATAAAATATTAATATTAAAGGACTAAGGGGCATGACGTATATATATATATACAACCTACTCACATAAGGTTCAGAAAAACCTGTTAGGTATGTTTGTGAGAGACAGTAAAACTTAGTGCCATGACAAATTGAAATGCATCCCAAATAATAATATATTCTAAACAGCACTAGAAGTATAAAACAGGATATGCTGGAATATTTTAAAGTATCATTAATAAAATATTAGAAGGAAAGAAAGGGATAAATACGATTCACTAACTGAAATGAAACTATAGTCATTTTGCCTTACTCTCAAGAATTGAGAAAATACTGTAAGGTCTGAAAATAGTCAATCTGTAGACTGAAAACAGATCTCTGAACTGTGTCTACACAAAGAGAAGTGAGATGTGGAATATTACTACTGTTCACTGGATAACAAGAAAAATGAAGGACCCAGTCACGACAATGGAAAAAACTAAGTGGCACAACAGCAGAATGTGAACTAAGTGATTGAGAACCTCATATCCTTTGGATTCTATCATTTACACGACCATTCATACAGTCCTAACTCCTGATAAGGTCCAAAAAGATAACTGGGGCTTTTTATAACACACACAGAGAGAAATGCTAATCAAGAGCAGTTGCTCTAAAATTTAAACATTTTAAAATAGTTACTTACGCTTCATCAATGTTGGGATGGAAAATTTTATTCATGAATCCTGTAAAAAGAGATGTTAATTAGCAGCAAAAAGTATCCAGAGAACAATAAAAGTATTTCAGTACTGGAAACAATTTCAGTATTGGGAAAAGGTGATAATACTTATAAATCACTACTTTCAACCTTAGATCTTTCGTTACTGATAAACATTATATTCTCCTGGTAGCTCCAATTATTTAGAATACATCAGCATTCTATTAACAAATGAGCAAACTGGGAGAAATGCAGCTTCTTATACAAAACAATCATTAAAGCAACTGTTTTCTGAGCTATGAAGGTACTGCTCAAAGATAAATTATACTACTAAATGGTTCATAACCAGTGTCATGATAAAAGTTAAGAAACTTCACTCTCTCAGAAGTTTTATTGTTCAAGCTCTAAATCTGGAGGTTCTGCATTTGAACTTCTCCTTCTGATGCTCACTTACTGGTATCACTTGGCTACACTGTGTGCGGAACATGAATGAAACTGTTGAAATGCTAAAGGAGTACCACTTCAAACCACAAAGGATTTCATAACAGTGACCAAAATATTTCCTTTAACATTAGTCTACTCATTCAGGGAAACCCAGTTTTGATTAAAATTGGGGCAACCAAGAAATGAAGCAAGGAGTTAAAAAAAATATTCTTAAGTTGGCTATATCTGCTGGAGGTTTAAGTTTTTAAAATTTTTCCTAGCAAACCAAGTACACACTTTAATAGCTATGTGGCCATTTAAACTTCAAGGAGAAATTAATAAAACCAGTGATTCAATCAGTCAGTATATATGCAAATGGCAATATTCTAAAGCAGAGATCCATTGTCAAAGGTGTCATTTTGTCATCCTTATTACTTCCTTTTAGGACTCTCATCCTGTTCCACACTTTCAATATCTGAAGTTCCTTATTAAGGTGAGTATCACCACCACTATCTCCGACCCCCACCCTCCCTCACTCCCATCCCCACAGTCTCTCTCTCATTCATTCAGAACATATTTGGTCAGCACCTACACCGCAGGCATTGTGCTTGGATAGGGTACAATAATAAGACAGTTCACTATTCTTGAGGAGGTCACTGTGGCAGTGGGACAAAAGACACCAATAAATACCTGCAATCTGAATAAAGTATTGACACAGTAGGTGGAGTAAAACGAGAAGAGTCAGGAAAGATGCAGAGAAACGGCACTGGAGGAGGAGCCTCAAGTGAGGCGCTACAGAGATTGTCTCCAAAAACCCGAGAAACTTCCCCTGAATTAGAAAACGGGATAAGAATACCAAGTCCAAGTAGTCCAGTCTTAGACCACTCTAGTCACTCACACTTTTAACTTTTGTTTTTAAATGCTCTGTGTTGAAACAGCATAATGTTCTATCTACTACAATCAAGAGGGCCTATGTGATGTTTAAGTTACTCTGATGAAAAAAAACCTTTGTGTCCAATATTAATTTCTCATTAAGGAAATTAAAGATGTTTCAAAGTCTAGATTTAAGAAGCATGTAGTTTATGAAGACATTTTAATAATGAGAAATGTTCATGTCTTGGTATTAAGAGGAGAAAAATTAGGGTAAAAAAATTCTACATAACTTTAGAAAAATACTAATACACATGTCCCAGATGACCCATGAGAGTATTTGTTGCGATATTATTTATAAAAGCCAAGAGCCAAATTCAACCCTGTCAATGGGATAGGGTTGGATAAAGGGGAGTACATCTATCTACCTGAGTCCTATACAGCCAAGGGTAATGAAGTAGATCAATGTGTATAAACTTGTATACATCTAAAGCTGAGTTTATTGGTTTTTTTTTTGTCTCTCTTTTTTTTATTATTATTATACTTTAAGTTTTAGGGTACATGTGCACAATGTGCAGGTTTGTTACATATGTATCCATGTGTCATGTTGGTGTGCTGCACCCAGAGTTTTTTTTTTAAGTTGCAGGATGTTATATTTACAGCCTGAGGTTATCTAAATAAACTAAAACAAACAACTACCAATTCTCCACGGTAACAAGTATAGGAAAACTGTACTGAACCAACATATACCAAATTTGCAAAAGTAATTGTTTCAGTTAGGGCACAGGGCCAGGGTCATGATGGGGATAGGGAACAGAACGGGAAACAGTGGTTAAAAATGACTTTATCTGGCCAGGCACGGTGGCTCATGCATGTAATCCCAGCACTTTGGGAGGCCAAGGTGGGTGGATCACCTGAGGTCAGGAGTTCAAGGCCAGCCTGGCCAACATGGTGAAACCCCGTCTCTAGTAAAAAGAAAAAAAAAATTAGCTGAGTGTGGTGGTGTGTGCCTGTAGTCCCAGCTACTCGGGAGACCGAGGTAGGAGAATCACTTGAACCCAGGAGGCGGAGCTTGCAGTGAGCTGAGATCGCCCTACTGCACTCCAGCCTGGGTGACGGAGTGAGACTGTCTTTAAAAAAAAAAAAAAAAAAAAGACTTTAACACTATTAATATGTTCCTTTTAAAAAGGGACAATGTGCTTCTATATTATTTGCTCTGTTTAAAACATATGCACATAAATAAGAAACTAAGTACAAATGTTAACAGTGCAGAATTCTTAGTGGTGGCAGTATTTTCTCCACTGCACTTTTCAAATCTCATCACCACCTCACCACACCTGAACCAGAACTAGGATCATAGCAATGGGAAAAGGCTAGAAGAAAACAGGTGTCAATGGTTGTCATCTTTGCGAGATTCTCCCATTACTTCTATTTGCACTTTTGGCTCTCTGACATTTCTACAATGTGTAATTTTAATAGTTGAGAGTAAAAAAACTTTTAAATAAAAAGTTATCATAGTATTAGCTGGGCACAGTGGCTCTCGCCTGTAATCCCAACACTTTGGGATGCTAAGACGGGCAGATTACTTGATGTCAGGAGTTTGAGACCAGCCTGGCCTACATGGTGAAACCCCATCTGTAACGAAAATACAAAAATTAGCCGGGCATGTGGCGCCCACCTGTAGTCCCAGCTACTCAGGAGGCTGAGGCAGGAGAATTGCTTGAACCTGGGAGGTGGAGGCTGCAGTGAGCCAAGATCATGCCACTGCACTCCAGCCTGGAAGCCAGAGCTAGACTCCGTTTCCAAAAAAAGGTTATACATAGTATCAAACATTCTAAAATAGACTGAATTATACAAGCATTAACTAGTGCTGAACTATTTTAAGAAAAAGCCAGTAAAACCAACCATTTTATTTGAAATCTCGTATCTTAACACTCTTGTTCAAATAATACAAATTCATTACCCTCCCCCTAAAATCAGAGGAACCTCAGGTTATAAGGTACATGGTCCTCAAGATCAGTTATATATAGGAGTATGCTGCTATCACTACTGCAGGGAAGCTTTCTGATGAGTGGGGAACAATGCTGAGCCTGTGGTTTAATGCAAGAGAATGGTCCTATAAGAAAAATACTGCTTGAAGCTACTATTAAGAATTAAAAATATGTTCTTGATACTTAAAATCCTGCCTCTGTGAGAACTCTCAAAACTAACACCTAATGAAGCAATGTCTGTGGCAAAGGTTCCCAATGCTGGCTACAGATGAAGAGCATTGGGAAGTTTTCATTTAAATAAACTAAAACCAATACTCAAAGAACTCTGAGAACACAGGACTTAAGGGGAAATACCTGTAAAGAGAGGTCTTTAGAAAAAATAAGTCCTACATTAGAAGGTCACCAGCATTATGGAGAAAAACACAGCAAAGGAGGAAAACAGAAATGGAAAGGTTGGGGCAGGGTGGCAATTTTAAATGAGATGGTCAGGAAGGGACTTCCTGAGAAAGTGACTTGCTTTGAAGGAGGTGAAAGAGGAGCCACCTGGTACCAAGAGGAGAGGAGAAGGTCTCTATAGAGGGAACAGCCAAGTGCAAAGCACATTAGGAGCTTGCCTGATGCTCTGAAGTTTTTTCCTGAAACTGAAGGGATTTGAAAAAGGGGCAGAAAATGAGAAGTGATGTCACAGAGGTGATCAGCATTTGGGGCCCCTTTAAAGACACTGGCTTTTATTCAGAGGGAGATGGGGGGGGCACTGAGACTAGTGCCTGAACAGTGACATATTCACATACTTGGCTTAACAAATGGCTTGTGTCCTAAAACAGGCTAGTTGGGGAACAGCTCAATCAGCTCACAGCACCTGAGTGCTGGGGAATCACAGATTTCAAGCAAAACAAAATGGGAATCCTACAGGGCATTATGCTTCAACAATCTGAGGCCACGGGGCATTTAAAGGTATTAAGTCAAGAAAATAACTATGGTAAGCTTTAAATGTTTATCAAAACGTCTCTGAAAGACTAAGGTGCCTCGCTCATTGGACATGACCTGGAGAGCACACTTGGAATTAACAGTGTCTATACAGTTTTCAATTAAATCTAGATTTGGCTTAGTTGAGTACAGGAATAAATAACAGAACCAAAAAGGACTTGTTAAACATATGCTTTAGTAATAAATGGTTTGGAGCTCAGTCTCCAGCGCCCCTGCTAAGTATAGAACACCATCTGAGCACTAGGACAGAGGGCAGAATCACACCACAAAGCAAAGTACTAAACAGGGACATGGGTTCTTGCCCCAACTAATCAACTGCGGGTCCTGGGCAAGTCACTTCACCTTGTGGGGTCTGTTTCTTTACCTACGAAGACAAATAGTTGAACTATATGATCTCCCAAATCTCCACTCTTACTCTATTTCTGAAGGCCCTATCAGCCCTAAAAATCTAGCATTTAATAATAATGGTAAGCACTCTGAGAACACAGGAATTAAGGGAAAATATCCAAGAGTTAAGTCCTTAAAGGAAATTAATTCTGTAAGGCAGCATTTTTAGGTACAGAAATTTTCTAGAGAATACAAAACCACCAACATGATAAAATACCATAAAGAGCCACAAAACAAACCCTCTGACTCTTCCAAAGTAGGCAGAAACAGTTTATAACCTTGCCTTTGAGGAATGAACACAACCAGACCAACTCTATCAAGAAACTTTCTACTTTCTAAACTAAAATGATCTCTTTCAATACCAGGTCTTTTTTTTTTTTTTTTTTTTTGAGATAAGGTCACTTCGTCACCCAGGCAGGAGTGTGGTGGTGCAGCGTCTTGCTCACTGCAACCTCTGCCTCCTGGGTTCAAGAGATTCTCCTGCCTCAGCCTCCCAAGTAGCTGAGATTACCACAACCAGCTAATTTTTGTATTTTTTGGTAGAGATGGGGTTTCACCATGTTGGCCAGGCTGGTCTTGAACTCCTGACCTCAAGTGATCCACCCACCTCAGCCTCCAAAAGCGTGGGGAATTACAGGCGTGGGCCACTGCACCCAGCCCTCGGGCTTCTTTAATTGTTAGAAAAATATCCAAAGCAAATACATGGAAAAGAGCATATCTCCTTGACATTTGTTCTTAGACAAGCTGTGGGCAGTGTTTCTGGCAAAGCCATTTACATTCTGGATAATGATGCCAACAATGGAACTCCTGGACAAGGAGGGGGGAGACAGAGAAAGAACGGGCCAGAAATTCGGAAAAGGAATGTTCTCAGGACTGTGTGAGTTGGCCCTGGCATGTTCTCCTTCCTTTTGGCAATGCTATCATCACACTAATGAATATGTCTGCAACAAGGGAATTTTCCCAACACTTGTTTCCATTAGACCAGGAACTATTTTCAAGATATTTTAAGAGAACATATTTTGAAAACTGCTTTTATGGCAACATAAGTAGAAGTAGCAGGTTATTTTTAATCTACATGATTTAAGATTTTATTCACTACCAAGCATTTTCTTTTTCTTTTCTTTTTTTTTTTTGTTGAGACAGAATCTCACTCTGTCACTCAGGCTGGAGTGCAGTGGCGTGATCTCGGCTCACTGCAGCCTTCACCTCACGGATTCAAGCGATTCTCCTGCCTCAGCCTCCCAAGTAGCTGGGACTACAGGCGCTCACCACAACATCCAGCTAATTTTTTTGTATTTTTAGTAGAGACGGGGTTTCACCATCTTAACCAGGATCATCTCGATCTCCTGACCTCATGATCCACCCACCTCGGCCTACCAAAGTGCTGGTACCACAGGCGTGAGCCACCGCACCCGGCCACTACCAGACATTTTCTAATGACATATTTCAGTGATTTGACCAGATTAAAATCAGAACTCCTTTAAGTTTTTTGGATAGTGATTCTCTGGCGTAGTTCTAGCGCTCGTTAAAGGGGATGGGGAGGATCGTACAACAGGAATAAATGTCCAGCTAAAATGCTTACCCTTCTCTGTCCTGCATCTTTCAGCAGAAGGGAATTAGGTAATTTATAATTCTGGAGAAGGAATCCAAATCACACTTAGTTAATGTAAAAGTATTATTATGTATCTTAAAAAATAAAAAGCACAGACTACAATAGAAAAATATGCCTTGCTTTTGCTTGTTCCACTCCAATACTCAACTGCTCTAGAATAACACATCTCATGACCCATAGGCTAATAGGCAGCGAACATAAATAACATTGTGCTAAGTCATGCTGAAAAACTGGTTTTTATTTCAGCCTCTGTGTCCAGTCCCAGGAAGGGGTCTATACAGAGTTGTACACACTTCTGAATAACTTCTGACACTGGGGTCAATATGTAAATAAATGAGGCCAAGCTTCACCTATTTTTCCACCTTTGTTCTCTTTATTTGAGAGGATATTAATGATCAAATTTGTGGGTAGATGAAATACTTTGGGCCAATCACCAGAAATTTCACCTGTCAGAATTATCTTGACAAAATGAGAGGTTAGACAAACGACTTGTGAATCAAGGTAAATCCACCCTACGGTAAACAGGTGAAGAGCACCAAAGGCCAAAACAGCAGCTACATCCCAGGGATAAAATGAGCCTGGACTAAGGTGGCTCAGACAGCTGTGGCTGATGCAATTTCATTATAAGCTTATGAATTCCTGTGAGAAAACACTCAAGTGAATATATTAAGTCATTCTGATTGTCTTCAGAACAACTGCCCACATAAAGTGGACCATTCACAACAAAACTGATTAATTCTATTTTTTGAGTAGGTATAATTGTTTAAAATATTCTTATTAAAGACTGAATCTCATCTTCCCTTGCAGTATCTCAGACTATAAATTATTTAAGGGTAATAACTTGGATCTCCGTTCCTAGCACACGGGGTGACCGAGTTGGCGGGGGGGGGGGGGGGGGTGCTGCCAGCTCCACTAGTGACAGACATTGGCCAGCTGTGTGCAGGAGTCCACAATCTGATAGATTTTCATCTTACCTCAGACAGCCAGGCCCCGCCTGAGGCAGCCTGTGCCCAGGTAGAAATCTCTTCAGAAAGCTGAGCCTTTCCTACTCAGGAGAGATGGACCTGGGCCAGTCTCTTCTTGGGTGAGGAACCAGGCAAGGAGCTCACTCTCAATGCCCTGTGTCATGGGAACTTCTGAACTGATCCTATGTGTGTTCAGGAGATCTAAACTCAACAAGGAGTCCTCTTTTCTGTTTCTTCCTTTCTCTCTAATAATATGGAGTCTGAGGAATGGGCTAGATGGATAAGAAAAGTTCATTTATAACTAAGAAAAGGTGAAGTGTTATCCTTCAATAGCATAACCTACCAACCTAGTGGATTACCAAAACCTCTGGCCTACTTTCTTATGGTTTCATTTTTGGGAGACTAACTTCTGTTTTGTTTTCATAGTTTATCTTTCGATCGCTTGGTTGTTCATATAACCACACTGCTGGGATCAGGCAGTACTTATTTTCATGGTCAGAGACAATACAGTACAGAATACATTGGACTTGAACTCACAAGACCCAACTACAATTCTCTACCACTCTTAGAGTTGTAGTTAAAAGATCAGGCTCCAAAAGATAAACGTTTGAGGTGACAGATACCCCAATTACCCTGTTTTGATCATTACATATTGCATATATGTACCAAAATAGCACATGTACCCCAAAAATGTGTGTAACTGTTGTAACAATACATTTTTTAAAAATGACCAGGCTCCAGTCAGAATGCCTAAATGCCACTCTGTGAGCCTCTGGGGCAATCTACTTCATCTCTTTGCCTTTCTGTTCCCTTATTCCTAAAACTAGGTTAAATAATGGTATCTACACATCATTAATCATGAAGATTAAATGAGTTAATATATGTAAAGCATTTGAACAGTAACTGGCATACAGTAAGCATGCAGTAATGTTAGAATTAGCTTAATAAGTTTAATGAACACGTAATATCATCTTACTGTCCTCATCCTAAAACTGATTAATATTTACCCTATGCGTCCATCTCTTAATGCTCTTACAAGTGTCAAGAACATGAGAGGATATTATGATTTAGAGATATGTTTCCCATAACTCTTGTCACACTAGAAATGGAAAATACAATTTTTATTTTTAATATTTATTATTTGTGTGACACAGCCCCAGGAGGTCCTGACAACATGTGCCCCATATTTATTATTAAGAAGACCATCCTTTCTTAATATGCAAGCAAAAATTAGATTAAAAAAACAACAACATCCTGACTGCATTTGGTATAGTTAAAAAACAAGCACACACACACTAAACTGGAAGCCAGAAGACGGACTCTGCAACTAGTGAATAGTCATACATCTCAGCCTCATTTTTGTCCATCCTTAAAATCAGGCAAATTGGATGTCATAATCTCTAAACTTCCACCTAACAACACAGTTTTCACCAACACCAGGAATATAAGCAAATCTCAAACCGTGAACAGTTTTCTAAAAAGAACTAAGACATTGCTTTTGTTGTTTTCAAAAGAATTTCAGCTTAACTAAATAAAAAGGAAGACAAAAATACTTGTTTTCATTATGACACCAAATCCTAAAGGGAAAGAAATAGATTTAATGCCAAAAAGATGTCAGAATAACCAGCTCAAAAGCTAGAGGTCACCCAATACAGAGTAGGAACTAACCTAGGCAGCAAGTGTGATGGAAGTTTTAAATAGCAAATGAAAAGATTATATAATAATGAGCTGTCAAAGGCAGAATTAAAACTGGCATAAGTCAACTTCAAGAAAGAAATGGACAAGTCCTCTGATAGTAACAAGCACATGCAAAAGTAGGGTTATCCTTAGAGGTGGCAGCCTGGGGAAGGGGGTGGGAAAGCTAGTGTACTATTTTTACTCTGGCTAATAGCAAGATGAAGGTAAATGAATTTAGACATTACAGCCTGCTCACAGCAGGTTTCACATTAAAAGGGCCCATTTCACCACCGGCTTCTCTCACTGAGAACTTCAGCACCTGGCTTGGCCCACAAGTTGCTCTCTGCCCCAACTCCTGTCATTTTTGGTGACAATACAGACCATACTCCTGACACCCGGGTCTCTTTTTTTTTTTTTTGGAGATGGAGTTTCATTCTTGTTGCCCAGGCCGGAGTGCAATGGCACGATCTCGACTCACTGCTCTGCCTCCCGGGTTCAAGCGATTCTCCTGCCTCAGTCTCCGGAGTAGCTGGAATTACAGGCATGTGCCACCATGCCCAGCTAATTTTGTATTTTTAGTAGAGATGGGGTTTCTCTATGTTGATCAGGCTGGTCTTGAACTCCTAACCTCAGGTGATCTGCCTGCCTCGGCCTCCCAAAGTGCTGGGATTACAGAAGTGAGCCACCGTGCCCGGCTTGTTTCTTAAGCTTCTCCTCAATGACCTTCCTTCTATTCCATTCCACTTAACGCTCCCCAGGACATACCCTAACCTTCGTCATTCCCTCCACAATCACATATTTACCTCCACAATCACAAATTCACCTCCATAATCACAAATTCAGACATCTCCTACCAATCCCCTGTCCTTGCCAAAAGCTTCCCACCCCAGGAATCATTAATTCTTTCACCTGTTAACTGTAATCCACAGATTCTCCCATTTTCTTCCCAACTACCAGCCCTCTTATCTTAACTGGCTTCTTACTCAGCTTAAGATTTAAGAGCCATCACCATCCTCACTCTCAAGCAATCCTCTGCAAATCCCCTGTCCTCTCCCCTCCAAAATGCCCATCTAGCAAATCTACCACAGGAAGCATCATTCACATTTGCTCAACTTGGACTTGAGGGTACCAGTAGGTAGGCATTCATTCACTCATATGAATATTCTTCTGCAGAAAGGGCAATGTATCAGGCCCTAAGTAGTGAGTATTTGGGAGAACAGGGGTGGTGGTAGTAAAACAGACCCAGGGGCTGCCTTCATGGAGTTCACATCTACTGAGCTGGCAGGGAGGAGAGACATAAGTAAACAAATATATACCAGTTTATCTAAACATGCTCAACAGCCTTTCTTGGACTCAGCATCACCTATAATCTTCCCTTCCCCTTTCTCTAGTGGGTCGCTCCCCCAGTCTCCCATGACTGTTACATTTTACCACAATCCTGCAAATCTACTTTCTTTCTCTCCCTTTGTTCCCCTAACCCCCTCCTCTAGTTCTTTCACTAAATAGCCACCGTGTCCCTTTTCTTTGAGATGAAAGCCAATTGGCAGGATCCCTCATTTTCCATAAAAATTTCTAAACTCCTCCCTGCACACACACTCTTTCTCCCTGCCTCAACAGCTTGCACAAATGTTCCCCTCTTCTGAAACACCAGGCCTCTGGCTTCTGATCCTGCTCCCTCCTTCCTTCTCAATGGTGGTGCTACTGCAATTCTCTTCCCAACTCCAGCATCACCAAGCTCTCCCTTTTCTAAACATCTCTCTACAATAAGCACTTTAAAATCCTTCAGAATCTTCCATTTAAAAATTAAAAACAGGCCAGGCACGGTGGCTCACACCTGCTGTCCCAGCACATTGGGAGGCCCAGGTGGGCAGATCGCTTGAGTCTAGGAGTTCAAGACCAGCCTGAGCAACACGGTGAAACCCATGGCTACAAAAAATGCAAAAAAATTAGCCAAGCGTGGTGGTCCATGCCTGGAGTCCAGGAGGTCCAAGCTGCAGTGAGCCAAGATTATGCCACTGCAGTCCAGCTTGGATGATTTCCTTAATGGAGCCACATTTCTTCAGAGCAGTATATGTCTAGAACAAAGTTTCTTGACCTTGGCAGCCTTGTCCAAGCCACCAGCATCTCTGGTTACAAAAGCTTTTATAACTGTGCTTCTATCCCGTCACTGTCTCTTGCCCCACAGCAGAATGATCATTAAAAACAAAATCAGACCTTTCACTCCCCTGCTGAAAACTATGTAGTCTTTCTATTACATTTAAAATGAAAGTCGAGCCTTTAACCTGGCCTACAAAGCAGTCTGTGAACTCGACCCTGCCTGCCGCTTGGCCCCTGTGTCACGCACCTCACATTTTACCCAGTTTTCCAGGCTGGGGCCTTTGTACTCAAAATTTCTTCTGCCTGGAAAGCTCTTACCCCTGATTTCGGAGGATCAGGGCTGGCTTTTTTTTTTTTTTTTTTAAATCTTTTTAAGTCTCAGCTTAAATTTACTTTGTCAGACCCTTCCTGAATATCTGATCCAAGGTACCTATTCTATCCATTAATTCTCTGCATAAAGCTATCAGGAGTTTTAAATTTTGCTTTATCTTCGCACTCCAAAAAAACAAAAAGTATTAAGAGAGCAATTTGTTCACTTCTGTATCCACAGCACCCAGAATAACGCCCAGCTCGCAGTAGGTACCCAATAACTTTGTGAAACTGATTAGAAGAAATGATGTAGGCCATAGCCAAAGCCTCAGCTGCCAGACATAATTTTTAAAAAATGTATCCTGAAAAATGTCATTTTCAGAACACCAGTAAAAGAGCTTTTAACAATGGCTTATATTCTCATAGCATTATCGCTATTTACTGTTTTTTTTTTTTTTTTTACAAAACCTTCCTTACTAGAACCTTGTTTCTCTCTATTGGAATTCAAAAGATACTTATCATTCGCCGGGCACGTTGGCTCACGCCTGTAATCCCAGCACTTTGGGAGGCCAAGGCAGGCAGATCACCTGATGTCAGGAGTTCGACACCAGCCTGGGCAACATGGCGAAACCCCATCTCTCCTGCAATACAAAAATTAGCTGGGCGTGGTGGTGCATGCCTGTAATCCCAGCTACTCAGGAGACTGAGGCAGGAGAATCACTTGAACCCGGGGGCAGAGGCTGCAGTAAGCTGAGATTGTGCCATTGCACTCCAGCCTGCACAACAGAACAAGACTCTGTATTAAAAAAAAAAAAAAAAAAAAGATATAGATCACTACAGAGTAGCAATTATGTAACTGTTTGGGACAGGACTAAATTCATAACTACAGTTATTAGAGAAGTACATAGGTGATCTTAATGGAATTTTGCCTCCCCAGCCCCAAAATTCATTTTATTTGAGATGGAGTCTCAATCTTGTCGCCCAGGCTGGAGTGTAGCAGTGCCATCTCAGCTCACTGCAACCTCTGCCTCCCGGGTTCAAGTAATTCTCCTTCCTCAGTCTCTCAAGTAGCTGGGATTACAGGCACGCGCCACCATGCCCGGCTAATTTATATATATATATTTTTTAGTAGACACGGGGTTTCACCATGTTGGCGAGGCTGGTCTCGAACTCCTGGCCTCAAGTGATCCTCCTGCCTCGGCCTCCCAAAGTGCTGGTATTACAGCTGTGAGTCATCATGCCCAGTCCCAGAATTCATTTTATTTGTGAAAATACAGTGGTACAAGTAGGCCTTTGTTAAATGACTAACCTTAAACCTCTTGTGAATGACAAACTCCTCTCTACTCCAAATACTGGCCCATCCCTGCTTAAATACTGCTCAGTGAAGTTACTCATGCTAGTTCTTGAGGGAGTAACTCTAGAATGACTCCATCTAGGAAGACATAAGATAAAATGGTAAGTATTCTAAGTTCTACAGTTAGTTTAGTCATGCCATATTATAAACCTCCACTCCAAAAATAGTGTGAGGTCATTTCTGGCCAGAGTGAAATAAAAAATGTATAATGCCAGAACAGTCTATTATTCTGACAATGAAAAAGATTAATGCAGTTCCCTTTATCACTTGCATGAGTAAAAAATATATATATATATTGGCTGGGCGTGGTGGCTCACACCTGTAATCTCAGCACCGTGGGAGGCCAAGGTGGGTGGATCACCTGAGGTCAGGCATTTAAGACGAGCCTGGCCAACATGGCAAAACCCCATCTCTACTAAAAAATACAAAAATTAGCAGGGCATGATGGAGCATGCCTGGAATCCCAGCTACTCAGGAGGCTAAGGCAGGAGAATTGCTTGAACCTGGGAGGCGGAGGTTGCAGTTAGCTGCAATGGTGCCATTGCACTCTGGCCTGGGTGACAGAGCAAGACTCCATCTCAAAAAAAAAAAAAGGATTATGGCACACTGGTTATCAGAGTATATGTCAGACTGGGAGATTTAAGAGGAACTCTGACAGGCTGTCTAGTCTAGTGGAACGGGGCAACCTAAACCATCCTGAGAGTTTGACCCAATTTTAAAGGCCATTAATATAGCACAGAGTATTTTTTTTTTTTTTTTTTTTTTTGAGACAAGAGTCTCGCTCTGTTGCCCGGGCTGGAGTGCCGTGGCGTGATCTCAGCTCACTGCAAGCTCTGCCTCCCGGGTTCATGTCATTCTCCTGCCTCAGCCTCCCAAGTAGCTGGGACTACAGGCGCCCGCCACCATGCCTAGCTAATTTTTTGTATTTTTTCGTAGAGACAGCATTTCACTGTGTTAGCCAGGATGGTCTCGATCTCCTGACCTCGTGATCCACCCACCTCGGCCTCCCAAAGTGCTGGGATTACAGGCGTGAGCCACCACGCCCAGCCAGCTCAGAGTATTTTAACTATTGTATTGCCCATGACTTTTTCATTTTGTCTCCATTTACTCATATGGGTTTGGCAAGTTCTTGCTTCATGCCACTGACATCAAATTTTTTTTTTTTTTTTTTAATTTCTTGAGACCAGTTTCACTCTGTCGCCCAGGCTGGAGTGCAGTGACACTATCTCAGCACACTGCAACCTCTGCCTCCTGGGCTCAAGTGATTCTCCCACCTCAGCCTCCTGAGTAGCTGGAACTAAAGGTATACACCACCATGCCCAGGTAATTTTTGTATTTCTTTTTAGAGATGGGGTTTCTCCATATTGCTCAGGCTGGTCTCAAACCCCTTGTCTCCAGTGATGTGCCTGCTTCGACCTCCCCACAGTGCTGGGATTACAGCATGAGCTACTGCGCCCGGCCTCACATCAAGTTCTATGACAGCACAAGCTTGCTGGTTTTGTACCTGACCATTCTACCAACATTCAGCAAACCATTCAGCAGTCCCTCCAGAATCCTGTTCTCAACCATTTCTCTTACTTTCCCAGCTTTGGTACCATCAAATTGCAAACCAGACACAATGCATACAGCCTGCTCCTAGTAGAGGGTCCTCCTCACTGAAAATACGTAGATATAGATTGGTAGCATTTCACAAATCGGTTTCTAAACTTGTTACCTGTACCTTATAACACAGTTTTCTATTTTTTAAGAAGTATAAATGATGACAGGGTTCCTAGGCTGCTCTTGAAGTTATTTGCAAAAGATTCTAAAATATTCTTTTTTTTTTTTTTTTTTTTTTGAGACGGAGTCTTTCTCTGTCGCCCAGGCTGGAGTGCAGTGGCGCGATCTCGGCTCACTGCAAGCTCCGCCTCCCGGGTTCACGCCATTCTCCTGTCTCAGCCTCTCCGAGTAGCTGGGACTACAGGCGCCCGCCACCGCGCCCGGCTAATTTTTTGTATTTTTAGTAGAGACGGGGTTTCACCATGGTCTCGATCTCCTGACCTCGTGATCCGCCCGCCTCGGCCTCCCAAAGTGCTGGGATTACAGGCTTGAGCCACCGCGCCCGGCGATTCTAAAATATTCTATAGTTCTATCTGAAATTAGGATACAATTCTGTTAATAGTAGCCAATAATCATTTAAATGTAAGATAAAATGACAACATCTTAATTTTATCTGGAATGCTTGTGTTTAAGTAAAGTAGATATGATATGAAGGAGAATATAATAGATCCAGAAGAGAACTTCTGGATGTTGCAAGATCTTTAGTGGCTATAAGCCCTGAATTTAATGTTTTTTATATATATAATTTTTTTTTTTTTTTTGAGATGGAGTCTCGCTCTGTTGCCCAGGCTGGAGTGCAGTGGCATGATCTTGGCTCACTGCAGGCTACGCCTCCTGGGTTCACGCCATTCTCCTGCCTCAGCCTCCCGAGTAGCTGGGACTACAGGTGCCCGCCACCACGCGCCCAGCTAATTTTTTGTATTTTTGGTAGAGACAGGGTTTCACCGTGTTAGCCAGGATGGTCTCAATCTCCTGACGTCGTGATCCACCCACCACAGCCTCCCAAAGTGTTGGGATTACAGGCGTGAGCTACCACACCTGGCCCTGTATCTTTTATTAGAAGACTTTTATATTTTTTTTCCTTGGCTTAGGCTTATCAAAAGTATCCCCATTATGATTATTAGCTCTAAAGAGGGGCATTTTTCAGTTCATATGAAGAGAAAAATGGAACAAGGGAAGGAGGAAGTGGAAGAGTCAGGCAGAAAAGAAAAAGGTGAGAAGTACTTAAGGTAACCACTCAAGAGAAGAGAAAAAGGGGGGAAGAAAGAAGTGAAGAAAGTTGTGTGTAAAGGCAGTATCTGAAGGCCGGGAGCGGTGGCTCACGCTTGTAATCCCAGCACTTTGGGAGGCCGAGGCGGGCGGATCACGAGGTCAGGAGATCGAGACCACGGTGAAACCCCATCTCTACTAAAAATACAAAAAATTAGCCGGGCGTGGTGGCGGGCGCCTGTAGTCCCAGCTACTCGGAGAGGCTGAGGCAGGAGAATGGCGTGAACCCGGGAGGCGGAGCTTGCAGTGAGCCGAGATTGCGCCACTGCACTACAGCCTGGGCGACAGAGCGAGACTCCGTCTCAAAAAAAAAAAAAAAAGACAGTATCTGAGATGGACTAAACTCTAAGCAGAAAACAAAGGAAGGAAAACAGTGTGTGCACTTACACACACACACAATTAAAATTTAAAGGAAAAAAGAAGGGAGGCTGCTGGGAAACACGTGGGTTAGGCAGGTCCTAAGCAACCTACTGGGGGAATTCTGGCCAAGCCTGATGGCTTTCTAGAGCAAAAGACAGCAAAGTGTAGACTCAGACAATGATGCAGACAGGAGAGTTAAAAGACATACGTTTGCAATATGTTTAAAAATATTTACTTTTATAATAAAAGCAAACACTGTAGACTATTTGGAAATTATAGAAAAGTATGTTTTTAGTCTCCTTTAACTGAACAGCTATGGATAACATCAATAGTTTGGCATTCAAATGTGAAATGTATGGGAAAAATTAGTTGTACTATATAAAAAACATTTTCCTGTGTGTCCCTTCAAAGAGGTGTTAAAACATGAGTAATGGGTAAAACATTTTATCCACTAAGATGTAACATCACTTAGCTACTTTATCACCAACTGGGTCATTTAGGTTGCTTCTGACTTTAAAGTATTATAACACTAAAATTTACGTATTCTTTTGACAGTGCACATTTCTAAATATTTCTTTAGATATTTTTTAACTTTTTAAATAAAATTATTCGAAGGATATAAAGTTTTTACCAAGCAATACATAGTGGTAGACTGGCTATATCATAATACCTTTGCCAACACTGTTTTATCTGCCGGTTTGACAAATCATATACTGTACTTTCGTTTTAATCTGCATTCTTTTGGATTAGACATAAAACCATTTTGTATCCTCTGCTTATTTTTTTATTAAAAATTACTCTATATTACCCTCTTCTATGAGATCATTCATCTTTATTTCACCCACACTGTAACTGCAAGTCTGTTTGGTGAAGGCTTTCACTTAACAGCTGAGTACAAGTATCAAAGGCTAAAAACTGTGAACCTCGAGAAAAGTGTGAGCTATGGCAGTCTCTGCAGCAATTTCTTTGCATAAAACAAAATCTTCATGAACCGGGGATTACTTGGGGTTCTGAATGAGTATCTCTAAAGTACTCATGCACACCTCAACAACTCTGAAGCTTTTGTGAAGACAATCTTTCTTATAGAAACTTATTTCTTCCTTACGCTCTCTCTTCTAAATTGAGGTGCTGACTCACACCTCTCCTAAAAAACAATGGAACCATGCCATTAAAGTACACGTAGTATTTTATTTACATTCCTCTTCTCCTAACCAGTAGAGATCTTCTACAGCCTTTGTCATGTCCAGCAGGATGCCAGGTACCCCGAGTTTTAATACACTGGTCATATCAAACACGCAGAATCTGTTTAATTCTAGTATCTCATTTTCTAGCAGAGGAAACAATGGTTCAGCTGAGTATCTCTCTTATGGTCAAGGAGAACCAGGGCCAGAACTTCTCTGCCCTGATAACCAGTCCACTGACCAATCACACTCTCCTAACTCCTACACAGTAACACCCAGCAGTATTGCTAAGCACTCTAGGAACTAATGTTTCTGAATGAAAAATATAAAAGTCTGAATTTTCAAGTAAGTCAGAAAAAGATTCAAATATGATTCATTTCAAAGCAGTCTCTCTGGAAAATTACGCAAATATTCAGCGATGTTATAGTTGATTAAAGGAGTTTTATAATTACTCTTTCAAAGTGCCTAGAGGGCTAGTTTTATACCCCAATTGATATTACTCGTTTTTCCATTCATCTTATTCTTTGGGCTTAAATGACTGTTAGCCATTTCAAAAATTCATATCCAGCTTCAAAGCATCAAGATTTGCCATCATTTATGATACTGAAACAGAAGTAAAGTTCCAAAAAAAAGAGCTCAAAGTGTTTGAAACAATAGTGGCATCGTAAGAGTAAGTTCATAACCTCCCAAAGTGTCCACTTATATTCCTGTTCTTTCCAAAAAGTAGCTATGCCACTATTTAGAATACCCACTCATTTATAGATGCAAATTGTTTTAAAGGGACATCTCATGCAATCATGTAACTACTGACAGCCCTCTAAAACTGTATTTGGAGAGTGTCCCAAAGATGAGCATATCACATTATACTGAATATATATATTTAAATATTCAGAGAGAAATGTCTTAAAGAGCATATTCCAGAATGTAAATAATGATACACTTAAAGGGATAAGATTATGAGACATTTTGATTTTTCTTTACTTTGGCTTACAGATTTTCTTACATTACTCTAATGGACATGGGTCATTTATACAATTAAAATATACATCCATACACAAACACACAAAATAGAACAAAGTACATAGACACTGCAGAATTCCAAGATCCAAGCATTAAAGATGTTTGATCTAAATTTGCACAGCTGATTGTTTAAAAGCTCAAAATTTGGCTCAGGAAGAACAGTACACTTACCCAGATACAACAGGGGCAAGATTTAAAAAGAATGTTGAGATTGAGTTTATCTTACCTCCTCGACCCTCTGTATAATTTTACAACTATCTATGCAACTCAAAAAGGAATCTTTGCCTTTTCTAAGTGAGCCACAACCTTTCTGAATGCTTAAAGCACATCTCAACAGTAATTACATTGTTGACGACCTGAAAATGGGTCACCCTGCACAACTGATTGAAACTCTCTTATGCAACCTTCCTCTAGAGGAAACAAGAAGAGCTTGTACAAATATTTCAGCTAAATCTACTTCCCTAAGAGAAGATGACACACATTTGTAGGCATTATCAAGTCCTGAAAGCACACAGGCAAAAGAAACAATTATGAAGAAGTTAAATTAGCTTAGTCATTTGTCCCAACCAAATTTCATATTGCATCATTAATTTAAGAAAGTGTGGAGGCTTTTTGTGTCATTAGTTAATAAATAAGCAATGCCTAAAGTTTAGACATTATTACCTAGAAAGTTATGATGAGATAATCATATTACCTAGAAAAATACATTAAGGTCTGAGAAATAACATTTCTACAAGATATGAAATTGCATTTCTATAAGTTCATTCTTAGTTTCAACAAGCTCTATTGTTTCCTTTCTGACTAGGAATGTGGGGTTAACAAAACTAGACTTAGCATGCCAGTTTTTAGCCTTTAGGTAAATAGGTATTTATGAAATGTATCTGAATGAACTTGCATGGACTTCTATAAAGGCTTTAAAGTCATATCACTAACCAACCTAAGAGTTTTAAATGGCTGAGTAGACAGAAACACCCTAAAGTTAGAAGATGAATAAACTGGGGACAGGGAACCACAACACAACAGAAAAGCCCTCTCAAAAGGAGAGGGTGTACAGGCGTATACGTTTCTACACCAATATAGGTGCTAAGTCAGATGTGCTCGGGGGCTGTCTCAAAGGCTCAACACTTCACAGCTCCAGTCCCACTTTACCATTCACAACGCTGAAACTTAGAGGCCCCTATAGCAAGAAAGAAATTTCTGATTCAATTGGTTAGGAGTGGGGGTGTAGTGGGGAGTGGTCTAGACTCCAGGAGATCAGGCATTACTTCTTAAGACAGCCCACAGCAGCCAGGCGCAGTGGCTCACGCCTATAATCCATCACTTTGGGAGGCCGAGGCAGGCGGATCACGAGGTCAGGAGATCGAGACCATCCTGGCTAACACGGTGAAACCCCGTGTCTACTAAAAATACAAAAAATTAGCCGGGTGTGGTGGCAGGCACCTATAGTCCCAGCTACTCAGGAGGCTGAGGCAGGAGAATGGTGTGAACCCAGGAGGCGGAGCTTGCAGTGAGCTGAGACTGTGCCACTGCACTAGAGCCTGGGCGACAGGGCGAGACTCCGTCTCAAAAAAAAAAAAAAAAAAAAAAAAAGCCCACAGCAGTAGCAAAATGTTTGAACTCTGGCAATTCTGAACATGAGGCTTAGTCTGACTGTCAGAGAACGCTCAATATATTACAATTTTATTGTTCTTACTTAAAATTGTTCAATATTTTAAAGACATGTATAAAGTGAAGCAAAAGAAAAAAAAGTTGGCTTAAATTAACTAAATTACTACCATTCTACAGTCTCCAAATATTTAAAGGTGTCCACCTTCAATCAGATAGATCTGTCACTGAGTGCCTTAATGGGGGTGACAGGTAAATAACATCACCCATTAAGGTAAAGGGAGATGAAGGTGAGGAGAAAGTACCTCTTTGTACAACCCCACTGAGGTTTCTCTTCTTTCTTTTGCTGTTTAGGAGGCTAAAAAGACTGGAGGTGGGAAGACTGCAAAGGGTCATTTAATTGTAAGGTACCCAGAGTTGGAGTGAACAAAAAAGCAAAGTAGGATCTAGGGAGGATTTCTGAAAATGATAGGATTAAAACACGTGCTATATAACATTCATTCTTGCAATCTGGCATTCAAAATTAGACTTAAGATATGTTTATTATTTTCCTGCTAACAGCTTAAAGAACAGTGGGGCCTTAAAGCTGGTTTAATCTGACATTGAAAGACAAAAATCTAAAGTAATAGTCATTATAATTATGTAAAGGGTATATTTAAATGTCTTCTAACACACTACAGAAGTTCCCCCCAAAAGTCACTGAATTAACCAAAGCCAAAAAAGGAAAAATTCAATTAGGTAGCCATTTCTGGCATTAATTATCTCCCCTGAAATGTAGGATTTTTCCCCCTTAGATTTCAAAACTCTCTAAGGAGAAAAACCAAGTAGTCACATACCTATAGATGGAGATTTGAAAGGGTATTTATCAGGTAGGTCCACTCTAACTTTCCATACTCCGCCTTCATATGGTGCTGAAATAAAAGTAAAAATGTTCATCAGAACTGCATCTCCAAATTAGAAAATAAGTCTGAGTGTAAATTAAACATTATCCCCTAATCTTCTGAAAACCTTCCAAATTAATTCCTTCAAGAGTCAGGGACCTATTACAATCAATACGTGCACCATGTTCAGATTAAGATACTTTTCTTGGAAAGATCTAGAGTTAAAAATTAAGCAGATTCATTCTGCAATTTACTTGATTCTTCAAAAGTACTAAACATTATTCAATTATTTGGTAAGTAATAGCCATGTTACTTTCCCTTCTATCTCAATAAACCCCATATTCATCCCCCATCCAAGGCCAAAAAGAAAACAACAAAAAACATTTCCTGGAAACCATCCACGTGGCCATCCATAACAAAACCCAGAATTTACAACTCATGTCTAGTACTGTCACAGAGAGATAAAGAGAAAACTACAGTCAGCCCTCTATATCTGCAGGTTCCACACCCCTAGATTCAACCAACCACAGATCAAAAATATTAGAGAGAAAAAATCCAAACAATAATAAATAACAATACAATTAAAAATAACACAAAAAAAAAAATACAAAAAAGGACAAGTGCGGTGGGGCTCACGCCTCTAATCCCAGCACTTTGGGAGGCCGAGGCAGGTGGATCACTTGAGGTCAGGAGTTCAAGACCAGCCTGGCCAACATGGTGAAACCCTGTCTCTACTAAAATATAGAAATGAGCTGGGCGTGGTGGCAGGCACCTGTAGTCCCAGCTACGTCAAAGGCTGAGGCAGGAGAATTGCTTGAACCCAGGAAGTGGAGGTTGCAGTGAGCCACGATTGTGCCACTGCACTCCAGCCTGGGTGACCGAGTGAGACTCCATCACTAAATCAATCAATCAATAAAATACAGTATAACAACTATTTACATAACATTTGCATTGTGTTAGGTATTACAAGTAATCTAGACGTGATTTAAAGGACATGGGAGGATGTGTGTAGGTTACATGCAAATTCTATGTCATCTTATATAGGGACTTGAGCATCTGTGGATTTTGGTATGAGGTGGTCCTGGAACCAAACCCCTGCAGATATCAAGGGACGACTGTATATAAAGTAATTGTGATAAGAGAAAGATTTCCTCACTGGTTCTGGAGTCCAACTAAACTTGCTTTTCAGAAACTACGGATGCTACCATCTGTCTTTGATATTCTATTAAGAAACAGAGTAAAAGACTGTAATAGAAGAACACATACCAACACATGTACTTACTTCCTTGTGGTCCATAAAACTTCACTACAAATTCATTGAGTCCTCCCAGGATCGTAACCTCATGTTTACTCTCAATGCTAATAAGGTGGATGGTAAAGGAAATTACACAGGCTTTCCAGTACCTGGCAGAATTACCAATAACACCCCCGGGATATGCCACTTAAAGTGTTACCAAAATTTGGCATGACATTGATAAAATATACATAATAATTCTGGTAGTTTAGGAGGCAATATATACTCTTGTGAGAAGAATATGCATGAGCTTTGGATTCAGAGACCGCCGTTCAAATCCCAGGAATGCCATTTACTAAGTTTTTGAGCCTAGGCAAAATAATGTCAATTTACTCCCTGAGTCTTTGTTTTCTCTTTGCAAATTGGGAAAACAGCGTTTCATAGGATTTCTGTGAGGATTAGACAGGTTAAACATGTAAAATGTGTAAGACTGCATTTTGCCTATATACATAAAAAACTGGCCAGACGCAGCGGCTCACGCCTGTAATCCCAACACTTTGGGAGGCTGAGGCAGGTAGATCACCTGAGGTCAGGAGTTCGAGACCAGCCTGGCCAATATGGTGAAACCCCATCTCTACTAAAAAATACAAAAATTACCCAGGCGTGGTGGTACATGCCTGTAGTCCCAGCTACTCAGGAGGCTGAGGCAGAAGAACTGCTTGAACTTGGGAGGTGGAGGTTGCAGTGAGCCAAGATCGCATTACTGCACTCCAGCCTCGGTGATAGGGTGAGACTCAGTCTCAAAAATAAAATAAAAAATATATGTGAAAAATAGGCGCTTAATTTTAGCTTTTCTCTCCCTTTCTACCCTCT
Organism: Symphalangus syndactylus; assembly: GCF_028878055.3. Classification (NCBI taxonomy): domain Eukaryota; kingdom Metazoa; phylum Chordata; class Mammalia; order Primates; family Hylobatidae; genus Symphalangus; species Symphalangus syndactylus. Next base: position 119,728,701 of record NC_072428.2, read on the forward strand.
CCTCCTCAATCTATCCCTAATGAGCCTGTCATATAAACCCAGTATTCCCTTTAGTCAAATTCAAGTGTTCAGCAAAATACAAATTCCCCTAAACTGGAAATGCTGTGCTCCTAAAACAAGGGATTTACTAAGGAGAGTTCCCACAATTGTCTCCTTGGCTTATGGCATAATCAACACAGTTAATGATACAACCTTGCCACAGTTAATGATACAACCTTGCCACAGTTAATGATACAACCTTGCCAAATGCAAAAGACCAACAAAACAAAACAAAAATTTTTTCAGATCTCATCCATAGCATTTGTTTTCACTGCCCCCCCCAAACTCCACCTTCTTCAGACTTGCATCAAGGTTTGGTATGCTCCAGGGCTCTAATCACAGAGGGGTAACACGGCTGTGCTCCCTTCCTCTAAAACTTACCTACCCCTGAGATTCTTGCCCCTTTAAGGTGCTAAGATTCAATTCTAGAAACCAAATTAATTCATATTAGAAAAGAGGACTACTGGTTTAAAATCTGTTCTATGTATCTGCTTTGCGGTAAAATCCAAAAATGATTCTCTCAGTAGGAATTTTAGGTGACAGAGGCTTTGGGAAGCTCTCAAATCCCACTGTAACATTAAAAAGGAAAACATGATAGACCGGTCTCATATTTCTCCATCAGCAGTGCAAATTATATACTGTTAATACAAAACAGAAACACTTAAAAAGTTTTATAATCTCATAGAGAATAAATACTTTTAAAGATCTGAAATTAAATATTTGGCACTCCAAGCCCGTGTCCAATGAGACACGGAACTGACTGCAAGAGGCCAGGTGTAATTTTGGTAAAGTCCTTGCTCAAGAGCCCTGAATAGTATCCACAAGAGGTATTTAAATAAGATAGTTCAGTCTAGGCTAATTTGATCTAATTCTTTTCTAAACGATAACTACCTACCTTAGAAACATGCACACTAAAAGGATTCAACGCTGTCCACATAGGAAAATTGGCTTTATTTCTCGCTTGGTCAAATGACACATGCATGCCTACTCTGACCAGTCACCCTCTGACATCCTGCAAAATATTCCAAAGTTAATGTTAATGTAATAAGTAAAAGTATAACATGTTTAAAATGTTTTAAAACTTTTTTAAAAAAAGCATCCTTGTGTCAGGTAAAAAAGGCAAATCCAGTTAAAATAAAATTAAATATCAACAATACAGCCCTTAAAGAAAACAGACATGGAAAACACTTCTATAGTGTAAAAGACAAAGGATAAACTAGGAAGACAAAAATGAGGATTTTAAAAATAAGTTATTACAAAGCCGTGAGAAAAAAATACAAATACCCCAACAAAGAAAAGGCCAGAACATCCAAGTCAAGAAAACTGAAATGGGTAAAACTGAAGTATAAAAAAGACTTCATTAAAGAAGTTTAAAGATATTTCTTCACTATAAACAATGAAAACAACGAAAGAGCTGGATAAAATCTAGCGTTCAGTGGAGTACAAATTAGTACTTCTGAGGACAAATCCAGCACTATATTCCAAAACTTAAAATGAATTTACTCTTATATGAAGTTATTTTTTTTAAAAATAGTCAGACACTGATGGTGGGAGTGTGATATGGTTTCACCCACTTTGAAAAACCGTTGGCAGTACTAAACCTGCACATATGCATATCCTATGCCTGTCAGCACTACTCCCGGAGATACGCCCAATACATATGGATAGTTACATTCACCGAAACCCATGTTTAAGAATGTTCACAGGACTATTTGTAACATCCAAAAATTAGAGACAATCCAAATGTTCATCAATGGCAAAAAGAATAAGCTGTAGTATAGTCACCCAAAAGAAAATTAACGAAGCATTAAAAAAGAAAAATAGGCTGGGCACAGTGGCTCACACCTGTAATCCCAGCACTTTGGGGAGCCAGGGCAGGCAGATCACTTGAGATCAGGAGTTTGAGACCAGCCTGGCCAACACAGTGAAACCCTATCTCTACTAAAAACACAAAAATTAGCTGGGCATGGTGGCAGGTGCCTGTAGTCCCAGTTATTCAGGAGGCTGAAGCAGGAGAATCGCTTGAATCCAGAAGGCATAAGTTGCAGTAAGCTGAGACTGCACCACTGTACTCTACCCTGGGCAACAGAGTGAGACCCCATCTCAAAAAATATAACTTAAAAAAAAAAAAAGAATGAATTGATATACATAATGGATGGGTTTTACAGATTTCATCAATGAACTACAAAAATAATTTCTCTACAAAAATTAGCCAGGTGTGGTGGTGGGCGCCTATAACCCCAACAACTTGGGAGGCTGAAGCAGGAGAATCGCTTGAACCCAGGAGGCAGAGGTTGCAGTGAGCCAAAATTGCACCACTGCAGTCCAGCCTGGGTGACAGAGTGTGACTCTGTCTCAAAAAACTAAATAAAAAAATAATAAAAATTTCTGTATTCTGGCCAGGCGTGGTGGCTCACATCTGTAATCCCAGCACTTTGGGGGGCTGAGGCGGGTGGATCACAAGGTCAGGAAATCGAGACCATCCTGACTAACATGGTGAAACCCCGTTTCTACTAAAAATACAGAAAATTAGCTGGGCATGGTGTCGGGTGCCTGTAGTCCCAGCTACTTGGGAGGCTGAGGCAGGAGAATGGTGTGAACTCGGGAGGTGGAGCTTGCAGTGAGCCAAGAATGCGCCACTGCACTCCAGCCTGGGCGACAGAGCAAGACTCCGTCTCAAAAAAAAAAAAAAAATTCTGTATTTTTTGTATATATGTTATGCTTTAATAAAAAGTTTACAAAAGTAAGTGTTTCTGATAAATCTGCATATATGTTTCCTGGAATATTTGAAGTTTAAAAATGGAAACAGTCTAAACATTTATCAATAAGAAACTGGTTCAATGAATTACTATTTTTTTTTTTTTTTTTTTTTGAGATAGGGTCTCACTCTGTCATTCAGGCTACAGTGCAGTAGCATGATCATGGCTCACTGCAGTCTCTACCTCCCAGTGATCCTCCCACCTCTACTTCCCCCCCTAGCTGGGCCTACAGCAGGCACCACGACACCCAGCTAATTTTTTTAGTTTTTGTAGAGACAGGGTTTCTCTCCTTGCCCATGCTGGTCTTGAACTCTTGGGCTCAAGTGATCCTCCCACCTCGGCTTCCCAGAGTGCTGGGATTATAGGCGTGAGCCACCATGTCTAGCCAGGTGAAATGACTTATAAGCCATTTATACAATAGGTGGCTGGCTGCACTGGCTCATGCCTATAATCCCAGCACTTCGGAAGGCCTAAGGCAGGAAGATTGTTTGAGCCTAGGAGTTTGAGGCTGCAGTGAGCTATGATTGTGCCACTCCACTCCAGCCTGAGAGACAGAGAACTTCTCTTTTAAAAAAAAAAAAGGCAAAAAACACAAACACAAACCATATGCAGTAGGCTACTAATAGTGTCTACTAGCGTCCTCTTTCCAACCAGAGCTCCACTAATGTATGTGTCTGTTCAACTTGGGTATCCAGAAGAAGTCAACTGAATTTAGTTGTACAAAGATATTCCAGCCCTTAAAACTGACAAGGATAATGAAAGAACAGAGTAGTGCAGAAGATTAAACGAGTTTAACAAAAGAAGTCTTAAACTAATTTTATAACATAAAAATCCACAGATGCAGCATTCTCCATCGATCAAAACTAATTTGCTATGAATGACACTGATCTACAGCAATTACTTTTAATCATTTAAAATTACGAGGCCGGGCGCGGTGGCTCACGCTTGTAATCCCAGCACTTTGGGAGGCCGAGGCGGGCGGATCACGAGGTCAGGAGATCGAGACCATGGTGAAACCCTGTCTCTACTAAATGTATAAAAAAAAAAATAAGCCGGGCGCGGTGGCGGGCGCCTGTAGTCCCAGCTACTCGGAGAGGCTGAGGCAGGAGAATGGCGTGAACCCGGGAGGCGGAGCTTGCAGTGAGCCGAGACTGCGCCACTGCACTCCAGCCTGGGCGACAGAGCAAGACTCCGTCTCAAAAAAAAAAAAAAAAAAAAAAAAAAAAATTACGAGTTGTCCTCGTGGATGTTGCTTCTGGGAAAACTGAAGATACCTTTTCTATCCTTTACCTGGATGTGATAAAACGAGGTTTCTTCCATTTTGCGGTTTGTTTGGAATTCGGTCCATACTTACATGTATTTTATAAAGAAGATCCTCCAAGCCTTCTCTTTCCCATGATCCCCAGTATAGCCCACATGCCAGATACAATGGGATTGTCTTTAATTATGTATCACATCATAAATTAAAGAGTTCTCATAGTCTACCTCATATGAAGACCCAAAAGCAAACTGAACTAAACCTTTAAAACTTTTACCAAACTGGTAAAATGAGAAGCTGTGCTAACTTTATGCTGCCTTGGAATGGTACAGGCACTAAATGAGATAGAAAAAAGAATTTAGGTTTAGTCTAAAGAAAAATACTGCATTAAAAATAAGCCATTCCATCACCACTGAATGAATGACTTGCCAAAAAATACATAATAATTACTTCACTGCTGTTACCATGTGTATTTATGGGAGAGACCATGAGTTTCTTTCTCCTCTCTGCTGCAAAGTCAAGGGCAAGGAAGGCAATAAGAAGGCAGGTTAAAATGACAAAAATAATGATCTATTTCTGGATGTGCTGGTCAGGCTGGGAGACTGGTGGGACTCACTAGAATATTCCTCATTACTTTCTGTTTCACGGCTTAAAAATATAAAATATCCTTCAGACACTGTTCTGGTAAAAACTCATTAAATAAGCCCATAAATCACATTTTATACTCACCTTTTTTGATCTTATTCACCAATACTGCTTTATACCCACTTAGCATTTCACTATTAAGGGGTATTGCCATTTTGTGTAGAATAATGATTAACATTCCCAAGAACCCAAGTCCATTTCACTTTTTAAAGTGCCAGCCACCCACCACATTATTTTCCCTGAATGCCATTATGATTACACAATCTAATATTTAAAGGCAAATGCCAAACTGTCAAGAGATAAATGACATTCTTGGCAAAATGTGTCTATCAGAGTTTTATAAGTGATTTTTATACAGTTCTGAAATTTTCCAGAAAGGAAGCCAAAGGTGAAGTCTGGGCCTTAAGGATTGACAATAACAGGTCAAGGACCAAGGATTCAGGGACCATTGAGTCCTAAATTTACTGATAACGAGTTCATAAAATAAAAGGGTGCCCTCCCTGAGCTGTGTGGAAGGGAACGAGGTCCTGGCATAAAGAATGTGCTTCTGTGCAGAGGGCAGAAGCAAGTCGTGTGGATTTCTGTGTTCAGACCCACCTGTTTCCTACTCTCCTGGAGATGAGTCACACTAGGAAAGCTGAAGAAACTTGGTAACTTTCACTACCTGGTTTGGTTTTTTTTGTTGTTGTTAAAAAAAAAATATGTCTGTTAATCCATTAATATGTAGGTATCACAAAAATAGTGCTTTGGGGGGGATATGTTTACAAGGAATCCTTCTCTTTTAGAGACATAAATGGAAATATTTACTAATAAAAATGTTCCTAGGATTTGCTAGTAAATAACCCAGTGTGGGTAGAAGAGGTATAGAAGAAACAGTAGAGGGCCGGCAACATTAATGATTGAATCCCACGTTAATGATCGAGTCCCAGTGGCACATGGTGATTTGTTACACTGTTCTCGCTATTTTTGTTTTACGTTTAAGTTTTCCATAATATAGTAAAAGTTCTTTAAAAACCTAATAATACAGTTATCAAAAGTTTAGCTTTGTAAAGGCATAAAGCTTAGCTGCTAGAGCTAAGAACAAGAACTAGAACTAGAATTTAGCAACTAGAGCTCTCTAGAACTTTTTTTCTTTTTTTGAGATGGAGTCTTGCTCTGTCACCCACGCTGGAGTGCAGTGGCACGATCTCAACTCACCACAACCTCGGCCTCCCAGGTTGAAGCAATTCTCCTGCCTCAGTCTCCCAAGTAGCTGGGATTATAGGTGCGCACCACCACGCCAGGCTAATTTTTGTATTTTTAGTAGAGATGGGGTTTCACCATGTTGGTCAGGCTGGTCTTGAACTCCTGACCTTGTGATCCACCTGCCTCAGCCTCCCAAAGTGTTGGGATTACAGGCGTGAGCCACCACGCCCAGCCAAAGGTGATACTATTAATGAGGCCCGTGCCCGGCCTCTCTTGAACATTTATAAAACAATCTAAGTTTTCCTGAGGTACAACAGTTTGAAGAAGACAAAAAATAGCAAGTGATCCAGTATTTAAGAAAGCAAAGACTGGCTAGGCGAGGTGGCTCACGCCTGTAATCCCAGCACTTTGGGAGGCCGAAGCGGGCGGATCACCTGAGGTCGGGAGTTTGAGACCAGCCTGACCAGCATGGAGAAACCCTGTCTCTACTAAAAATATGAAATTAGCCAGGCACCGTGGCACATGCCTGTAATCCCAGCTACTCGGGAGGCGGAGGTAACGGCGAGCCGAGATCACACCATTGCACTCCAGCCTGGGCAACAAGAGTGAAACTCCGTCTAAAACAAAACAAAAACAAAAACAAAAACAAAAACAAAGACTTTACATTGAAAGAGAAGCATACTCTGCTAACAGTCTGAAGGAAACAAGTTCAAGTGGTTTCATAAGGATGTCTATGAAAAATTCAATCACATGGAAGAAAGACAAGCATGTGTCTGTATATCCATGACAAACAGCCTCTGGGCAACATCCTAACCAGATACGCTCTTAAACTACAAGGAAAAATGGTCATGTCCAATAGAAAGGCTCCTGATTGAAGTAAGAAGCTGAAAAAAATTTTTAAGCGTTTTTTAATGTTCTTCAAATGAAGAGGGGGAAGGCTTTTACTCAAAAGAGAAATTGAATGGCAGAAATAAAAGCTATTCAGAAAATGAGCATATCTTGGGAAAGGTTTGCTAAGAGAAAAAAAGAAAAGTGGCATTGAGAAAAGACAATGGGAAGTGGGCTTCTACCAGTGATGAAATCCATATGTATAAAATTTAGGGACCATTGCAGTGGCTCACTCCTGTTATCCTAGCACTTTAGGAGGCTGAGGTGGGAGGACTGTTTGAGCCCAGGAGTTTGAGACCAGCCTGGGCAACATAGCAAGACCCCATCTTTTTTTTTTTTTTTTTTTTTTTGAGACGGAGTCTCATTCTGTCACCCAGGCTGGAGTGCAGTGGCCCGATCTCAGCTCACTGCAACCTCCGCCTCCCAGGTTCAAGCCATTCTCCTGCCTCAGCCTCCCAAGTAGCTGGGATTACAGGCGCCTGGCACCACACCTGGCTACTTTTTGTATTTTCAGTAGAGACAGAGTTTCACCATATTGGCCAGGCTGGTCTTGAACTCCTGACCTCAAGTGATCCGTTCGCCTCAGCCTCCCAAAGTGCTAGGGTTATAGGCATGAGCCACTACGCCCGGCCACAAAAACTATTCTTACACAGAGACTGCCTTCCAGAAGTTTGAAGTCTAGCAAGGGAAAATGAGATCTGTTTATTAAGAAGTACAGAAAGAGTCTGCATAAAGTACTACTATAGCTTAGAGTAGGAGAGATTTCTTCCAGCCCGGAGGGAGGGATAGGGATGGTCTGCTATGGAAGACAAGGACTTACAAAATGTCCTAAACAGAGTGTGATTTGGACACGTCGAGGTGGGAGAAGGAATTTAATGCAAAGATTTAGTATAGAACTGATTCAGGAAACTGAGAACAATACATTTTTACTCGGTGGCTCACGCTTGTAATCCCAGCACTTTGGGAGGCCGAGGCGGGAGGATCACGAGGTCAGGAGATCGAGACCACGGTGAAACCCCGTCTCTACTAAAAATACAAAAAATGAGCCGGGCGTGGTGGCGGGCGCCTGTAGTCCCAGCTACTTGGAGAGGCTGAGGCAGGAGAATGGCATGAACCCGGGAGGCGGAGCTTGCGGTGAGCCGAGATCGCGCCACTGCACTCCAGCCTGGGCGACAGAGCAAGACTCCGTCTCAAAAAAAAAAAAAAAAAAATACATTTTTATTTTGATGAATGGACCCCAGGGAATACTAGAAAGTAGGCCAAGACCACATTACGGAGGGCTCCGAAGTGTGGATTTTATCTGGCAAACAGGGAAATAGTATTCCATGCACAGTGCATCTACCTGTGCTTTACAAAGATAACCCAACTGTGGTGCGTAGGACTGGCTGAAGGTGGGAATAAGCAGAGTTTACAAAGATAACCAAATTGTGGTGTGTAGGACTGGCTGAAGGTGGGAATAAAGCAAAAGAGCAGAAAAGAAATATTCAAGCCCTCAACTAAGATAACAGCCACAGGAATCATGGGACATTAAACAGAGCCCTCACAGGCCTTCACAGCTGAACAGACCTGGCAGAGCCAGTAGAAAGCTCCAACGTTGCTACAATGTCTAATTTTCACAAGAAACCAAAAAATTGGATCTCAAAATCAATCTTCTAATTTCTAATTCAAGCTCTAAATTTCTAAGTGTAAACAAAGCATATGTGCTCCAATGTCTCCCTCTCAGTGAGGCCTTCTGGGATATCCTATTTACAACCACTTACTCCTAACATTCCCACCATGCAATACACTATGTATTTTACTATTATCTCCTACTGCAGTGCAAGCTCCGTAAGAGCAGGAATTGTTTATTTTGTTCACATAAGAGTACCTAGCAAATAGTAGACTATAAATGAACATGAGGCCGGGTGTAGTGGTTCACACCTATTTAATCCCAACACTTTGGGAAGCAAGGGCAGAAAGATTGCTTGAGGCCAGGAGTCTGAGACCAGCCTGGGCAACATAACAAAACCCAGTCTCTACAAAAAATTTTTAAACATTAGCCAGGCATGGTGGTACGTGCTTATAGTCCTAGCTAATCGGGAGGCTGACAGGGGAGGACCATATGAGCCCAAGAGTTAAGTTAGAGACCAGCGTGGGCAACATAGTGAGACCCCCATCTCTACAAAAAACACCAAAAAATTAGCTGGGCAGGGTGGTACGAGCCTGTAGTCCCAGCTACTTTGGAGGCTGAAGCAAGAGGATTGCTAGAGCCCAGGAGTTTGAGGCTGTAGTAAGCTATGACGACACTACTGAACTCCAGCCTGGGTGACAAACATAGACTCTGTGGCTTAAAAATAAATAAATTTAAAAATAAGATGAACACATGAATGAAGTTGCCAGTCCGAGGCCTTAATTTTCGCCTCTCAGACAGGTGAAGTGATACCATATATATATATATATATATATTTTTTTTTTTTTTAAGATGGAGTTTTGCTCGTTGCTCAGGCTAGAATGCAATGGTGTGGTCTCGGCTCACTACAACCTCCGCCTCCCAGGTTCAAGCGATTCTCCTGCCTCAGCCTCCCAAGTAGCTGGGATTACAGGTGCCTGCCACCATGCACGGCTAATTTTTGTATTTTTAGATTTTTGTATTTTTGTATTTCACCATGTTGGCCAGGCTGGGATTGAACTCCTGATCTCAGATGATCCGCCTGCCTCAGCCTCCGAAAATACTGGGATTATAGGCGTGAGCCACTGCGACCAGCCAACGGTGATACTATTAATGGCAAAGTGAAACACAGGACAGCAGGAATCAGTTTTGTAAAGAAAGATACTATTAATGAGTTTACTTTTGAAAACACTAAATTTGAGGTTATCAGTGGATAAACCAAAGTGGCAATATATTATAAACAGCTAGAAAACTCATGACTTAAAGAAGTCAACTTATAGGCTGGGCGTGGTGGCTCACGCCTGTAATCCCAGCACTTTGAGAGGCCAAGGCAAGTAGATCACAAGGTCAGGAGTTTGAGACCAGCCTGGCCAAAATGGAGAAACCCCGTCTCTACTAAAAATACAAAAAAAAATTAGCTGGGCGTGGTGGCGGGCGCTTGTAATCCCAGCTACTCAGGAGGCTGAGGCAGGAGAATGGCTTGAACCCAGGAGGTGGAGGTTGCAGTGAGCCGAGATTGTACCACTGCCCTTCAGCCTGGGTGACAGAGCAAGACTCTCTCTCAAAAAAAAAAATAATCAACTTATAAATCAATTAAATCTGAGCCTTTTTTTTTTTTTTTTTTTTGAGACAGAGTTTCACTCCTGTTGCCCAGGCTGGAGTGCAATGGTGCCATCTTGGCTCACCACAACCTCTGCCTCCCCAGTTCAAGAGAGTCTCCTGCCTCAACCTCCTCAATAGCTGGGATTACAGGCATGCGCCACCACACCTGGCTAAATCTGAGCCTGTTTCTTAATCTCTAAACAAAGAGGGAGGGGATGCAGGGAAGGGACATTACCTCACTCACAGAATTGTGGAAAATTAAATGAAATACTGTATATCCAAAGGTACCAGGCCCAGCAGCTGACACAACAGGAACTTAATTCTTTTAATGTAAAAATAAATAGGCCGGGCATGGTAGCTCACGCCTATAATCCCAGCACTTTGGGAGGCCAAGGCAGGCGGATCACAAGGTCAGGAGTTCAAGACCAGCCTGGCCAACATGGTGAAACCCCAACTCTAGTAAAAATGCAAACATTAGCTGGGCACGGTGACACGTGCCTGTAATCCCAGCTACTCGGGAGGCTGACACAGGAGAACTGCTTGAACAGGGAGGCAGAGGTTGCAGTGAGCCGAGATCATGCCATTACACTCCAGCCTGGGCTACAGAGCGAGACTGTCTCAAAAAAAAAAAAAAACAAACAAACAAACAAAAAAAACTTTACCTGAATGAATTGCCACAAAACTAAAATTCAAAGTTTATATAATGTAGTTTGTGTGTGTGTTTTTAGTTTTTTTCCTATATTCTTAATCAGAATACTAAAAAAACATGTTACACCATTTTTTTTTTTTTTTTTTTTTTGAGACGGAGTCTTGCTTTGTTGCCCAGACTGGAGCGCAGGGGTGAGATCTGGGCTCACTGCAAGCTCCGCCTCCCGGGTTCACGCCATCCTCCTGCCTCAGCCTCCCAAGCAGCTGGGACTACAGGCGCCCGCCACCACGCCCAGCTAATTTTTTGTATTTTTGGTAGAGACGGGGTTTCACCATAGCCAGGATGGTCTCAATCTCCTGACCTCGTGATCCGCCCGCCTCGGCCTCCCAAAATGCTGGGATTACAGGCGTCAGCCACCACATCAGGCCTCACCCTTTCTTTTTTTTTGAGATGGAGTCTCGCTCCCATCGCACAGGCTGGTGTGCGGTGGCAGGATCTTGGCTCACTGCAACCTCCACCTCTTGGATTCAAGAGATTCTCCTTCCTCAGCCTCCTGAGTAGCTGGGATTACAGGTGTACACCATCACGCCCGGCTAATTTTTGTATTTTTAATAGAGACAGGGTTTCACCATATTGTTCAGGCTGGTCTCAAACTCTTGACCTCAGGTGATCCACCCACCTTGGCCTCCCAAAGTGCTGGGATTACAGGTATGAGCCACCGCGTCCAGCCAACTACACCCTTTCTTGATGCTGGGTCATCATTATGAATAATAGTTGCTATACTGTACTACAAAATACAAGGATACCCTTAGGAACAAATAAGGAATATACTTATTTTTTTGCTGTAGAAAATTTCCCATACTGTTATGCTAAAGTCCTTGCATTGAGAGGTTCTTTTCCTAGTTTCTCTTTATTCTTAACCTTCAGCTATGTTTGGGAGATGACACTAGGCTACTATTCTTTAAAACGTATCTACAGTAGGCTAGAAAAATCAGATAACCGAAGTTCACGAGATTACTTTATGTTTAAAAAAAAAGGGTAAATATATCCTAAGAAAGACACTCTCCAATCAATAAAATATGTAAGTTTTAGCGGTTTACAACTAAATTAGTTGGCTAAAGCTGTCAAACAGCTTCTGAATAAGGGAAGTATCACTTATTTAAAAATAGCCATTTCAAAATAAATATGTATTGCCCAGAAGCAAAAAAAAATTGGCAACTTACTATAGTACCCTGAATACTTAAAGACCCATTATCTTAGGAGTAAAGGGTAACATATAGTTTTAAAATTTTACAGAGTCAACCGGTACAAGTAAGGTTAAATCGCAAGCATGTTCACTACCACCTAGCAGACTAAATCAGCCTAGCCTTAGGAGAGAAAATTGTTCTTCTCTAGTGTTATGCTTCGTTTAGAGTTTCTATGTCACAAACCAAACATAGGCAAAAACCAAGTAAACGTTATTTAAATAGGAAAATCATCACTATAACTTGGCTTTTCCCTGAATGTATTATTCTACCAGACTTCCAAATAATAAAGTAAAAAATCTTCAAAGAGGCCGGGCGCGGTGGCTCACGCCTGTAATCCCAGCACTTTGGGAGGCCGAAGCGGGCGGATCACGAGGTCAGGAGATCGAGACCATCCTGGCTAACACGGTGAAACCCCGGCTCTACTAAAAATACAAAAAATTAGCCGGGCGAGGTGGCAGGCGCCTGTAGTCCCAGCTACGCGGGAGGCTGAGGCAGGAGAATGGCGTGAACCCCGGGAGGCGGAGCCTGCAGTGAGCCGAGATCGCGCCACTGCACTCCAGCCTGGGTGAAAGAGCGAGACTCCGTCTCAAAAAAAAAAAAAAAATTTTTCAAAGAAAAATTAAGACTCATAGAAACATGTTAAGACATGTTTATCAGAAAGGTAAGAAATCTAAGTATCACACTCCCACCCAAAACAAAATATTTTTAAAAGCAGATTTACAAAGTCAGATACTCAAAGTCAGAAATGATCCAATTGCAGAAACAGTTTCAGAGAGAGAAAAGTGAAGGGAAATAGGGAAAAATAATGATACCATCTTGAGAGCAAGGAAATATAGTCAAAACAAAGATTTTGAGAGAAGTTCCAACTTCAGTTACGCACTTTAAAATGTTTAGAAGCTAGAAGGCTCTCGATGAAATATCAATAGCTTCTTAATAAACAAACTTGACTGCTTTGCTGTTTTATGGCAATAGTGCGTATTTGCTTACTTGCAACTGAAAATTACAAATTTACATAGTGTACAAATGCATGTATATAAATTAGCAGTATATTAGCTAAATAGTATATTACTCTCTTAACCCTTAAAGGGTTAATCAAAAGCCTACTTTTGGGCTGGGCACGGTAGTTCACACTTGTACTCCCAGCACTTTGGGAGGCCCAGGCAGGCGGATCACCTGAGGTCAAGAGTTCAAGACCAGCCTAACATGGGGAAACCCTGTCTCTACTAAAAATACAAAAATTAGCAGGGCATGGAGGTACACACCTATAATCCCAGCTACTCAGGAGGCTGAGGCAGGAGAACTGCTTGAGCCTGGGAGGCAGAGGTTGTGGTGAGCTGAGATCGTGCCACTGCACTCCAGTCTGGCAACAGAGACTCTGTCTCAAAAAAATAAAATAAAATAATAAATAAATGGGACCAGGTGCGGTGGCTCACGCCTGTAATTCCAACATTTTAGGAGGTCAAAGCAGGCAGATCTTTTGAGCTTAGAAATCTGAGACCACGGGCGCCTGTAGTCCCAGCTACTCGGAGAGGCTGAGGCAGGAGAATGGCGTGAACCCGGGAGGTGGAGCTTGCAGTGAGCCGAGATCGTGCCACTGCACTCCAGCCTGGGTGACAGAGCGAGACTCCATCTCAAAAAAAAAAAACAAAAACAAACAAAAACAAACAAACAAAAAAGAAATCTGAGACCAGCTTGGGCAATATGGTGAAATGCCATCTCTACAAAAAATAAAAAAATTAGCTGGGCATGGTGGCATGCGCCTGTAGTCCCAGCTACTCGGGAGGATCGCTTGAGCCCAGGAGGTCGAGGTTGCAGTGAACCATGATCACGCCACTGCACTCCAGCCTGAGCAACAGAACAAGACCTTGTCTCTTAATAAATAAATGATGTGCTTTTGTTTCATATCTAATCCCATTTTTTTTTTTTTTTTTTTTGAGATGGAGTTTTTGCTCTTGTTGCCCAAGCTGGAGTGCAATGGCATGATCTTGGCCCCTGCAACCTCCACCTCCCAGGTTCAAGTGATTCTCCTGCCTCAGCCTCCCAAGTAGCTGGGATTACAGGCACGCACCACCATACCCGGCTAATTTTTTGTATTTTTAGTAGAGACAGGGTTTCACTATGCTGGCCAGGCTGGTCTTGAACTCCTGACCTCAGGTGATCCACCAGCCTCAGCCTTCCAAAGTGCTGGGATTACAGGCCTGAGCCACCACGCCCGGCCCATCCCCATCATTTTTTTTTTTTAACTTCTTTTCTCAAAGTACATCCTAATTCTATGGAAAGATTGACACTCACTGTCAAATAACCATCAGCTAGTCAAGCATTCAGTTTAAAATCTGCAAACTTGGATTGAACTGCAGAGAATAAATAAAGTCCTGCAAGATTCTCAAGACATGAGACACTTCAGAGATATTAACAAGTCCACAATGAAATTCCAAATCTAGAAAAATTGTTTTAAAAACTTTTTGGAAAACTTTCAGAAGGTAGGACCTTAAAAGACATTTGGTACTTAATTAAAATCCACTTTTTCTGCTCTCAGGAAATTATAAAATAATTAGACAACAAAAATCTTTCCTGGTTAACTGTAGGCCTGGAGGCAAACAATGAGCTGTGCATCTGACAGCAGAAGTCCCAAGTGGCATTTAGTTATGGCTGTCACGTAGTCTCTAGCACCTGTCACATGCGGGCTATGGCATGAAGGGAAGCACAGGCGGAAGACCTAGATCTGCAAATTCTAAGGGTGGAGGGGAGACGAAACCATTGTGCACATGAGAAAAAGATGCAGGAAGAATCTTGTCATTCCAAAGGCAGAACCTACCTAATCACAGGAGGCTGGCAAGACAAGGAAAACAAATCACAACCTTAAAAATGACAACAGCAACTCACCTTGAAAACTTCCAAGTCATAGGCAACATATAATTTCCCCGTAAATGATACAAAGATGTACAAATAATCAGGTGGCCCTCTGCAAAATCCTAATGAAAACATCTATTTATTTCTTCCCCCCAACTCCCCCTCCCCAAAATACCTATTTAAAAACATCCTACTAGGCCGGGCACGGTGGCTCACACCTGAAATCCCAGCACTTTTGGAGGCCAAGGTGGGTGGATCACGAGGTCAGGAGATGGAGACCATCCTGGCTAACATGGTGAAACCCCGTTTCTACTAAAAATATAAAAAAATTAGCCAGGTGCCTGTAGTCCCAACTACTCGGGAGGCTGAGGCAGGAGAATGGCGTGAATCCGGGAGGTGGAGCTTGCAGTGAGTTGAGATGACGCCACTGCACTCCAGCCTGGGCGACAAAGCAAGACTGTGTCTCAAAAAAAAAAACAACAGAAAAAATCCTACTTCCCCTTTTGGGCTGTATGTGTCTTTGCTACACCACTCAAAGTGCTCAACACAAAGCAACTTCTCAATAAAAAGCTAAATTTAATATGACTTTATGGAGTATCTATGTAGTGCCTTTGGTATTCAAGTTTCTAATGTTCTCTGAAAAATCCTGGCTGGGCATCGTGGCTCATGCCTGGTAATCCCAGCACTTTGGGATTCAAGGCAGGTGGATCATCTGAGGTTAGGAGTTCAAGACCAGCCTCCAACGTGGCGAAACCCCGTCTCTACTAAAAAATACAAAAAATTAGCTGGATGTGGTGGTGGGCACCTGTAATCCCAGCTACTCTGGAGGCTGAGGCAGGAGAATCGCTTGAATCTAGGAGGCAGACGTTGCAGTGAGCCGAGATCACACCACTGCACTCCAGCCTGAGTAAGAGTGAGACTCCGTCTCAAAAAAAAAAGAAAATCTTTAAGAACACTGCTTCCATTTTTCATTTTATTTTCATTGTATTTATTTATTTACTGATTGATTGAAACAGGGTCTCATTCTGTTGCCCAGGCTGGAGTCCAGTGGCGAGATCTCGGCTCAGCTCACTGAAGCCTCGACCCTCCCAGGTTCAAATGATCCACCCACCTCAGCCACCCCAGTAGCTTGGATTACAGGCATGCATCAGCATATCTGGCTCATTTTTTATTTTTTGTATAGATGAGGTCTCCTTATGTTGCCCAGACTAGTCTCAATCTACTGGTCTCGAGTGATCCTTCTACCTCAGGCTCCCAAAGTGCTGGGATTATAGGTGTGAGTCACCTCGCTTGGCCCTTTTTTTTTTTTTTCCATTTTAAATACAGTTTTTACTCTAACTTGACATATAGACTGCAATGCCACTCAGTGAAGTAGCATTTAGCTAAGTCAGTGCATAAAAATCTCTACTCACAGACCTTTTAATCAGGCATTTATGAATCATTCACAGTAAGCAGTTAAATTTTACGAGGAAATATTTTCTTTGGCATTCTTCATAGTGACAAATAGTTACCTCTGTAGAGTGGTGGGTGATAATTAATAAATACCAAGCTGCCGTACCCATTCAGCAGATAAAGATGATCAAAGTGTGAATAATGGATCATAAAAAAGGAGCAGGACGAGATGCCAGATATGCCATCATCCCCTTCCCCTTACATTACATTCAGCGCACCCCAAAGTCATGGAGCCACTTACTCAAAGACCCAGGTCCACAAACCAGACCATGCCTCATCTTCCTTTCCTTCCCTACACTGGCTAATTACCAGTTTATGTCTCTAGAGATTGATTCCCCATCTTAATGACTTCTATAATATAATCTCAAGAAAATTCTTAAAACTCAAATACCTATAAATCCAGAGGAAAATGGAAAAGGTAACACATATGCACATATAAACAATGAGTTTGCTCTTATAAAGAGGTTAGAACCCACTAGTCTAAAGCTCTAATCATAGTCTGCTTGTTCTTTAGTTATCTTGCATAACATGAATGGCTGATCCCTGCTGCTCCCTTTACTACTTCAAGTTCATTAGGCATAGCAGGTGTCAAATATTAAGTGGCACTAATATCAATTTAACCTTGATTTCATAAAACTTAAAAAGGGGAAGAGAATACTAGACTTTGGCCTTTTTAAAGCAATACATGCAAAAAGAAATAAAGTAACAGGTCCAAAATTACTGTCAAGGTTTTATTCTGAAAAAAGCAAAACTACAGATGGATACACCAGACAGAATGCTAAATGTAATCTACATGCAGAGAACTCTGCATTCCAAAACAAATGAATATGCCTTTATTCAACTGGGCCCAGTTTCCATTGTCCCTTTGGAAGATTTATGAGAGGCAGTACCCATTATCTGTTGGAAGTTTGATAAAAACTTGTATAAACAGTGTTTTAAAAAATCAAACAGTAATCTAAAGAGATATAGAAAAATAGCAGTGTCTTCTTGATTGAAACTCTGCTTAAAAACTATACAGAAGTGTAGTTAATAGGAAAATACCTTATTTGATAATATGTTCAAATAGCTATTATAAGCTGCCTGTATTTATTATCTTTATCAACATTTAGGACGAAAGAAGTGGCATAAAAAACTTTCAACAGAAACTGGAATGCTGCTTTTTAAAAAAATCCATAGTGAAAATAAGCAAAAGAAATGAATTACTGTATGGAAAAAAACTGCTGTTAAAGAAATACCCTACCACAAGAAAATCACACCAATATGAGTAAGCACGAAAACCCTGGAAAGTCAAGGGAGGTGAAAGTAGACTGTATCTAGGTGTGCAATGTGATACAACAAGAGTGGTAGAGCTATTTTCAGCATCATACTACTAACAGGTGATAGATCTCAGAGAAAAAGCCACCCTGCCATATTAGCGAAACTGCTAGCTCAAGACCAACAGAAATGATTAACATACAGTTAAGAAATGATCTGTCAGGTACAATTAGGACATATGAAGTGATAAATGAATGGTATAGAAACCAACCTAATCACTTAAGTAGAAGTTTGAGATTTAAATATGCTTCAACAATAAGAATAAATGCTATATTGTTATGAAGTATGGGAAGGAAATTAAAAATCAAGTTTCTCACAAGAAGTAGTACTTCCTGAAGAATTGAATAATATGAAAAAAATCAAGCTATTTGGCAAAACGACAGAAAACAAACCTAGACACATATACAACAGTGGATGTATATATAGTAAGAAAACTTGACATTGAAAAGGTGAAAAAACTATTGAGTTTCCTTCTCTCATGTTTGCACCACGGAGACAAGTAGAACTGATAGGCTCAGGTGCCACCATGTGAGATGTGCTGGTGCAATCTGAGGGCACAGTGCAGAGGAGAATCCCTCCTGAAAGACACAAGAGCACCCTCAATACAACCAAATAACCTCATCAGATCAAGTGTTGAGTTTCAGGCCTTTTTTTTTTTCTTGTCTTTTAAAAACATGACTGGGGCTTAAAATAGCCTTTCCACCCCGCAACTTCTAGTCCCACTGCCTAGATACTACCATTGCTTATGCACTTTCCATAGAAATGTTTACATACACACACATCCACGTCATCACATACACAAAGACACGTAGGTACAAACTGTTCTGTAAATACCTCTGTCCATGCATCTATGGAGGATATGTTTGAGGACATATAGATCTAAGCTCCTTTTTTTAGTGCTTGTATAATGTCAATATACCATAATTTACCTATCCGTAATTTCACATCCATTAGTGAATAGGAAGGCTGTTGTCTGCTGTTTTTTTGTTTTGTTTTGTTTTTTTGCTATTAGTTACAATAAATATCCCAGAACATGTCTGTTGGTATACTTTTTCAAGTATCTGTTTGCAATTTCTAGAAGTGGAACTTCTATTCAAAGGGCTGTATATCTAATTTTGATATATAATGCTTAAATATCCTTCAAAAAGGTTGCATCCAGTTACATTCTAACTACCATCACATGAGCAGACCTGTTTCCCTCATGCTCTCACCAACACCAGTATTAAAGCTTTTATAGTAAAGTTCACCTTTAAACACCACCTCAATTGCCAAATGCAGCTCAAATTGCCCAGTGCTTTTTTTCTCTCATGCTGTTCACCAATCCAACAGAGCCCTGGCTAGGTGACCCATTGGGAAAAGCATGCTTTTCACAGGGATTCGCTCTACTGATCTTCCTTCTTGCCTCTCTAACACAACAAGTGCATGTGCTCCGGATTCATGAACAAAAACTTACTAAGATATGAAGCACCTTTCATCAACTATCTCAAAGAGAAGGCTAATCAATTAAATCTCACTTAACCTGAGACAGGTTAACTCCAGAACCTGATCAGAAAAAACTAAAAATAAAGGACAGAGTTTAGTCTGATACGGCATCACTTAAACAACAAGGAGTAGTATTTTACCTACATCTCAAACACTTAAAAAGTATTTGTACTTCTAAATCTGTGCCCCCACAGGGCTGGACGCCATGGCTCACACCTGTAATCCCAGCACTTTGGGAGGCTGAGGCAGGCAGATCACTTGAGGTGAGGAGTACGAGACCAGCCTAGCCAATATGGCAAAACCCCATCTCTACTAAAAATACAAAAATTAGCCAGGTGTGGTGGCACACAACTGTAATCCCAGCTACTCAAGAGGCTGAGGCAGGAGAATCGCTTGAACATGGGAAGTGGAGACTGCAGTGACCCAAGATCACATCACTGCACTCCAGCCTGGGCTACAGAGTAAGACCCATTTCAAAAAAAAAATTAAAATACTAAAATAAATCTATGCCCAAAATAGGATATGAAGTTAACTTATTTCTTAGGTGGACCTGATACATCAAATAGCTCCTTATTCCAAACTACTGTGCTATTACAGCATGCAAAATAATGTGTTCTCACAAAATGACATGGATTTAATTACCTCAACATCCAACATTAATGTAACACATTTGTTACTCTCCAATTTGCTAAAAGTCATAGAGTTTACCCTTGACTAAATGTGAGATCCCATAGAAGATAATTCAAACACATGGAAGATAATTCACTGTATCTATATAACATTTGTATATACTATTTGATTTTATAGTTTCGAATATTATCAAATGACTTTCTCACATTGGAGTATCAGGATTTTCAACCTCACCCCCATGTTTCTTCTCCCTCTCCATGGAATACAATCACATCACCATTGTTGGCCAAATCACTATTTAGAGATTATGTTATGACCATGTAAATATTATTCACTTCTGAGCCATATAGCACTGTATGATTAAGTTTTCTTTTTCCTTTTTTTTTTTTTTGAGACGGAGTCTCGCTCTGTTACCCAGGCTGGAGTGCAGTGGCGCCATCTCCACTCACTGCAAGCTCCGCCTCCCAGGTTCACGCCATTCTCCTGCCTCAGCCTCCCCAGTAGCTGGGACTACAGGTGCCCACCACCACACCCGCCTAATTTTTTGTATTTTTAGTAGAGACGGGGTTTCACCGTGTTAGCCAGGATGGTCTCTATCTCCTGATCTCGTGATCCACTCACCTCGGCCCCCCAAAGTGCTGGGATTAACAGGCGTGACCCACCGCACCAGGTGTTTTCTTTTTCTTTACAGTATTTTTCCTCAAAGAAATAAGCACTGTCTTAAACACTAAATAAGAAACCAATGTATCTATCCTTAATTTGTTCCTCACCTCAGACAGAACTGTCTCAACATGTTTAAACACATCAAGATGAGTATTTGTATTTAAATGTTTTCCCTAGCAAATGTACCTTTCTCACTATTTGTGGCTGGTGAGTTGTGGAGGGAGGACAGGAGCCCAGGCAGTCTAGTTCAAGTCTGTTCTTTGAGCCACCCTATTTGCCTCTCTCTATCAAGACCACAGGGCTTGTGGAGAGGAGTGTGGCACACTCAGGCTTGTTCTGACGAGGAAGGTGACCAACAGCAAGACTGCACAGCGCCACGGGGAGATGCTGGTGGGATAGAGGTCGGTGGGGGCTAATGCACAGACAGGTAAGCGATGACAGGCAGCAGACTGGCTGGAGGGGAAGCCACATTTCAACGAGATTTTGAAGAACTAAAAGAAGTGGATGACTAATTGTATACGAGGGAGAAGAAAGACTAAAGAATATCTGATATTTCCAATGTAGTAGATGATGACACTCTTTTTTTTTTTTTTTTTTTTTTTTTTTTTTTTTTTTTTGAGATAGAGTTTCGCTCCTGTTGCCCAGGCTGGAGTGCAATGTGCGATCTCAGCTCACTGCAACCTCTGCCTCCCGGGTTCAAGCAATTCTCCTGCCTCAGCCTCCTGAATAGCTGGGATTACAGGTGCCCGCCACCACGTCTGGCTAATTTTTTGTATTTTTAGTAGAGATGAGGTTTCACCATGATGGCCAGGCTGGTCTCAACTCTTGACCTCAAGTAATCCACCCACCTCGGCCTCCCAAAGTGCTAGGATTACAGGTGTGAGCCACTGCACCCGGCCAATGACACTGTTCTAACAAAAATAAAAGGCAGGCAGGAGTAGCAGGAGCAAGTTTGGTGGGGAAGCGGGGGAGACAGAAGAACAATGTGGAGTATTTAACATGATGAGACAACAAGTAATTGTCCAACAGACAACATTAAGTATTATTAACCCATTTCCACTTGGTCCTACTTCTTTCAAAGTAGATCTTTAAAAAGGGAACTCAGCATACAAAGAGTTCTAAGTAAAGGCTGAGCAAATGAATAAAAAAATGTAACTTTAGATCTTAGTAGTCTAAGGAATCATTAAATTACATACAAGTCTCTTAACAAAACCATTACATGGCCGGGCACGGTGGCTCACAGCTGTAATCTCAGCACTTTGGGAGGCCAAGGCGGATGGATCACCTGAGGTCAGGAGTTCAAGACCAGCCTGGCCAATATGGCAAAACCCCGTCTCTACTAAAAATACAAAAAAAATTAGCTGGGCGTGGTGGCAGGCACCTGCAATCCTAGCTACTTGGGAGGCTGAGGCAGGAGAATCGCTTGGACCTGGGAGGTGGAGGTTGCAGTGAGCTGAGATGCGCCATTGCACTCCAGCCTGGGCGACAGAGCGAGACTCCATCTCAAACAAACAAAAAACCTGTTGCACAAGTGAGAATACGGGAGGCTCCATGGGACCGGGGAAGGCTTCGGAGAAGAGCAAACCTGGGTTTGAGGACCATCTCCCCCATTTCCTAGGAAGTAGCCTAGATCCTATCTATTTAAGGTGGAGGAGCTTGTTAGAAATGAACACACTGGACACCAGTTTCAGACTAACTGAATAAAAATCTGAATTTTAACAAGAGTCTCCAGTGACTGAGAAGCACCAGCCTAAGGCAAGTGAAATGATCTCTAAGCCTTGCCTCCCCCCACCATTTACAAAAGTGGGGATAAGCATATTCACCCTATGGGGAAACTGCGGATTAACAGGTGCCAAATATCTACCAAGCCTCTATCAAGAGGTGTTAGTGTCTTATATATGTTACATCGTTTAATCCTCTCAACAACCCTATCATGCAAGTATTGCTTCCATTATAAAAAATGAATACACTGTCGGGCTGCAACCCTGTCCAAGGTCGGACTGCTATTGAGTCGTAGAGCTGCTACTCACTGTGGCTCCCTGCTCTGCATTTGGCTTCCCATTAACCTCAATAATGCATATGCAACCTAGTGCAGCCAAGGGCACAGAATGTGTGAGAGCAGGCGAGGAAAGAAGCCTCGCACCTACAGAGAATCTAAACACTAGTTTAAAGCACCATCCACAAAGTTCAAAAACTGTACTCATACAAGCTTAAATGACTCAGCTGTGCTTATCCTTGAACTGATTTTCAGATAAGGATGTGGTATTAAATGAATAGTATGTATTTCAACAGTTGTGCTAAAATAGATCAACCAGCAGAATGCAACGACGGTTAATAAGACTATGTGAAAATTCTCAATAAGACACAGAAAACTCTCAATATAGCTTTATTCCAGGCTCCTGAGGGATAGGAATTCAGGCAAGAAAAGGAACATCCTAAGAGTGTCTGTAATTGTAGGATATATTTCACATAAAGACTGAAATTCTTGGCCAGGCATAGTGGCTCATGCCTGTAATCCCAACACTTTAGGAGAGACCTAGGTGGGGGAACCACTTGAGGCCAGGAGTTTGAGACCAGCCTGGGCAACACAGCAAGACGCCATATCTACAAAAATTTTAAAACTATGGCTGGGTGTGGTGGCTCACGTCTCTAATCCCAGCACTTTGGGAAGCCAAGGCAAGAGGATTGCTTGAGCCCAGGAGTTTGAGACTACCCTACGCAACAAAGCAAGACCCCATCTCTATTATTTAAAAAACAAAACAAAACTAGCTGAGCAGTGTTACACACCTGTTATCCATGCTACTGAGGAGGCTGAAATGGGAGGATCCCTTGAGCCCAGGAGTTCAAGCTACAGGTAGCTATGCTGGCATCTGTACTCCAGCCTCGGCAACAGAGTGACACCCTGTCTCTTAAAAAAAGTAAGTTCTAGGTTATCCTTCAATCATTATTTTTTGAGTATTAACATTCCAGAAAAGAATGTGGAAAATTAACATTTAGAATCCCAAGTTGTAACAGTGCTAGTTCCAAACAAATCTAAAGTATGTGAATCACTCACTCTATCGACAGCTGTCTAATTTCACTCATTCAAGCCCACAATATGCCTGACGTGGTCTCAGTCTGCCACATTCTTCCTCTCTTACCTTTCTAGACACACTGGTCTTCTTTCATTTCCTCAAACACAATAAGCTCTCTTCCTCCCCAGGGCCTTTGCAATGGCTGTTTCTTCTGCCCAGCCCTGATTTCCCTGTTTTGACAGACAGCTTGCTGATTCTTATCCTTTATGGTGTGTCTTTTTTTTTTTTTTAATAGAGATGGGGATCTCGCTATGTTGGCCAGGCTGGTCTCAAACTCCTGGCCTTAAGCGATCCTCTTGCCTTGGCCTTCCAAAGTGCTGGGATTAACAGCGTGAGCCACTGCACCAGGCCTTTATGTTGTGTCTAAATGGCACTTCCTTAGAGACCTTTCCGATCACCTGAAGTACATGCCCAGCAGACCATCCCAATTATTCTCTACCTCATTCTATTGTCTATTTCCTTGTAGGTTTTATCATGAGTACTATTTTGTCTTTTTACATCCTCCCTCACCTCGAACGAAATTCGACTTCCAAGAGGGCAAGAACCTTATTTGCCTTTATTCCTGACATTTAGCCGAGTGCCTAGCCTCGGCTACGTGTCAGTGGATGCTCAACAGAAACTGGTTAAATGAATAATGTGAGTAGGTGCCAGGCACTACGCTAGACAGTAGGATCTGGAAATAAGAGAGCATCTGCCCTCTGAAAGCTCCAAGTTTAGTGGGGAAATGAACAATCAATAAATTACCAAAGAGGCGCCGGGCGCGGTGGCTCACGCTTGTAATCCCAGCACTTTGGGAGGCCGAGGCGGGCGGATCACGAGGTCAGGAGATCGAGACCACGGTGAAACCCCGTCTCTACTAAAAATACAAAAAAATTAGCCGGGTGTGGTGGCGGGCGCCTGTAGTCCCAGCTGCTCGGAGAGGCTGAGGCAGGAGAATGGCGTGAACCCGGGAGGCGGAGCTTGCAGTGAGCCGAGATTGAGCCACTGCACTCCAGCCTGGGCGACAGAGCGAGACTCCATCTCAAAAAAAAAAAAAAAAAAAAAAAAAAAAAATTACCAAAGAGGCAGATAAGAGTGACATGAGGGTTACTCAGCAGTGCTGAGGAGGCACACTGAAGGTGTTCCTGTCCTAATCCAGGAGGTGGGGAAGCCAAAGGTGTTTTCAAGAGGTGGTGATGCTGGCTAAATGCAATGGCAGATTAGCATTTTGCTCTTATATGGCAGCTACAGTGAAGTTTTTTTCCAAGGACATGAAGTAAGATGGCCCCTCAGAGTTCAACTCGAGATCAACACACAATGACTGAGGGGAGTACGAGCCATTTGAAACAGAAAATCTGGTTTCTCACATGGCAAGATTCAAGTACAGCCAGAATCAATGTATTCAGACATGCAAAGGATCAAGGTATCTCATAAAAAGGTCACCCCTGCAAGCACAGAAGAAGAATGAAAAAGAAAGACTGGCAGGGGCCACTGAAGCAACTGGATAGGGGAGAAAAAGGAGTCTTTGTTCATAGACATGAGGTTTCTGGTCACAACAGATCTACGATGAGATGGTGGCATCATCAGATTGTGTCAGACCATTATACATTTGATTCATCTCATTGCTTTTGTTCTAACTCCTTCTCAAATAACCTTCTTTCCAGTGATAGAATGGGATCCCAGCTATGTTTACCTATAGGGAGCCGACACACTGGTACACAATTAAAATTATATGCTGGTTTTCCAGTTGTACCTTTCAGACTTATGAGCTTGGTTCATCTGATGCCATGGAAGTAGATCTGCTCTTAGTTCACAAATTAGATGCTTGGAAGGCAGGGGAGTCCCCTTCCCAACAAGGGATAAGGTTGGCCAGAACTCAAAATAGAGGAGGAAAAGGATTTTTGTAAGAAATGTTTGAGGTGCTACGCGGGAGGCTGAGGCAGGAGAACGGCGTGAACCCTGGGGGGCGGAGCTTGCAGTGAGCCAAGATCGCGCCACTGCACTCCAGCCTGGGTGACAGCGAGACTCTGTTTCAAAAAAAAAAAAAAGAAAAAAGAAAAAGAAATGTTTGAGGTGAACCTCACAGACACAGAAAGAGAAGGAAGAGGGACAAGCCAAGGATGATTCCAAGGTTTCTGGCTTGAGTTATCTCAAGTTGAGTTATCTTGGTATTGCTGATGGTAATACCATTCAGCAATCGAGAAATAAGAGAGAGCCTAAGACTTGCAGAGAGGCCAGGCACAGTGGCTCACACCTGTAGTCCCAGCTACTCAGAAGGCCAAAGCAGAAGGATGGTTTGAGCCCAGGAGTTAGAGGTTACAATGAGCTATGATAGTGCCACTGTACGCCAGCCTGGGCCACTGAGCGAGACACTGTCTCCAAAAAAAAAAAAAAAAAAAAAGACTTATAGAGACGTTCCATTTAGGACATGTTGAATCTGGGGTCTCTGAAAAGCAGCAAAGAGAAGATGTCCAGTAGGCATTTGGCCATCCAAGACCAGAGCTCAAGAAATATGGAATTTTTATTCTAAAAACACATTCAGGCAATAATAGATGAAATCACTCAAGAATAGGGTACTAACTACCAACAGATAAGGATGAACTGTGAAACCCCGAGTAAAGCCAATTTTTTTTTCTTTTTTTTTTTGAGACAGAGTCTTGCTCTATCGCCCAGGCTGGAATGCAATTGGCGCCACCTCGGCTCACTGCAACCTCCACCTCCCGGTTCAAGCGATTCTTGTGCCTCAGACTCCTGAGTAGCTGGGATTACAGGTGTGTGCCACCACATGCGGCTAATTTTTGTATTTTTAGTAGAGACAGGGTTTCACCATGTTGGCCAGGCTCGTCTCGAACTCCTGGCCTCATGTGATCCACCCGCATCAGCCTCCCAAAGTGCTGGGATTACAGTTGAGTCACGTGCCCAGCCCTGAGTAAAGTCAGTATTTAAGAGAAAAGGAACCTACAAGGTATCCTGAGAAACAGGCATCTAGAATTATTTTAAGTATTTGTTAGGTTATCATTTAATGTTTGCTTTCAACAAGTATGCAATGTCTTACAGAGAAAACTCAAGTTTTAAAGAGAAAAAAATTTGCTTAAAGTTACTGAAAAAGAAAAAGTTATTTCAGAATACCATAATATGGCTTCCTGGGACAGGAAGGAAACCAATGAGATACACCCTCCTGACCTCTTACCAGTACTTCAAAAAGTGCAATAAAGCTGGTTAAGAGAAACAAAGAAGTTTCTCTGGAGACCTACTTTAAACACTTAATCCTTGCCAAAAGTCCAAAGTCCATGAAGCTAACTACCTTTGGATGAATTTTCAAGGCAGAGATAAAATCTCCAATGTGCATTTTAATGACTAATACTAGTTTTGAGAGACATTACTACACATCTATGCTCTGGGACAGACCAAACCTTCAGTCTCTACGTCAATGGTACAGCAGAGTACCATTCTCCCCAGTAGTGTTACTGAATTTGCAACTCACTGAGTTGGAAGAGCTGCTTAAAGGTTTATCATCATCAAAAGCCATTTATTAGGGGGTTTTCTTGTTTGTTTTTTTTTTTTTTTTGAGCAAAGTGCTAAAAACTCCGTTGTATGTTTCCTACCCCATCATAGTTCACAACTTTGTTGGGTAAGATCAAATGACTCCAAAAACACCTCTGGAATTTCAATACAAGTTGCAATAGTTAAGTGCCAAAACAAGTGGTATGACAGCTGTCGGGATGCAGAAGTAATCAGTAAAGCCTGGATCATATAAGAAAATGGGGCTTGAGCCAGACTTTAAGGAAAGGCCAAGCAGTCAAGAAGGAATATGACGTCCAAGGAGTATCGTAGGCAGGGTACAGCTGACAGCAAAGGCACAGATGCAGCAACTGTGCCTAGAACCAGTTGATCAGTTTTATTGGAATAAGAGGTTCATGTAGCCAGGCTGTGGTAGATAAAAGCAGATAAGTAGACAAAAAGCAAGACGGTAGAGAGCCAGACCACAGAATTTTGTACTTTATCCTATGAACAGTACATAGCCAGTGAAGGTTTTATGACGAGGTAGACGACAGATGCAAAGCACGATTTTAGGAAAATTAATCTGGCAACTGTGTACAGAAAGGGTAATGGAATATCATGATTGTGGCGAGGTATACATGTGTCAAAACTCATCAAATGTATACACTTAAAATTGCTGAATTTTACTGCACATAAATTATACCTCAGGAAGACCAATTTTTTAAAAACAAAGGACAAAGGTAAAGACAAGAATAAGCAGATTACTAAAATACAGGCTGGAAAAAAAATCAGGCTGTAAAATCCTGAACATTTGATAGCTGAGATTAATTCACGCCAGCTGAACATACACATTTTTTCCCAACTTCAGCAACACAATACTAGTAGCCTGAAACCAGCCATGATAGAGTATTTATACCTCAGAAATCAGCAAACATTACAAATCAGGGCTTTATCCCCCTCCCCAGGGTGGCTGTTCAATATTCACCAGCACACCACCACTGTGTAATTTCTATAGGAGGTTTGGCTTGGGTATGGTGCTAAATGAAGAGTTCCTCGACATTTCTTCTAACTCAAAATAATGACATAATTCCGAAGCACCATATCTTTATCTTACCAGCAGTAGATGGTTATCAAAAAAGTGTTAAGATTTAAGAGTCTAACGTTTTACTAGTTTCAAGAATTAAAGCATGCCCATGAATAAGAAACCTTTGTGCCTCCCAATCAAGGTTTCTAGCTATTATGTGGTTTGGGACTAACACCAATTGATGATGACAATGCACAAAAAATTCCACCATTCATTCCATTATACTAAAGGCTAATTGCATGGGCCTATTATTGGAATATGCTTTCCTAGTTCAACTAGCTGCATTTCAATAGAGTAAAGAGGGTTTTCTGGAGAAACCCTACTGTGAAAAGATGAACTTTGTCTTAACAACTTTAGTTTCAAAGACTATTCATTTATAGATGCCTATTTCACGTCTCTGAAGCAAAATGGTTCATTTGTTATGTAGATTACTAAGCAGTCAGTCACTTAAGAATAAAAAGGTTTCTTCTTTAGAGGCTCCAGCTAACTGTCTGCATAGGTTCAATCTAAAAACCAGCAAAGCATACTGCCAAATATGATAGCAAATAATTGTTTAAACACAAATGAGCACCACCTTCAAATTTTCCAACCCACTTTCCAAGGGCCAATCTATGGTTATCCCCAAGAAAGACTGCCTGCTCCTGGGTTTCTTACCAGTAAAGGGAAGAAATACGGGGGTCACAAGAGGGGAATAAGGCAGGAGGTATAGAATGATGTTCTCTACAGCAGAGCTGACTCCATGGGTCCTTAACTAACAGCCTTAAGTTTTGTTTCAAAAGTTCTTAAGTCCATTGCTTAGAACTCAGAATGTAACTTCCTAGATATAAAAGCCAATTTAACTCACTTTTATCTGAAGTACACTATTTAACTCTGGAATATTAGCCATCATCTATACCAATGCTTTTACTAAAAAAATGTAAGTGCATTCAGAGTTTTAATTGAGACACTAAAACCATCATTTGAACCTCATTGCAACTGGAGCCCCTCTCTCTCAGAGAAGGAATACAAAACACAGGAGAAAGATCATAAAGAACTATGTAATATAATGAGCAGGGAGAAAATGTCAGGTGGGAAAAATGACTGGAAATGGGAAGAAGAAACATGTACAAGAATCACCAGGAGAGTGACATTACCCGCCCCACTGATACCTAGAGAGGGGCAGGCAGGGGGCAGGTATTCATGAGACATGCACACTTTGATGAAGCACCCCGTGAATTTCTGACCTACACCTCAAAGAACCACTGCTCCAAGGAGTGAGCTGCAAGGCCATGAAAAACATACAAGGGGACAGTTCAGAGCCCTAGGTCCGCTCACCGAGCATTCTTTCTACCAGACTCCAGTCCAAGGGTCTTTTCCTTTTGCTTCTAATTGCCCTGGAAGAGTAGAAATAAGAATCCTTCAAAAAGAGAAAAATGGGCCGGGAGTGGTGGCTCACGCCTGTAATCTTAGCACTTTGGGAGGCTGAGGTGGGAGGATCACTTGACCCTAGGAGTTCAAGACCTGCCTAGGCAACATAATGAGACCCTGTCTGTATTAAAAAAATATATAAATATACATGTGGCCCCACCTCTTTAGTAATAAATATTTACCATTTTCCACTCATTCTTCACAATGCTTAAGTCCAGATGCAATACAAACAGTTCTAGGATCTAGGGACAAAGAGTTAAGACACAGAATCTGTCTTCTAAGGAGCAGCTTGAAAGAGGTGGGAGTTGGAGCCACAGCAAACAGCTGATTATATAAAGTGGTCTGAGGGGAAAACAAAGGGTTCGATTAAAGCATACAGAAGACAGGAAAAGGGTCGAAGACAAATACAGAGGGGGGGTGGTTCAAGGAAGGCTTTGAGGAAGATGCAAGGCTTGAGGTGAATATTGAAGAATAAACAAAAGTTGCCAGGCACAGTGGCTCGCCTATAATCCCAGCACTTTGGGAGGCTGAGGCAGGCAGATCACCTGAGGTCGGGAGTTCGAGACCAGCCTGGCCAACATGGCGAAACCCCATCTCTACTAAAAACACAAAAATTAGCCGGGTGTGGTGGCAGGCACCTGTAATCCCAGCTACCCAAGAGGCTGAGGCAGGAGAGTCACTTGAATCCGGGAGGTGAAGGTTACAGTGAACCGAGATTGCACCACTGCACTCCAGCCTGGACGACAGAGCAAGACTCTATCTCAAAAACAAAAACAAAAAAGTTAGCCAAAAGAGAAAGGGACTCTTTAGAAGAGTTAGGAAGTGTCCCTTGAGAAGGCTAGGGGAGGGGAGAGGCATACAGCACAGCATTGTATCTTAGACCGATGGTAGGAAGGCATTACTTCTCTATCAAACTGACTTTTAAACCAAGACTCCATCAAACCGATTTTTATACCAAGGTTAGGCTTTAAACTATGGGCGCTAAAGAGCAACTAAGGAGTTTTAGGCAAGAAGTAGCATAATTCAGATGTACTAAAAACAGGATCATGCCTGTAATCCCAGCACTTTGGGAGGCCGAGAAAGGCTGATTTTCTGAGGTCTGGAGTTCAAGACCAGCCTGGACAACATGGTGAAACCCTGTCTCTATTAAAAATACAAAAATTAGCCAGGTGTGGTGGTGGGCACCTATAATCCCAGCTACTCAGAAGGCTGAGGCAGGAGAATCACTTGAACCCGGGAGACGGAGGTTGCAGTGAGCAGAGATCGCACCACCGTACTTGAGCCTGGGTGACAAAGTAAGATTCCATCTCAAAAAAAACAAAAACAAAAACAAGATCACTCTGGCAGCCAAGATGAAAGGCAGACTGGAAAGAGACAAGACTAGATACAGGGAGCCCTGAAGTTGTGAGATTATCTCCAACAGTCCAGGTAAGGTCCCGAGGCCCTGAATCAAATAGTGGTGGTCGCGATGGAGGGCAGGGTTGGGGGAGAGAATAAAGAGGCAGAACAGGTCAAGCATGGTGACTCACGCCTGTAATCCCAGCATTTTGGGAGGCCAAGCCATGCAAATCACAGGTTCAGGAAAATGAGACCATCCTGGCTAACATGGTGAAATCCTGTCTTTACTAAAAATACACAAAAAAAGTTAGCCAGGCATGGTGGCACACACCTGTAGTCCCAGCTACTCAGGAGGCTGAAGCAGGAGAATTGCTTGAACCTGGGAGGTGGAGGTTCCAGTGAGCTGAGATTGCACCGCTGCACCACTCCAGCCTGGGTGACAGAGTGAGACTCCATCTCAATTAAAAAAAAAAAAAAAACAACAAAAAAAAACGAGGACAGAACAAACAGGATGAGGGAGGTTGTTAAGACACACAGGTTTCCCACTTCGGCAATAGATAAGTAAACAAAAAAACAGATTGCAGTGAGAGTTTGGAAGAAATAGTACTGAAATCGGTATTGGACATGCAAAGTTTTACGGGCCTGTTGGGATCGTCTTGGAGAGATATTTGGAAGGCAGGCACCTACACTAATCTAGAGTTTAGGAAACAACAACTCAACCAAAAATGCACATATATGATTTTTTAAAATTATTTTTTAGAGACAGGGTCTCACTCTGTTGCCCAGGCTGGAAGGCAGTGG
This sequence comes from Symphalangus syndactylus, assembly GCF_028878055.3. Taxonomy (NCBI): domain Eukaryota; kingdom Metazoa; phylum Chordata; class Mammalia; order Primates; family Hylobatidae; genus Symphalangus; species Symphalangus syndactylus. The sequence goes on from NC_072428.2 coordinate 119,760,196, forward strand.
CATCATCATAGCTCACTGTAACCTTGAACTCCTGGGTTCAAGTGATCCTCCTGCCTCAGCCTCCCGAGTAGCTGTGGGACTACAGGTGTGTGCCACCATGCCTGGCTAATTCTTAAATTTTTCTTTGTAGGGACGACGTCTTGATATGTTGCCCAGGCTAATCTCAAACTCCTGGCCTCAAGCAATCCTTCTGCCTTGGCTTCCCAAAGTGCTGGGATTACAGACGTGAGCCACCATACCGGGTCCATGAATCATTTTATAGCAAAGGATGTGTTATGTGAAAAGATGACTGAGAATGAAGCCTATGGGAAAAACAACCTTTAATACATGTACACACAGAGATGCAGGACCAAGGTAGGCCTTTATTATGAGATAGAATTTAAAATGTTCCTTCAGTTTAGGGGTCCACAAACTAGGGCCCACCACCTGTTTTTGTAAATAAAGTTTAAGTGGAGCACGCCATGCCTATTCATTTATGTATTATTGATGGCTGCTTCTGTGCTGCAACAGCAGAGTTGAATAGTTGCAAAAAAGACCATACAGCTCACAAAACCTAAAATATTTACTACAGGCTGAGTATTCTTTATCTGAAATGCATGGGACCAGAAATGTTTTGGATTTATTTGCATATACATAATGACATATCTTGGCGATGAGACTCAAGTCTAAACATGAAATTCATTTACATTTCTTTCTTTTTTAAAGAGATGGGGTCTCATAATGTTGTCCAGGCTGGTCTCGAACTCCCAGGCTTGGCGATCCTCCCACCTCAGCCTCTCAAAGTGCTGGGATTACATCATGAGCCACCGCACTGGGCTCATTTATGTTTCATACACATCTTATACTCATAGTCTGACGGTAATTTTATACAATATTTTAAGTAATTCTGCACATGAAACAAAGTTTGTGTTAAGTACTTATGTGTGGAATTTTCCACTTGCGTTACGTAGGTGCTCAAAAAGTTTTGAATTTTGGAGCATTTTAGATTTTGGATTTTCAGATGAGGGATGCACAACCTGTTTTTGGCCCTTATAAAACCTGCTCACTCATGCTTTACTCAATAGCCTTTAGGTGAAGCCTATCCCTACTTGCTACCTCAGTTTCTCCATTTGAGAAACGAAATGTACATTATGTTCAAGTTCAACAAGAACTCAAAAGGCTCATTTTTAATAATTATCAAAGCTAATCACTAAAAATTTTCGTCAAATATTTTGTTCAACACAACCAAGTGCATTTCTAATAAAAGTCAAGGTTTTAAAGAATATAAAAATGTACAACATTGGGCCAGGCGCGGTGGTCACGCCTGTAATCCCAGCACTTTCAGAGGCCAAGGCGGGTGGGTCGCCTGAGGTCAGGAGTTTGAGTCCAGCCTGGCCAATATAGTGAGACTTCATCTCTACTAAAAATACAAAAAATTAGCTGGGCATGGTGGCAGGCGCCTGTAATCCCAGCTACTTGGGAGGCTGAGGCAGGAGAATGGCTTGAACCCCGGAGGCAGAGGCTGCAGTGAGCTGAGATCATGCCACTGCACTCCAGCCTGGGCAGCAATAGCGAAACTGTCTCAAAAAAAAAAAAAAAAAAAAAAAGAGTACAGCATAGAATCTGACAATATAGGATTTAAATTACAAGGCAATTTATTGACTTACATGTGCCAACAAAATAAAGGGAATCCCAAATTTTACTTTATATCCAATTCAGAGCATTAACACAACAGTCTACTCCAGAAAGCATTCACCTCGACCTGTTACAAAAGGTCCTGGTCTTTTGTAACAGAAGAGAAGAGCCACACAGCAGAGAAGTTATTGCTATCTCCACCACCACTGCCATCATTTCCTGAACACCCATCATGTCTAGATGCCATTCCAAGCATCTAAGGCCTGTTTCTTTCATTCGAGCCCCTCAATAACTCATGAGGACATCCATCCATTTTATAGATGAGGAAACTTAGCCTCAGAAAGGTTAAGAGCCTTTAACCGGGTGCACTGGCATGCATCTGTAGTCCCAGTTACTCCAGAGGCTGAGGCACAAGGATTGCTTGAGCCCAGGAATTAGAGGCTGCAGTGAGCTATGATTATGCCACTGTACTCCAGCCTGAGCAAGAGCCAGACCCTGTCTCTCAGGGGAAAAAATGGTTAAGAGCCTTGCCTCAAGTCACCTAGTAGGGAGCGGGTGAGAGAACCAAGTCTGACCTCAGAGGCTCTGTACTTAACTATGACCCCATACTTTTGTTACCGACATGGAAGGAGATAACACTTATAAAAGAACAAATGGAATCTGGACACTAGGAAACACATATCTGCTTGTCTTCCCCACTTGGAACTCAGTGCATATCTTAGAATCCAGATTGGTGTCAACAGCTTATGAAGGTAACATGTATTGACTATACCAATGGGCTCTGGCCAGACAGCCTCAGAACCACAACCAGGTGTAACACAGCTGCCAGCAGACAACATATCAAGTTCCCAACAGCCACCTCAAAAATCAATTTTTTTTTTTTTTTTTTTTGAGACAGTCTTGCTCTGTTGTCCAGGCTGGGGTACAGAGGTGCAATTTTGGCTCACTGCAACCTCTGCCTCCCAGGTTCAAGCGATTCTCCTGCCTCAGCCTCCTCAGTAGCTGGGACTACAGGAGTGCCCCACCATGCCTGGCTAACTTTTGTATTTTAGTAGAGATGGGGTTTTGCCATGTTGGCCAGGGTGGTCTCGAACTCCTGACCTCAAGTGATCCACCCACCTCGGCCTCCCAAAGTGCTGGGATAACAGGCGTGAGCCACCATGCCTGACTAAAAATCAACTTTTTAAACAACTCCCCTCCAGAAACAGAGGGCAGCTGACACAAGAAATAAAAAGATCTTTGTAAATCAGATATTACAGTAATGTACTCTAAGAGGTCATATCATACACTCAGTGGCAAGAACATAAGCTTTCACTTCAAACCGACCCAGGTTTGAGTTCTGGTTTCAACACAAGGCTTATGACAGTAAATTACTTATCTTCTCTGAGCCCACTCCCTTGATGAAATAAAGAACCACCCTCTCTGCCAGACAGTCCAGGGAATTATCAGTACCATAATAGAGAATTTAGTGGTTCAGAGTCAAAGCTCCCAAGTTAGACAGACTGAGCTTCTCTCTCAGCTCTGCAACTTACTTGGCATGAGATTGGGGCCTAAGGTTTCATCTTTAAAACAGAAAAAAAAGAAAACAGTACCTACCTCTTGAGTTATTCTGAGGACTGAGGAAGATATTTAAAGTGCTAAAAAGCACAATGCCCGGCCCAGGATGCGCTCAAATGTCAGCTGTTACTACTATGATTAATGTGTCTGGCACACAGTAAGCACTCCAAGAGGCTTTTCATTAGTGTAAGTTATAGACCAAATAACAACTTCCAACTTCAAGACCTGATCTTTAGCGGAAACAACGTCTTTCCCCGAGGCTGTGAAATTAACTTTCATAGCTTTAAAGGAGTGGCAGAAGCACATTTCCTGAGACAAAAACCATGGGCTTGGCTCCCTCTTGTTAAATGGTAGGAAGGTTTCTTCATCTGCTTCTTCACACTTTAAAATAAATACTAAATACAGCCGGGCGTGGTGGCTCACGCCTGTAATCCCAGCACTTTGGGAGGCTGAGGCGGGTGGATCACGAGGTCAGGAGATCGAGACCATCCTGGCTAACACAGTGGAACCCCGTCTCTACTAAAAATACAAAAAATTAGCCGGGCGTGGTGGCGGGCACCTGTAGTCCCAGCTACTCGGGAGGCTGAGGCAGGAGAATGGCGTGAACCTGGAAGGCGGAGCTTGCAGTGAGCCGAGATTGCGCCACTGCACTCTAGCCTGGGTGACAGAGCGAGACTCCGTCTCAAAAAAATAAATAAATACTAAATACTACCACTGGTGCTTTCAGGCAGGCAACACCCTTAACTTCTAAACAGAACGAACTATTTTCCCCACATACGGTTTTCAGAGCACCAGGAGGAAACATTGAAACAGAAAGGCATCTGTTTAGAAGCAGAACTTTTAACTCTTAGTAAAACAGCCTGCCTGTACCTGTGGCCAAAGCAAAAGCAAACGGGCTTAGCTAAGTGGCCCAGACTCTCCTAACCCTGCCTGTCTTTCAAGAGAACTCCTACCATCCCCAGCATGCAGTTCCTTTTGAGCTCCCTTTGTATCTCAAAATCCATAAAAATGTTGAGTACCACAGATCGTTCTTTCAATCATCAGTTCAGAACACGGAAACAGACCAAAGGCAATGCAAAGACAATCTATAATTTAAAAATTCCTTGACTTCTATCAGCCTCGTAAGTCCATCTAGCTAAAATGTACATTTCATATAAAGCTCAATTATTAAAAAGCCAGAAAAAATCCATAAAACCCTCTGAATCTCAGGAAGCTCTCTCAGATGCATTTTACATTTTCAAATGGCTCATATGCCTACACTTGTTAAGTTTTCGTCAAATGACTTCAGCTTTTTTTATATAGGCAGGTAATTATATTCATTCCAGGACTCTAATATCCTAAACACAAAGTTTAACTGGCATTATAACCAGCTTAACAGAGAAATCCTCTTCCATTAAACAGATCCGATTCAAGGGGTATCTAAGAAAAACAGGAAAACAGTTTCCAGATACAGCATTGGCTTTTTTTTTTTTTTTTTTTTTTTTGAGACGGGGTCTCGCTCTGTCGCCCAGGCTGGAGTGCAGTGGCGCAATCTCGGCTCACTGCAAGCTCCGCCTCCCGGGTTCACGCCATTCTCCTGCCTCAGCCTCTCCGAGTAGCTGGGACTACAGGCGCCTGCCACCACGCCCGGCTAATTTTTTTGTATTTTTAGTAGAGACGGGGTTTCACCGTGGTCTCGATCTCCTGACCTCGTGATCCGCCCGCCTCGGCCTCCCAAAGTGCTGGGATTACAAGCGTGAGCCACCGCGCCCGGCACAGCATTGGCTTTTATCCACCACAGAAATCAACACACTCAGCTTCTACAAACTTTAACAAATTTGCTTTACATTTCTAAGCCATTTGAAATAGAATATGCACAAGTGGTTAATGATCTTGTATTTTCTTCCCACTTAAAAAAAAACAAAGAAGCCATTTATCACACTCAAGTTCTAACAATTCAACAACAAAAAAAAAAGCCTACCAAAAATCAAATCCCAAACCACAGCCATCCTCTCCAGCACTTTGCAACAGTCTAGTTCACATATACAAGCCTTACTTTTGTTTGGAAAGCTAGGGGGAAGGAGGAAAGCAGCCTATCTGTTTTAGATTTCATTTCTAGGGAAACAGAAATAGACGCAAAGCCTCAAGGTTACACAGTACACACAGAGAACATCCTGTCCACTAGCCTAAACACACTCTGAGCATGTACACGGCTAATGGCCAAACCACCTGCAAAAGTTCCATTTGTGGCTGGGAGCGGTGGCTCACACCTGTAATCCCAGCACTTTGAGAGGCCAAGAAGGGGGATCACGAGGTCGAGAGATCAAGACCAACCTGGCTAACACAGTGAAACCCCATCTCTACCAAAAATACAAAAAATTGGCCAGGCGTGGTGGTGGGCGCCTGTAGTCCCAGCTACTCCGGAGGCTGAGGCAGGAGAATGGTGTGAACCCAGGAGGCGGAGCTTGCAGTGAGCTGAGATCACACCACTGCACTTCAGCCTGGGCGACACAGCAAGACTCAGTCTCAAAAAAAAAAAAAAAAAAAAAACAAAAACAACAACAACAAGAAACAGCTGGGCATGCTGGCAGGTGCCTGTAGTCCCAGCTACTGGCAGAAGAATTGCTTGAACCTGGGAGGTGGAGGTTGCAGTGAGCCGACATCGTGCCACTGTACTCCGGCCTGGCAACAGAGCGAGACTCCGTCTCAAACAAACAAAAAGTTCCATTTGCTGGGTCTCACACGTTACCTACAAATTCGAGATTATGCTGCTTCTCATTTTGTTTATTTTAGAACAGTCACCTTGTATCCAACTGATTCAGCCCACTTTTACTGCCAAGGTGTTAACATGCATTACATTTGCTGAAGACAGAAAGAAAATGAAATAGTCCCAGCCCCTACCCTGAGGACATACCCTCACATCCCTACTCCTTCTCCATCATAAACTGTGTGTGTGCAGATGTGTGTGTGCCTGCTGGAATCTGGGGTGCAGGGAGGTTGGTGGTAACAGGAGACCATGAGGCTGAGACAATCAACTAGCCAGGGTTTTCTGAGAAGAAAGGGCACAGGCAGGGACACTGGGCAACACATGCTTCTGTCTAGTTCTTTTCATCTCAAGCATGGTTCACGCAGTAAAAGGTCTCCCTGGACTAAATCCTGAACTAATAAAAAGCCTTTATTTTAGAGAGAGCAGGGAAGTATGTACTTGTTAAATATCAGGGAGCTAGGAAACACAGTTAAAACTTTGAACTGGGAGGTGAAAAGGAGGGGTAAAGAAACAACAACTTTGAACTGTAAGGTTTAAAAAAGTTAACCTACCTGCATAGGATTCTCCTAAATTAAAAATAGGATCTATGCAATGCTCAGTGTTGCCCCTGCATCTCAATGAACATACCAACATACCTTTGAATACGCGCCTTAACATCAGCACAAGTGTGAGACTTCTCACCAAAAGCTAGTATCAAGTATGCACACGCGAATAAGTGCTTACTATTCCATGCTATGGTTCACATTTATTCTTTTAAGGCACTGAGAATTTCAAAACACGACTCTATAATTTGCTCTCCAAAAACTGCTTCTATTAGATACTGGCAGGCCTCAAACTTTCATGTCTTAAAGCAAGACAAATGCTCCTATTAAAAAGGGACTGGCAGCCCAGGAACGCCAAAAGCTGCAAGAAGTCCAAAGCAATCTCTCATATCATCACCTTTATATATACATACATGCACATGCAGTTGATTAACAGGAGGCACTCCACCTTTCTAAAGGAAGTTCTTATAACTATATCCATACTTGCTACATACAATGTAGCAAGAGTAAGAGATAAAGACTGAAAGTATCCTCATGAAAGACATTATCCAAAAAATCCAAATTTTTATTTTTATTTTTTTGAGACAGTCTTGCTATGTCACCCAGAATGGAGTGCAGCAGCACAATCAAGACTCACTGCAACCTCTGCCTCCTGGGTTCAAATGATTCTCGTGCTCAACCTCCCAAGTAGCTGGGATTACAGGCAGGTGCCACCACACCCAGCTAATTTTTGTATTTTTATTAATACAGAGACAGGGTTTTGCCATGTTGGCCAGGCTCAAGTGCCCAGCTCCAAAATCCAAATTCTTAAAATTACCAACCTGTACAAAGCTATACCTATTCATATTTGACAATAAAAAACACCTGTGAAGACCATTTGTTGTCCCACTGAAAACTAAGGAGCATGGGCTGGATGCTTGAGGCCAGGAGCTCACAACCAGCCTGGACAATGTAGACCCTTTCTCTATGTATATGTTTAACATGTAAGAAAGAAAAGAAAGAAGGCTGTGCGCTGTGGTTCTTGCCTGTGATCCCAGCACTTTGGGAGGCTGAGGCAGGTAGATCACTTGAGCCCGGGAGTTTGAAATCAGCCTGGGCAACACGGTGAAACCCCATCTCTACAAAAAAATACAAAATTTAGCCAGGTGTGGTAGTATACGCCTATAGTCCCAGCTACTGAGGAGGCTAAGATAGAAGGATCACTTCAGCCCAAGAGGTCAAGGCTGCAGTGAGCTATGATTTTGTCACTGCACTCAAGCTGAGTGACTGAGCAAGACCTTGTCTCAAAAACAAACAAACAAAAAGCACCAAAAAACATGGCACATGGATGAAAGGAAATGTGTCATATGCTAGGAAAGAATAGAAAATGACCAACTAGTTCAAAGGAAATACAATAATTTCTATTATCTACCTGTTTCAAAAAGACTATAGTAAACAGCTAAGCTAATGAGTTTGAAACTTAAATTAAGACAAAAACTTGATTGGCCATCAAGTTTGTTTTAATACCAGAATCCATTCCTAGACTTGTAAAAACAAAACAAAACTCCTGGTAACACCCTACTTGAAACCTTCAATGAGTCTGGGTGCCGGCAGCACACAACTCCACCTGCCTCCATGTCTGCAGGCTCTCCTCTGCTTATCCCTTGGCCTCACCAATCCTGGGACTCTACACAGTCATGAACACTCATTAAGTTTCTTGAATAATGTGGTTTTACAGCTCTATGCCTTTACCTCCCCTCCACCTGGAATGCCCCTCAACTCCACAGCTCTCTGAAAATGCCCACTCATCTTTCAAGACCAAGGTCAAACTTCATCTCTTGGAACAGCCCCATTTCCCTAGGCAGGCTGCACACTGCACTCCGTTGTGTGTCCCTTTGCCACTCACTGGGAGACAAAGTTCATCTCTCTCCTAGAACGCAAGCTCCCTAGAATAGGAAAGCCATGTCTCACCTCTCTTGTTAGCATCTTTACTGCTTTGCGCAGGGTCTGACAGAAAGAATGCACTAAAAATATTTGACTAGAAAACAGACTGAGAAAACATTGGGATACCATTTCACATCCAGATAGGCAAAATGTTAGAAAGCTGGAAAAATGATGGTGTGGATATGAATAAACAGGAACTCTCATATGTTGCTGATGGGAATGTGAGTTTGGTAAAACTACTTTGAAGAGTGATATTTTTCATCTCTCGCCAAGCTGAAAATGAACACCATCAAAAGCAGCAATTCTGCTTCAGGTTACATACATTAGACTATTATTTGTCAAATATTGTCCTGATCAGCTTATTTTTAAATGAAGGGATATTTATTTATATCTCAAGTATGCATCTCTCACATTGTATGGGTAAATATTTTTTCAGGGTAAATATTTTATAAAACTATAATTTCCATTACATGTAAATATTTATGCATATATATATGAACATTATGCAAATACACACACATATGTTGGGTATCAATGTAAAGTACATTTCTTACTGTTTCTAGTGAACAAAAAGGCTTGAAAAACACTATCCCAGAAAAACACATATGTGCTCAAAAAGACACTCATAAATGTTAATTATGAAACTGTATATAACCGTGAAAAACTGGAAATAACCTAAATGTGCATTAACAAAATGGAAAAAATATGGTACACACATATAACTCAATATAAATGAACTGGAAACGAAGTAAAGCTACTAGAATACTTCTAATAATATCAATAAATCTTAAAAGTAATATTGAATCAAAATGTATATTTATATAAACAGGCAAAATACTACATACATACATATATGAGAAAATAAACATGAATGGTAAGATGACAATTCAAGAAGATAGGAAGGGAAGCGGAATCAGAAAGACATCACAGGAAGCTTTAGTGTAACTTCAGGTGTTATTTCCTCAAAAAAAAAAAAAATTCTGAAGACAATGTTAAAATCTGACAACTGGGAAATGGATGCTGTTCATTATTTTATTCCACATATTTGTTGTGGTACTTAAAATATTTTGTCATTGAAAAAATGTAATAAACAAATGACTAGAAGAAGTCAAAAAAAAAAAAAAAAAAAAGCAACCTTTAAAATGTCCTGGTGTTGGCCGGGCACAGTGGCTCACTGTTTAGGAGGTCAAGGTGGGAGGATCACTTGAGGCCAGGAGTTTGAGAACAACCTGGACAACCTATCAAGACTCTCTGCCTCTAAAAAAAAAAAAAAAGTCCTGGTGTTTATAGTTCCAAATCAATACATATTACAGGTGATTTTTTTTTTTTTTAAGCTAACATTGGTGTGCTTATGTGTTAGATACTGTGCTAACCACTACTACACAATTTCACTTATTGGTAACAATGACCCTTTGCAGCAGGCACTATTATTTTCTACTAGACTGTGTCACTGTCTCTGGTCTTTACTCTTGAGGGTCCAATTGTACTCATCATTCTATATTTTCTAAGGGCAGAAAAATGGACTCATTTATTTAGAGACAGGGTCTTACTCTGTCACCTAGGCTGGAGTGCATTGGCGCAATCATAGCTCACTGCAGGACCAACCTGCTGAGCTCAAGCAAACTTTTTAAAATATGCAGCTATAAAAGCAAACTTAAACCCTAATTTAAAAGCTAATTTCACCGGGCATGGTGGCTCACGCCTGTAATCCCAGCACTTTGGGAGGCTGAGGCGGGCGGATCACTTGAGGTCAGGCGTTTCAGACCAGGCTGGCCAACACAGTGAAACCCTGTCTCTACTAAAAATACAAAAAATTAGCCAGGCATGGTGGCACACGTCTGTAGTCCCAGCTACTTGGGAGGCTGAGGCAGGAGAATCGCTTGAACCTGGGAGGCAGAGGTTGTAGTGAGCTGAGATCACACCACTGCACTCTAGCCTGGGCAACAAGAGACTCTGTCTCAAAAAAAAAAAAAAAAAAAAAAAAAGCTGACTTCATAAATTATTAGAATGAATGAGAACATTTTTCTCACTAACATTGCATGGGTTTCAAAGCAATCTTTTTGGTGCTAACTTTGTCTAATTAATGTTGTTTAAAATGTAAAAATATAGGCTTTCTTTCTTTGAAAGTGGCTAGACGAAACATCTCACCATTTCATTATTTCCTCTATGGATATTACATGATATAACTGAAGTTACTATTAATATCCTCTGGTGTGATAATGGTACTGTGTTTATGTAAGAAAAGTCCTAGGCCAGGCACGGTGGCTCACGCTTGTAATCCCAGCACTTTGGGAGGCTGAGGCGGGCGGATCATGAGGTCAGGAGATCGAGACCACGGTGAAACCCCGTCTCTACTAAAAATACAAAAAAATTAGCCGGGCGTGGTGGCGGGCGCCTGTAGTCCCAGCTACTCAGAGAGGCTGAGGCAGGAGAATGGCGTGAACCCAGGAGGCGGAGCTTGCAGTGAGCCGAGATCGTGCCACTGCACTCCAGCCTGGGCGACAGAGCGAGACTCTGTCTCAAAAAAAAAAAAAAAAGAGAAAAGAAAAAAAAAAAGAAAAGTCCTTATTTTTAATTTTTTTTTTTTTTTTTGAGACAGTCTCACTTTGTCACCCAGGCTGGAGTGCAGTGGCACAATCTCGGCTCACTGCAGCCTCTGCCTCCTGGGTTGGAGCAAGTCTCCTGAGAGTAGCTGGGATTACAGGCGCCCGCCACCACGCCCAGCTAATTTTTTATATTTTTAGTAGAGACAGGGTTCCACCGTGTTAGCCAGGATGTTCTCAATCTCCTGACCTTGTGATCCACCCGCCTCGGCCTCCCAAAGTGCTGAAAGAAAAATTTCCAGTCCGTATCTGTTAAACAAGAAACTTAATATTACCATTATTATGCAATTCAATCTGAATTACCCTTATCAACTAACTTTCAAAATAAAATAAAGTTTTACCTGCTTTTTGTAAGTTTGGTTTTATTCACAAATATGTGGCAGCTAAAATAAAGATCTACAGTCATATCCATGTTAAAGGCCTACTACTATATTTTAACCAATAAATATTACTACCAACCCAGAATTTGTTCTGTAATATCATTAATCATAATTTGAAGCAGCCCTCTCTTGCTACTGGACGAGCTTAGACACTTTTTACATGACTAGAAGTTATATAGTAATTTAGAAAATCATAAAACTGATTACCAATTTCCTCAATAACATTTCCAAGTAATAAGCCAAATTTAGGTTAAAGAATCTATAACACCTTGGCCGGATGTGGTGGCTCACACCTGTAATCTCAGGTAGGAGAGGTTCTAAAACATGGAAGCTTTCTGAAACCTATTGTTCATAATGCCAGGGATCAGGAACAGTGATGGAGAAATTTACTGGGTTGAAATTACAAAATTATTTGAAATAATTCTCACAAGGGCCTGTCCCATCCACTAAACCATACTGTCTCTCTAGATGTATTCCACACGAAAAACAAAACTGAAACAAGACACGAGGGAACTATAAGTTTCCATCAAGTGAACAAATTATCTATCACTCCACAGGATAGAATTAGAAGACATTCTTAACTAGCTCCCCATATTGGACAAGGGCCATTAACATCTTGACTCAATTCTACCATCTGTAACAACAGCAAAAACTGATTCATTCACAGAGTAGGCCAAAGTCTGACCTAAGCAGGGCAAACAAAGCATTTGAATTATTAGGTAAGCAGATTATGAACACTGGATAGCATTTTAATAATGATACCTTCAGGATGGGCATGGTGGTTCACACTTGTAATCCTAGCACTTCAGGAGGCCAAAGTAATAGGATCACTTGAGCCTGGGAGTTAGAGATCAGCCTGGGCAATATAGTGAGACTGTGTCTCTACAAAAACATTTTTTTTAAATTATACTTTCACAATACTCCATCTAATTCCAGGGATCCATTTCTAGAAATGAAAAGATAACAACACATCATTACTAATGGCATAAGACTGAGACTTTTCCTAGTTAACATTAACACAGGTTTCTAAATGTGAAACATTTCACTGCCACATTTTAAAATCCCAAATGAAGATGTTAAAGGTTTTCTACTTTGAACTTCTAAAAAAGCCCTAGTAAAAATTCATACCAAGAAGGTAATAAATAGCAGAATTTATCTAGTTTTACTGTGCATATTTATCTGCAAAGAGAGTAAGATTCAAAATGAGATTTTAACTTTACGTCATAACTCTATCTTCAATTCTGTATTCCCTAGAAGGCAATACCAAGTATACATATGGTTGTGGAGGCCTTTTACATTCACACACACACACACACACACACACACACACACAGAAAATAAGAGTTGCATGTATAATGTCTACATATAAAATCAGAATACTCAAGTTGTAAAGACTTAAAATCATCTAAACCAACCCCTTATTTGATAGATAAGGACACAGATAACCCAAGAAGGAAGTGAAAGCCCCAAGGTCTCTGAGCAGCACAGAGCCAAGGACGAAAGCCCTGGACGGTCCTCCAGGCAGTCTCTTTTCCTCCCAACACTCTGCCTCTCCTCTACCAACCTTCAACCACCGCCGAACTCCCAAATCAGGTCCTCTGAGCTAAAGGTTGAGGGTACAAGCTAAACTATGAATGAAAAAAAAAAAAAAAAAAAAAGTTTAACTTTTTGTTTTCCTTTAATGCTCAAGGTAAGTAATTTTATCACATAAGCCCAGTCCCCCAGCAAAGCAGAACCCAAAAGACATAAGATATTCACAAACGGCCAGGCACGGTGGTTCATGCCTATAATCCCAGCACTTTGGGAGGCCAAGGCGGGTGGATCACGAAGTCAGGAGTTCAAGACCAGCCTGGCCAAGATGGAGAAACCCCATCTCTACTAAAAATACAAAAATTAGCTGGGTGTAGTGGCGAGCTCCGCTCCTGTATCCCAGCTACTCGGGAGGCTGAGGCAGAGAATTGCTTGAATCCAGGAGGCAGAGGCTGCAGTGAGCCAAGATTATGCCACTGCACTCCAGCCTGGGTGACAGAGCGAGACTCAGTCTCAAAAAAAAAAAAAGAAAAAAGATATTCATAAACAAAAATTCACAGTGTTCTGCAGGTGGGAAAAAAAAAAAACAAGAAAAAAATAAAATCCACAGTGTGGGACAGTTCATGGGAGCTAGGCCTATACAATAATGCTCCCAAATATGTAAATGAAAGAAAAAAGTGAAACATTCACTGTGAAAGACACTGTACATGATCCAACCCAGTATCTATTCTCTGCTTCTTACTATCAAAACCCCGATTGTATTCAGGGCAGTCAAACAGCCTTGTTTCCCAGCCTTTCTTGCAACGAGACACTTATCTCCCAGGATGATCAGGGCAATGTGTAGGGAGGGACACTCAGAAAAGTTCCTTTGGTCATTGGAGGAGGAGAATAGTCTTAGCTAGCTCTTAGCCTTCTGCCTACTCACCCCCTTCTTCCTCCCACTGCATGAAACAGTGACGTGACGGCAGAAGCGATGCCTTTAAGATTAAGTAACGCACTGAAGAGGGCTGGGAATACACACTGCGGCAATCTGGATTCCCTGAGGACATGAAGCCCGCCCTTATCTGCCTACCTAACTTACCATCACAACTACATTATTCCAGAACTGTTACTAGCAGCCCACTACAATTCCTAACTGATCTGCCCAGTAAGCAATTACATGCTAAATACATTCACATACATTTCATATAAAATAACCTCAAAACAAATTATAAGTATTTCCTTCCTTTTTCGGTTGAGGAAACCAAGGCAAAGAGATAACAAATCCAATCCGTGACTGAAGCCTATAGTTATTCCACTGTATTTTACTTCTTCAAATGTCACACATCTGAAAAAGTCTATGATTTTTTCTTTTTAAGATAAAGGGTCTCGCTCTGTTGCCCAGGCTGGTCTGAAACTCCTGGCCTCCGCCCAGCACAGTGGCTCACACCTGTAATCCCACCACTTTGGGAGGCTGAGGCAGGTGGATCACCTGAGGTCAGGAGTTCGAGACCAGCCTGACCAACATGGAGAAACCCCTTCTCTACTAAAAATACAAAATTAACCTGGTGTGGTGGCACATGCCTGTAATCCCAGCTACTCAAGAGGCTGAGGCAGGAGAATTGCTTGAATCCAGGAGGCAGAGGCTGCAGTGAACTGAGATCACACCATTGCACTCCAGCCTGGGCAACAAGAGCTAAACTCCATCTCAAAACTCCATCTCAAAAAAAAAAAAAAGAAAAAAAGAAACTCCTGGCCTCGAGTGATTCTCCCACCTCAGCCTCCTGAGTCGCTGAAATTACAGTCATGAGCCACCTGAAAAAGCATACGCATTTCAAAAAATTATCTCAATCATTCTCATATGCCACAAATCCATTCATTGTCTTCTAATTCATTAAAACCCTGCCAACCACGATTGGATTTCAACCTCTGTGGGTAAATTCTTTACCAAGAGTCCTCCTCTGGCTGACTGATAAGAGATCACACCTCCAGAAAAGTTATCAGGTGTGGCCCTACTGGTTCCAGAGTGTCAAATCATAAAAAGCTCAGCCCCTTCTCCATACAGCAACCCACATAATCTTGGTCACAAATGCCGTGCTCTAGTACATACTAGTAGATATGTACTTAACAGTAACTTATTTACAACCTGATTCTTTAATCAAGATAACCTACCAACCACCTCATACCTCATGAGTGCCCTCTTGCTCATCTACCTCCTGTCTCTATGACATTCTGCTTCCACCAGGAAGCTTTCTCTGATAGACTCAACTCTGTGCTTTTCCAAGGCCCTATTCTCCTTTACTTCTAAGGATGCCTAGGCTTTTTATTCATACAGTATCTTCATATCTCCATGTAATGGTCCTATTATTTTTATACAGAATAAAAGAGACATTAAAATGTTAATAACGGAATTCAGTAACTTTTTAAATAAACCTATTAGAAATTTAAAAATGTGGGCAACTTGGCCAGGTGCGGTGGCTCACGCCTGTAATCCCAGCACTTTGAGAGGCTGAGGGGTTGGATCACAAGGTCAGGAATTCAAGACCAGCCTGGCCAAGATTGTGAAACCCCGTCTCTACTAAAAATACAAAAATTAGCCGGGCATGGTGGCGGGCTCCTGTAATCCCAGCTACTCGGGAGGCTGAGGCAGAGAATTGCTTGAACCCGGGAGGCAGAGGTTGTAGTGAGCCGAGATTGCACCTCTGCACTCCAGCCTGGGTGACAGAGCGAGACTCCGTCTCAAAAATCAAAACAAAACAAAAAAAATGTGGGCAACAAATAAATGGATAAAATGTGGTATGTAATATACTATATATGAATACTATTCAGCCATAAAAAAAATTAAAACCACAACTTATCATTCCCAGCATCATGAAGGAGTTTAGGGGACATTACGTTAAGTAAAATAAAGCAGGCACACAAAGACATGTACCACATATTCTCACTCATATGTGGGAGCTAAAAAAGTTAATTTCATAGAAATAGAGCAGAATAGTGGTTACTAGAGTCTAGTGGGGAGGCAGCCAGAGATTGGTTAACAAATACCAAATTACAGGTAGATAAGAGAAATAAGTCTTAGTGTGCATTGGAAGGTGACTGTAATTAACAATTTATTGTAGCTGAGCACAGTGGCTCACACCTGTAATCCCAGCACTTTGGGAGGCCAAAGGCAGGTGGATCAGCTGAGCCCAGGAGTTTAAAACCAGCTTGGGCAACATGGCGAGATACCATCTCAAAATTAAAAAAAAAAAAAAAAAAAAAATTTTTTGGCTGGGCACAGTGGCTCACGCCTGTAATCCCAGTACTTTGGGAGGCTGAGGCAGGCGGATCATGAGGTCTGGGGTTCAAGACCATCCTGGCCAACATGGTGAAACCCTGTGCCTACTAAAAATACAAAAAAGAGCCAGGCATGGTGGCACGCAACTGTAGTCCACTCAGGAGGCTGAGGCAGGAGAAGTGCTTGAACTCCAGCCTGGCAACAGAGCGAGACTCTGTCTCAAAAAAAAAAAAAAAAAAAAAAAAAACACAACTTATGACCGGGCACGGTGGCTCATGCCTGTAATCCCAGCACTTTGGGAGGCCAAGGCGGGTGGATCATTTGAGGTCAGGAGTTCAAGATCAGCCTGGCCAACGTGGTGAAACCCCATCTCTACTAAAAATACAAAAATTAGCCGGGCCTGGTGGTACACACCTGTAATTCCAGCTACTCAGGAGCCTGAGGCAGAAGAATTGCTTGAACTCAGGAGGCGGAGGTTGCAGTAAGCCGAGACTGCATCAATGCACTCCAGCCTGGGCGACAAAGTGAGACTCCGTCTCAAGAAAAGAAAGAAATAAATAAAAACAATGTATTTTGTATTTTCAAATAACTAGAAGAGTGGATTTTGGATGTTCCCAACACAAAGAAGTGATAAATAAGGTGACAGATATGCCCAATTTGATCATTACACATTGTATACATCTATAGAAGTATCACTGTATGCCATAAATATGTCATTTAAAACTAAAAATACATATATACATATATAAAGATGAGAAAATCAACAATATGGTTAAACAGAAAAAAGGCTCTGCATATTAAAAAAGATACACAAATATGAGTTTTACATATTGTTTTAAAAGACTTGAATTCTAGCATTGAAATCTAGTTTTCTGGCTTGAAATAAAGATAATTGCTTTATGAATAGAATATTCCAACAATGAGTGCACTGTCAACTGCCCAGAGTCAATTAAGTGCCTGATAAGAGTAACATTTAGGGGCCAGGCGCGGTGGCTTATGCCTGTAATCCCAGCACTTTGGGAGGCCGAGGCAGGCAGATCACCTGAGGTCAGGAGTTTGAGACCAGCCTGAACAACGTGGAGAAACCCCGTCTCTACCAAAAATACAAAATTAGCTGGCGTGGTGGCACATGCTGGTAATCCCAGCTACTTGGGGGTCCGAGGAAGAGAATCACTTGAACCCAGGAGGCAGAGGTTGTGGTGAGCCAAGATCGTGCCATTGCACTCCAGCCTGGGCAACAAGAGCGAAACTCCGTCTCAAAAAAAAAAAAAATTAGAAGAGTAACATTTAATGCACCATATCCTGTAGCTCAAGAACTGAACTGCTATGCAGTATGTTTCCTTCTCCGCTCCACACAAAAAGAGACACTAGCACATTTCATCACATCTATGACACACCATTATTTTATGACACACCAAGAAAGAAAAAAGCTGCCCATTAGACTATGACTTATCACCACTTTAAGACATCTCAATTTCAAAGATGTTAAGATGTGGGAAAAAAGGTCTTAGAATCTATAAAATACAAGATAAATCAGACACTGTTTACTAACATAAAAACACCATCTTCACACACCACCAATATTCCTTCTTGGCTAAATGTGTATTTACATGGTTTACTGAATAATTCAATCCAGTCTGGTTCAAATATTATTAACACATTGCCAGGCACAGTGGCTGACGCCTGTAATCCCAGCACTTCCGGAGGTCAGGCGTTTGAGACCAGCCTGGCCAACATGGTGAAACTCTCTCTACTAAAACAACAAAATTAGCCAGGTGTGGTGGCCGGCCCCTTGTAATCCCAGCTACTTGAGAGGCTGAGGCAGAAGAATCACTTGAACCCAGGAGGTGGAGGTTATAGCGAGCCAAGATGGCACTGCTGCACTCCAGCCTGGGCGACAAAGACTCCATCACAAAAAAAACAAAAAAAAACAACAAAAAAAAAACGGATATACAAGAAACTGTGCTAGGTTACAATTAAAGCACATCTTAGACTTTATCATAACATGACTTCTCTTCCAATATACATTTGTTAGGAGTAGTAGCTCTCAAACACTGTGGTCTCAGCACGCTTTACACTCTTTGTATTTTTTTTTGAGATGGGGTTTCGCTCTTGCTGCCCACGCTGCAGTGTAATGGCACGATCTCGGCTCACTGCAATCTCTGCCTCCTGGGTTCAAGTAATTCTCCTGCCTCAGCCTCTGGAGTAGCTGGGATTACAGACATGCGCCACCACGACCAGCTAATTTTGTATTTTTAGTAGAGAGGAGGTTTCTCTATGTTGCTCAAGCTGGTCTCAAACTCCCAACTACCTCAGGTGACCTGCCCACTTTGGCCTCCCAAAGTGTTGGGATTACAGGCGTAAGCTACCTCACGCAGCCTACATTCTTAAAAATTAAAGACCTCGGCTGGGCGCGGTGGCTTACGCCTGTAATCCCAGTACTTTGGGAGGCCAAGGCGGCTGGATCACAAGGTCAGGAGTTCAAGACCAGCCCGGCCAACATAGTGAAAACCCATCTCTACTAAAAATAAAAAAACAGCTGGGCAGAGTGGCTCACACCTGTAATCCCAGCACTTCGGGAGGCTGAGGTGGGTGGATCACGAGGTCAGGAGATCGAGACCATCCTGGCTAACACAGTGAAACCCCGTCTCTACTAAAAATACAAAAAATTAGCCGGACATGGTGGCACGCGCCTGTAGTCCCAGCTACTCAGGAGGCTGAGGCAGGAAAATTGCTTAAAGCCAGGAGGCAGGGGTTGCAGTGAGCTGAGATCGTCCCACTGCACTCCAGCCTGGGTGAGAGAGCGAGACTCCGTCTCACGG
Source organism: Symphalangus syndactylus (assembly GCF_028878055.3). NCBI lineage: Eukaryota > Metazoa > Chordata > Mammalia > Primates > Hylobatidae > Symphalangus > Symphalangus syndactylus. The sequence goes on from NC_072428.2 coordinate 119,779,169, forward strand.
GGGGGAAAAAAAAAAAAAAAAAAAAAGGGGCCGGGCGTGGTGGCTCACACCTGCAATCCCAGCACTTTGGGAGGCTGAGGCAGGTGGATCACCTGAGGTCAGGAGTTCAAGACCAGCCTGACCAACATGGTGAAACCAAATCTCTATTAAATACAAAAAATTAGCTGGGCGTGGTGGTGCATGCCTGTAGTCCCAGCTACTTGGGAGGCTGAGGCAGGAGAATCGCTTGAACCCAGGAGGCAGAGGTTGCAGCAGTGAGCTGAGATAGTGCCACTGTACTCCAGCCTGGGCAATAAGAGCAAAACCCTGTCTCAAAAAAAAAAAAAAAAAATTAGCCGCACGTGGTGGTGTGTGCCTGTAATCCCAGCTACTGGAGAGGCTGAGGTAGAAGAATTGCCTGAACCCGGGAGGCGGAGGTTGCAGTGAGCTGCGATCACGCCATGGCACTCCAGCCTGGGCAACAGAGTAAGACTCTGTCTTCGGGAAAGAAAAAAAAAAACTGAAGACCTCAAAGAGCTTTTCTATGTGTGTTATTTACCATTTTAGAAACACAAAATATTAATTCATTTAAAAGTAAATCTTATGTATGTAAACATAAATCATCTTTATGGAAAAAAAACTAATTTCCAAAACAAAGAATAACATAGTAAGAACAGTTTTTAATCATTTTGCAACTCTCTTTAATGTCCAGCTTAAGAAAAGAAAGCTGGATTTTCATATGTGCTTCTGTATTGAATCTGGTATGTTTTGAATGTAATCAGAAAAGAGTACTTTAATAGACTTTTCAGATAATTCTGGACATTTTTTGTTGATATAATGCCAAAATTGACAAGTAGTTGTCTTGTAAAGGCTAACTGCAATGTGGAATCTTAAATTACACCAAGGAACTTTTCATATTCTTATATTAAAATCCACTGTTCTACTTTGCTTTTGTTTTTGAGACGGAGTCTAGCTCTGTCACCCAGGCTGGAATGCAGTGGCACAATCTCAGCTCACTGCAACCTCCGCCTCCCAGGTTTAAGCGATTCTACTCCTCAGCCTCCCCAGTAACAGGGATTACAAGCGCCCACCACCACACCCAGCTAATTTTTGTACTTTTAGTAGAGACGGGGTTTCACTGTGTTGGCCAGGCTAGTCTCGAACTCCTGACCACGTGATCCGCCTGCCTTGGCCTCCCAAAGTGCTGGGATTCCAAGTGTGAGCCACCGCGCCCAGCCCACTTTGCTTTTTTTTTTTTTTTTTTTTTTTTTTGGAGATGGAGTCTCGCTCTAGAGATGGGGTTTCACTGTGTTAGCCAGGATGGTCTCAATCTCCTGACCTCATGATCCACCCACCTTGGCCTCCCAAAGTGCTGGGATTACAGGCGTGAGGCACCATGCCTGGCCTACTTCGTATTTTTAATGGATCTTTTAACCAGGCATAATTTTTCTGTCATGCACTGGCCATTTGGAAAATAGTTTTCACTGACTTACACAGATCTTCCAAATGTTGACACCATTTCATCATACATCAAAAATCCTGTCAGAGGAGATCGAGACCATCCTGGCTAACACAGTGAAATCCCGTCTCTACTAAAAATACAAAAAATTAGCCGGGCGTGGTGGCGGGCGCCTGTAGTCTCAGCTACTCGGGAGGCTGAGGCAGGAGAATTGCCTGAACTAGGGAGGCAGACGTTGCAGTGAGCTGAGATCATGCCATTGCACTCCAGCCTGGGCGACAGAGTGAGACTCCGTCTCAAAAAAAAAAAAAAAAAAAATCCTGTCAGAAATGTCTACATCAGAAAACCGCTGGCTAGGCAAAAAAGGCACATAATGATCAATATTACTATGAAACAAGTTCTGACCTCACATTCCCCTTGACAGTATCTTGGGGATCCCTAGGGGGCCCCAGACATCACCTGTGCCAGAACCTCTGTTACTTACCAAAAACCTAAAGAGTAAAATTCTGTTCCTCTTTCACCAAGCACATGCCCACAAAGAAAAACAAAAGCTATACTTATGTGTATATACATTTAAATATAACACTAAACTTCAGGTTTTGCATCTGTAAAATGAGATTTTAACTATCTGGTTTAAGTATCTTTCCTATCATTCTGAATAACTAAGAAAAGGCCACATATTATTTTTATGGAAGGTGTGAGCTGCTGAAGTAGTTCTTAAGTCCTCTTTTGTCACAGAATACAGGTGAAAGGTAAAAATAAACACAAAATAAAGGTCCTTAATGAAGTCCTGAGCAAACTAAGAAGTTGACAGTATCAAATATTAAGGAAAGCCCCTTTTAGAACTTCTAAATTTGTAAGGAGGAACTTGAAACACTTTGCAACTTATAAAACAGGGTACTAAAAAGCTCTACAATTTGGATGAGTTTAAGGTATTCTATTTTACAAATGAAGTAAAGCAAGTTTCAGCTGTTTCTTTCCCCAAAGCACAACCTTAATTTCCTTTTATCTTAAACATCAGGAATCAAACAATCTTAACCATCTGAAAACGGCATTGAATAACCTATAAGGTATTAGCATTTAGGACCATTTAAGAAAACAAACACACGTTACATGTGGAAAAATGAACACTACATAAAAAGGCAAATGACATCCGCACAGAAAAGAATTGAAGTCCCCATCATTGGAGGAAGATTCAACACTTTCCTGCAAGATTTCCATATCGTTTCAATTGCAGGTGCCAAAGTTTAGTCTAAAAATGACCTAAGGACTTGGTGAAAACCCAGTAGTATATAATTTATTTTAATCCATTTAACAGGTGTTTGCTGAGCATCTACTACACAGGCAAAGAAAGCTATAAGGGACAAAAGCTTACGAAACCATAGTTAGCCCCAGATCCACTGTGATAAGGACTTACTCTGATCTCAGCACCTTTAACTGACCTGTGTGGTCCAGATTTTTAACCCACAAAAAGTGGGCCATAACATCTCAAAGCAAAAATGCTGCAAGGATAAACGTGAAATGTATTAGAATGAAAAGTACATTATAGAGCAATGACAAGCCAGGCACAGTCACTCATGCCTGTAATCCCAGCACTTTGTGAGGCCAAGGTGGGCAGATCACTTGAGCTCAGGAGTTTGAGACCACCCTGGACAACATGGTGAAACCCCATCTCTACTAAAATTACAAAAATTATCCAGGCATTATAGCACACGACTGTACTCCTAGCTACTCAGGAGGCTGAGGCAGGAGGATTGCTTGAGCCTGGGAGGTGGAGTTTGCAGTGAGCTGAGAAAGCACCACTGCACTCCAATCTAGGCAACAGAGACAGATCTTGCTTTAAAAACAAAAAAGAACAACAAAAACATGAGCTGAGGCCAGGAGTGGTGGCTCACACCTATAATCTCAGCACTTTGGGAGGCCAAGGCGGGTGGATCACCTGAAGTCAGGAGTTCAAGACCAGCCTGGCCAATATGGTGAAACCCTGTCTCTACTAAAACTACAAAAATTAGCCGGGCATGGTGGTGGGCACCTATAATCCCAGCTACTCAGGAGACTGAGGCAGGAGAATCGCCTGAACCTGGGAGGTAGAGGTTGCAATGAGCCAAGATTATGCCACTGCACTCCAGTCTGGGCGACAGAGCAAGACTCTGTCTTAAAAAAAAAAAAAAAAAAAAAAGAGCTCAAATAAAAATACATACACCAAAAATCATCAAGGTTTTCTCATTTAAAGGAGTAATTTCAACTGCTTAGAAAATTCTGAAGTCGAAAATACATATATAAAAAAATAAAAATTTAAAAAAACAGTCAGGGTGGCTCACCCTGTAATCCCAGCACTCCGGGAGGCCAAGGTAGCCAGATCACTTGAGGTCAGGAGTTCAAAAACAGACAGGACAAGACCCTATTTCTACAAAAAATATATATGTGTATGTGTATATATAGATATATGTATATCTATATATATATGCACCACAAAATAGAGGTGAAAGGTAAAAATAAACATATGTATATATAGAGGTATACATAGAAGCATAAATATATATAAATACATATATAACTTTTAAAAATAAATTTAAGGCTGGGCATGGTGGCTCACGTCTGTAATCCCAGCATTATGGGAGGCTGAGGTGGGCAGATCACGAGGTCAGGAGTTCGAGACCAACATGGTGAAACCCTGTATCTACTAAAAATACAAAAATTTGCTGGGCGTGGTAGTGCATGCCTGAATCCCAGCTACTCAGGAGGCTGAGGCAGGAGAATCACTTGAACCCGAGAGACGAAGGTCATAGTGAGCTGACATTGCGCCACTGCACTCCAGCCTGGGCAACAGAGCGAGACTGTCTCAAAAAAAAAAAAAAAAAAAAAAAAACAGAAAAGAAAAAAGAAAAATATAACTCAGGTAATTAAATACATAAAACTTTGAAAGGAAACAGCATGCTGCCATTCTATCCTGACAAAAGCTTCCATAAATCAGGCACTTTTACAGGACTTATTTTATTCTTAACAGGGTAAATACAATTCTGACACCTCAAGAAAAGATGCAATGCCATCTAATCTATTGTTGTAGAGAGGTATCAGAACACTGATATTAAAATCTACTAAGTCATTTTTATTTTTCTTTACGAATCTTATATTGATAAGCAGGATTAGCAGACATTACTAGGCTGTTGTTTTAATTCTATTCTTCACACAACAAACATGACTACTAGTAAAACCGATGTTAATCACAGTTGAATAGTATCCTCTCAACTTTCATCTCTATTTTTTTCTATCAATAATAACAAAGTTACCAGAGTTTAATCTGAAGCGGTACAGTCAAGCATTAATGAAGTGTACAGTCAAGCATTATTACTTCTTAAGCTACTACTTAAGGCCACAAATGCTATTGCCTAGAGAGAATATGATTATTAATTTCCACACTAAGAGCCCTTATATTTGGAAAGCCACCATTGCTTTGTAATACTAGTATTTGCAGTCCAGGTTTTCTCGAAGTATAAAAACATGCTAAAATCTATGACTCTAATACCTATTAAAATTTAACTTTAAATAATAAGATGCCATCAGAACTTCATCGGAGCTGACAAAACACTTTAAGAATGACATTTAAGAAATACAACTGCCAGAACTGGCAGACTAAAACCATCATGTTTTATCCAATTCATTCAAGTGAGTAATATGCCCAATTTAAAAGCACACAAGTCACAAACTAATTTCTGATTCTATAAAAAATAGAATTTCTAATTCTTATTAAGCAAATAAAAAGATAAATATGTTCATTAAGATAATCCAGTTCAGGCCAGGCGCAGCGGCTCGTGCCTGTAATCCTAGCACTTTGTGAGGCCGAGGCAGGTGGATCACCTGAGGTCAGGAGCTCGAGACCAGCCTGGAGCCTGGCCAACATGGTGAAACCCCGTCTCTACTAGGAAAAAAAAAAAAAAGTTAGCCAGGGGTGGTGGCAGGCGCCTGTAATCCCAGCTACCCGGGAGGCTGAGGCAGGAGAATCGCTTGAACTGGGGAGACGGAGGTTGCAGTGAGCTGAGATCACGTCACTGTACTCCAGCCTGGGCAACAAGTGTGAGGCTCCATATCAAAAAACAAACAAACAACAACAACAAAAAAAACACATAGACTTGAAAACATACAATTTATGGGCCAGGCGTGGTGGCTCACGCCTGTAATCCCAGCATTTTGGGAGGCTGAGGCAGATGGATCACGAGGTCAGGATATCGAGACCATCCTGGCCAACACAGTAAAACCCCGTCTCTACAAAAATACAAAAAAATTAGCCGGGCATGGTGGCAGGCGACTGCAGTCCCAGCTACTCGGAAGGCTGAGGCAGGAGAATGGCGTGAACCCAGGAGGCAGAGCTTGCAGTGAGCAGATCGCGCCACTGTACTCCGGCTTGGGCAACAGAGTGAGACTCCGTCTCAAAACAAAAACAAAAAAAAAAAAAAAAAGAAAAAGAAAACATACAATTTATGAAAATGAAATTACAGTCTTTATGAACCACAAATACAGTTTTTCAGATATATCATGGTTTATGTTATATATAAAACTCTTAACTAAATCTCAAACAAGGGAAAAGTCACATTAATTATTCCAAGAGAAAGAACTGGTTATTAACTACTCTAATGCAAGAGCTCGTGGATAAAAAAGATGAAAGCAAGTGAGTGTTCACAACAGCATGACAAACAACACAGGTATACTCACATATATGGCATTTGATAATCAGAGACAGCACTTTAGCTGCCTTTCTTCACTGCCTAGAGAAATGGGCAGCAATCAAGGCATTCAAAGGTCTACCTCCTTTCCTTCTTCCAACCATAAAACCAACCTAACTCAAAAGAAAGGTATTTTAAATCTTTATAGATAAAAATGAATAGAGTGACAAAATACACCATTTGTTTTTTCTTTATTCATTATCAAGATGGTGGCTATGGAGAACTAAATGAATCAGGTTTGTAAAGTCAACAGATGCTAATAATGTCATATTGTGATGCAAAGATGAGTGCTTTTATCCTCAGTTCCCTTGATAATTGTGTTATCAAACACTTATTGTGTTCAATGTTTTAGTGTGCTTAAGTACACTTCAGAGCAACATTAATATCAGCCACCAAGATAAAAGGCTAAAACTCCTGTCAAAACTACTTATACACATACTGAAAATTCTTTTCCCTCCTGTTTTCATCTATTTGAATATAATTTGTAATAAAAATCCATGGCCAGGCACAATGGTTCACACCTGTAATCCCAGCACTTTGGAAGGCCAAGGCAAGAGGATCGCTTGAACTCAGGAGTTCAAGACCAGCCTGGGCAACATGGCAAAACCCTGTCTCTACAAAAATATACAAAAATTAGCTGGGCATGGTGGCATGTGACTGTAGTTCCAGCTATTCAGGGGGATGAGGCAGGATTGATTTGCACCCAGGAGGTCAAGGCTTCAGTGAGCCATGATGGCACCATTGCACTCCAGCGTGGGCAACAGAGAGAGAGAGACTGCCTCATCCAAAAAAAAAAAAAAATAGGCTGGGCGCGGTGGCTCACGCTTGCAATCCCAGCACTTTGAAAGGCCGAGGCGGGTGGATCACCTGAGGTCAGGGGTTCAAAACCACCCTGACCAATATGGAGAAACCCGTCTCTACTAAAAATACAAAATCAGCTGGGTGTGGTGGCACATGCCTGTAATCCCAGCTACTGGAGAGGCTGAGAGAATTGCTTGAACCCGGGAGGCGGAGGTTGCAGTGAGCCGAGATTATGCCATTGCACTCCAGCCTGGGCGCCAAGAGCAAAACTTCGTCTCAAAAAAAAAAAAAAAAAAAAAAAAAAAAGCCGACCCAAACTGTCCAAGATTCCCCTCACAAGATTATGTACTTGTAGGCTCCCCTAGTTTGATGTTTTTTTTTTTGTTTTTTTTTTTTTTTTTTTAGACAGAGTCTCAGTCTGTCACCAGGCTAGAGTGCAGTGATGTGATCTCGGCTCCCTGCAACCTCCACCTCCTGGGTTCAAGCAATTCTCCTGCCTCAGCCTCCCAAGTAGCTCTGATTACAGGCACCTGCCACCACACTAACTTTTTTATTTTTAGTAGAGATGGGGCTTCACCATGTTGGCCAGGCTGGTCTCGAACTGCTGACCTCAGGTGATCTATCCGCCTTGGCCTCCCAAAGTGCTGTGATTACAGGCATGAACCACCACGCCTGGCCTCTAGTTTGAATTAATGATCTGATCAAGTACAATTCACAGCTGTGAGAACCAAAGGCCATATAAAAGTGACTGCTTTTGTATTTTTA